>NW_027181793.1:14233226-14798226 GCF_029961685.1 Aristolochia californica | reverse complement strand
GTAATATTTTTATCCCTTAATTCTTAGGCTTTTATAATTATTTGGTGCCTAAATATACTCATTATTCTTATATTTTGATTTAGGATGCAAATTGAAGCGTTAAGTGCAAAACGAAGTTAATTGGGCGATTTTGGACAATTTCGACTTTGATTAGTAATATGGGTATAACTCTCTCATCCGAGCTCTGATAGAGATTATTCAAGATGCTATGGAATTAAAAGAAAATTTTCTAAAAATTTTATTTTTTGAATTTTGAGCCATACGGGCTGCATCCAGGTCGAAAACGGGCTTGAAGTCTCAACATGTCCACTGTGACCTAGACCAGATGTACGAAAAGAAAAACCCTAAACCGGGAGAAAGAAGGGGAATAATAGGAGAAAAGGAGTTCGGCGCCCCTGACTTCATTTTCTCTTCTCCAGATTTTACTCTCTTTTCTCTAGTTTTTTCCTTCAAATTTCTTCATGGCCCTACGTGGCTAAACTTTCAGACTTAGGCAAAGAAAACTGAAGCCTCGATATCAATACAATTGTGAGATCTGATTTATTTTCATTGTTCAATTTATGTTTTGAGTATCCGATATTCTTCTGAAATTTTTGGTCATGATTGTCTCGTTTAATCCCTAGGTGGCCTACTAGTTTATTACTTATTGCAATCTACTGCTAGGTTAGATGTCAACTCCATAATTGTTGGATCTCTCTAACCTGTGAAGCAATCGAGATTTGATGATTTCCTACATTAGGAATTATTAGATCTTGAGAAGAACACTGGACTAAATTAAATGCATCTGCTTGTGCTTGTGTTTTTTCGCTTCATCGATCTTTCTAATTCTTAAGGCTACTGCTAGATTAAACTTGTACCGCTTGTCTTGGGTTGTTTAATAGTTAGGGTTAATTGGATCGCTTGTTTTCTAAATAACCAAGAAAGGAGAGATAGGAAGATAGTTCCAACGGTGAATATTCAAGTGTGAATTGATATATGTTTGCATCGATGTTCAGTTGTGAAATTCCGATGGTGGAAGTTGACTTAGCCCAAGGTTTGCTCTTTTGATTGATTTCGATTATTTTAATTTGAATTGTTTCTAAGTTGTTTATTTTTAAAAGTGTTTTCGTTATACTCAACACCCCCCCCCCCCGCTTATCCTTGTTCACGGAGCATAAAAGTGGACTAATCACTCTTCGTGGGATTGATCCTTACTCGCACTACTACATATATTTTTAGGAGTACAGGTTTTATTTTTGGTTGCCTGCAACAGCACACCACAAGGCAAGATAATAAACATTGTGAAGATCTATCTTGTATGACTGAAAGGATAATGTAGTCTTGATCATCTTGTAGCAAAATTACATGATTGATGAACGATTGTTTTTTTCAGTTTGTTATTTGGATTCAGTTACCTTTATGTAACGGGAATCACACATTGTTGATATGGGATTCCAGCATATGTTGTTGTCAATTCTATAATCTAACGTTACTCATGGGAGTGTGTTATGTTGTTGGATGCCTGTTATATGTTTGATGAAATTCTAGCACTCACTTATCCCTATTATTTTTTGCGTTTGAACTTCAGCAATTGAATTTTTTTTTGTGTTGAAGTATTCCCATGAGTTGGAATTTATTTTGCCAAGAAAGGCCTTGTCTAAAGTTGCTCTCGGTTTTGTGGTTGAGTTTGGATTAAGGATAAGAGTTGCATCTATTCTCTTCTCTATATTTTTTTGATGAATATAAGAGAAGTTGAGTAGTGGCTAGTTCTTGTTATCACTTGACAAAAACACCAATTTTTCCTTGATTTGGGTCTTCTTCTCGTGATAATATTCTCTACGTAGTTTCAGTGGCTAAATTGGTCTACGAATGCTTCAAATTATGGTGTGTAATTGTTATTTGAGCCCCTTTGACAATTGACCTTACTATTTGATTTGTGTCAACATGGAGAGTGGACATATGAGTAATAAGAGTAACATACTCTGAATTACCACAATTCCACTTAGAGATCTTTCCAATTACCCCAGTTGGTCACAATCGGTATGGAGGGTTCTCATTATTCGTGACCTTCTCAGTCATGTTATCAAAATCCCTCCTTTGATTGATGAAGAAGATGAAGTCGACCGTAAATAGGTAAAAAATGATAACATGGTTATTAGTTGGCTTATTAATAGCATGGAAGAGCATGTCGCCAAAAATGTGGTCCACTTGGAATCTTCCAAGGATATTATGGACACGTGTGCTAAGCTCTATTCTAGTACCGCCTCCTTGCAAAGAGTATATGATGTTTTCCAAAGTATGTTGGCTACTAAACAAGGATTTTTTGGCCCGGTTTCATGGCTTTCTCCAATAATGGAAAATTGTTCAACCATACTCTACCGACATTGCTGTCCAAGAAAAAAAGCGTGAGGCCCTGGTAGCGGTTATTTGCCTTACCAATATTAAGTTGTATCCAAAGGTGGCTAAGAGTTAGCTTCTTAGTTCCTCTGCCCTTCCCTCTTTTTATGACATCAGCGCTACATTGTTATGGATTCCTGATCCATCTCCTCCATCTCCGATTGATGCTCCATCAACTATGTTCTCTGGTAATCAGGGTACATCATCCCCATTTCAAGGACGCGACAGAAATTCAAGAGGAGGCCACAATAGAGGTGGTCGAACGGGTCCGACCCATTCCCGCACTGAGTCTCGATTGTGCACTTACTGCGGTGGTCATAACCACCTTGTGGATTCATGCTAGAAACTCCATGGTAAGCTTGATTGGGTGACGACCAATCCAACCTCAGTTAATGTTGAGAAAAAGAAGGATAGGACTGATTTTCATTCCGGGAATGTGACTATCTCTGCGGTAGACTATGCTGTAATTCAGAAGCTGAATCCTTGTTGGATCAGTCCTCTACTCCACCAGGCCCTACTGCTGCCACTACCATTGCCACATGTATGCTTTCTTCTGCTTCAACCTCTTCCTCTTGGACCATTGACTCCGGGGCTTCCGAACACTTGTCAGGTAACAAACACATGCTTCATTCATTGTCTCCATGTCTTCCTCATAAATTGGTCACTATTTCTAATGGTTCCAAAACCAAGGTGCTTGGCAAGGGTTCTTCCTCTCTTACCGCATCTATTCCTCTCAAGATGTGTCATTTGTTCCTCAATTTCCGTTAAATTTTCTCTCCGTTAGTCAATTAACCAAACAATTGAATTGTTCTGTCACCTTCTCACTATCTTCGTGTATATTTCAAGATCTAACTACGAAATAGGTGATTGGTGCCGACTATGAAAGATGGGGTTTATACTATTTTACTCTTCCACCAGTAGTTGCTATTTCATCCACTACATCCGAGGGTCACCTGTGGCACAACCAGCTTGGTTATCCTTCTACCTCGTCACTTCGTTCTTTAGTTCCATCTCTTAAATCTTTGTCTAATTTTAATTGTGAGGCATGTCAATTAAGTAAGCATGTTAGGAGTACATATTCTCCTCATCGTACAACTACTAGTATTGTTTCGTTTGCATTAATACATTCTGATGTATGGGGCCCTTTAAAGGTCTCTAACATTTCTCTGGTTCAATATTTTGTTACTTTTGTGGACGATTTTACTCGAGTGACTTGGTTGTTTTTGTTTAAAGAATGATAAAAAAATATTTCTATTTTTAAAAACTTTCATGCAATGGTTCTAACTCAATTTGGAATTTTTTTTCAAATTCTTAGATCTGATAATGCTAAGGAATATTTTTCTAATGAGTTTAAATCATTTTGTGAGAGTAATGGGCTTCTTCATCAAACATCATGTACCTATACCCCTCAACAAAATGGTGTTTCTGAAAGAACGAATCGTCATGTTGTGGACTCAATAGCACATCGAGTCACACAACGAAGAAGACAACAACAACTCACTCAATAGGATTTAATTCTTATATTTCTTTGAGTAGGATTTATTTCTTATATTGTTTTAAGTAGGAGTTATTTCTAATTACTTTATATGTAAGGGCATTATGGGGAATTATTGTAACCCTAACCCTAAAACTACTTGACGTGACCTATTTAAGGGAAAAGTATGAATGAAATAGGTAAGTTTTGAGATTTTAGAATAACCTAGTCTAAACAGGTTGAGATCACCTCTTGATCTCGAGTTTAGGGTTTACTCCAAAAATCCAATCTATCCTTCACCCTCCATTGCCATCCATCTTCACCCAAATTCATCCCTCATCATCCATACTAAGAAGAGGAGCTTCCTGCCCCTTTTCCGAGCCCAAAGAGAGGATCTTCTCTCATCACCAGCGTCAACAACAAGTTGGGATCAATTTCCATCTTGACAAGTAGCAAAAGTGGAAGAATTCTGGTTCTTTCACGTGAAGGGTTGGAACAACTCTTCTTGCTAGGAATTCATCACGGAAACAGAGCAAGGACAGCCATCAATGTGAGCCAAGGCTCCCCCCCCCCCCCCCCCCCCCCCCGAGCTAGGCCTTCAAGTCCTAGAACGAGCTGCATGAAATCAGAGTTGAAACCCTGATTTACATGAGCAAGAAAGGTATTCCTCCATTCTTTCTCCACCTGAATTACTTCCATTCTAGCTATAACTTTAGCACTAGAAGGAGACCATAAAAAGGGAGACTGGTCACTGGTGGAAGAGTACCCAAAGAAGGGATCTTTAACCCTCACCGAGTCCAGCAACTCAGTACCAGTACTGGATTCACAACTCCCACACCGTGTTACTCGATCCATGACCCACGACCGTAACAACTTGGTATCAGAGCAGGGTAACATGGGGGATAATATCAACAATGAAGAAATCCAAATCAGGATACAAAAGATAGAAGATAGCCTTGAAACAGCACAACTAGTGTTGGGAAAGGTTTGTGGTTTGGAAGAAGAGATGAGCCGAGTCATCAGCATGCTATAGGAGTTGAGGACAGAGAGACATCATAGTCCAGAGGTGAGAGAGATTGCTCAACCATATCACAGAAGAGGGGAGCAGTGGCCTGGGTGCACTGCTATCCAAGGACCTCAGCATGGAGGCACAGTCCCAAGGTACACCAAGTTAGATTTTCCCTCTTTCAATGGTTCTGTGGATCCCTTAATTTGGTTGCATAGATGTGAATTTTTTTTTTTTTGAACCAAGGGACTACTGAATGGGATAAGGTGAAACTAGCCTCTTTCCATATGACAGATGAAGCCATGTTATGGGTGACTCAAGTAGAGAAAGAGAGACCGGGAATGACTTGGGGATAATTTAAAAATCTATGCACAGTTAGATTTGGGCCTCCCGCCAACAGCAACCCCCTGGGAGAGTTAGTCCTATTGAGACAAATGGGTTCGGTGGAACAATTTAAAAAATATTCCAGGAAAAGTTGGCCCGTGCTGGTGAGAGGGTATTGGTTGACCAGCAAGTCTCCTTATTAACATCAGGTCTGCTTATCTCAGAGGAAGTATGTGTTGGACCTCCTTAAAGAAACAGGAATGATAGGGTGTTGCCCAACTGACACACCTATGGATGTGAGTATTAAATTATGTGCAAGTTCTGAAGAAGATATTGATATTGGAAAATATCAAAGACTTGTAGGCAAACTTATCTACCTCATGTTAACTAGACCAGACATATCATATGCCATAAGTGTGGTGAGTCAATACATGCATAAACCACAACTTACCCATTGGCAAGCCTTGGAAAGGATATTACGATACTTAAAAGGAGCCCCAAGAAGATGATTGTTTTATAAAAAAAAATGGTCACTTCAACATTGAAGGTTTCTCAAATGTAGATTGGGCTGGATGACCTGATAAAAAGAAGTCCACTTCTGGATATTACACACTTGTTGGAGGGAACCTGGTTACATGAAAAATCAAGAAGCAAAATGTGGTTGTGAGATCTAATGCAAAAGCATAATACAGGGCTATGGCTCACATAATAAGTGAACTCCTATGGATCAAGTCCCTTGTTACTAAATTAGGATTTTATAAAGGAGGTTATATGGGTCTATATTGTGATAACCATGTAGCTATTCATATCCCTTTGAATCTGGTCTTCCATTAAAGGACCAAATACATTGAGGTGGACTGCCTGCTTTATAGAGAGAAATTTCAAGCGAGTATAATCTCCCTTAACGAGTTGCATCACAAGAGCAAGTAGTGGATATTCTTACTAAACTGGTTATATCTAGGATCCTATCTTTTATAGGTGGCAAGTTGGGTATTTATGATGTTTTTTCTCCTGTAGCTTGAGGGTGAGTGTTAGAAGATGGGCTCAAGGTCACACGTCCAAGGAAGAAAGCCCACACATCCAAGAGATGGCATATTGGTAAATAAGAATTTTTTTCATAAATGATGGCAAGAAGATGTAATTACTTGTCTTTTTATGTCTCTTCTATTGTAATGTTGTAGCCTTAAGGGCAATTTAAAAACTATAAATGGAAGCCTTTGGCTAAGAAGTAGAGCACGAAATTCTCTCCCCTCTTCTCAAATTCATCCACAATCTTCTGTCCCTTCTCTTGGAAGTCGATCTCTAAACTCTCTCCCCTTCTACTCTTCTTCGCCTCTCCCTCTTTGACTTGAGATCATTATGAAGGAATCCTAAATTCTATAAAAATCATATGATGTGCTTCAAAATATGTTAAATACAAAATAAGGGGAGAACTTACACAAGTACTTGGCTCAGTTTAGAGGGCTGATTTAGGAGTGTAAAATTCCTCAACCCTACTCTCCTAACATCTAAGTTCAAGAAAATCAGCGGGAGGCCTTAATAGTTGTTATTTGGTCGGCCAATATCAAGCCATATCTAGAGGTAGCCAAATCACAACTCATTAGCTCCTTAGCACTTCCATCTTTTGATGATATAAGTGCTACATTACTTCAGATCCTAGATTCATCTTCCACTCCTCAGGTTGAGATATCATCTACTATGTACTTAGGTAACAAGGGTACAAATTCTACCAACAGAGGGCGCATTGAAATTATAGAGGAGGTAGATGAAAAGGTGGTAGACCTTGTTCTAATTCTTTGAGAACTGATGACCGGGTGTGCACTCACTGTGGATGCTTAAGTCATCTAGTTGATACTTGTTGGAAGTGTCATGGCAAGCTAGATTGGGTTACTACCAATCAAACCTTGGTTAGTAACACTAACAAGAAAGAAGATAAAACCGAGTTACAAAAAGGAAAAAACACAATATTAGATGATGATTTTCAGCTATTACAAAGGATGAAAAGTTTGATGGTGTCCACTTCTACATCTTCTCCCACTATTGTTGCTGCTACTACTGTGTCAAGTATAATCTCTGCCACTTCCTCCCCAATCAGGCCTTAGTTAGTAACACTAACAAGAAAGAAGAAAAAACCAAGTTACAAAAAGGAAAAAACATGATGAGAATGAAAAAGGTCATATTTTTATCCCTTAATGCTTAGGCTTTTATAATTATTTGGTGCCAAAATATACTCATTATTCTTATATTTTGATTTAGGATGCGAATGGAAGCGTTAAGTACAAAACAAAGTTAATTGGGCGATTCTGGAAAGTTTCAACATTTCTTTGTAACCTAGGGATAACTCTCTCATCAGAGCTCTCATGGAGATGATTCAAGACGCTATGGAATTAAAAGAAAACTTTCTACAACTTTTATGTTTTGAATTTTGGGCAATACAGGCAGCATCCAGGTCAAAACCGGGCTTGAAGTCGCAACACATGCACTATGACCTAGACCGGATGAATGAAAAGAAAAACCCTAAACCAGGAAAAAGAAGGGGCATAAAAGGAGAAAAGGAGTTTGGCATCCCTGACCTCATTTTCTCTTCTCCAGTTTTTCATCTCTTTTGCCTAGTTTTTTCCTTCAGATTTCTTCATGGCCTTGCATGACTAAACTTTCAGACTTGGTCAAAGGAAACTGAACCCTCGATATCAATACAACTGTGAGATCTGATTTATTTTCATCGTTCAATTTATGTTTTGAGTATCCAATGTTCTTCTGAAATTTTCTTTCATGATTGTCTCATTTAATCCCTAGGAGGCCTACTAGTTTATTATTCATTGCAATCTACTACTAGGTCAAATCCGTAATTGTTTGATCTCTCTAACCTGTGAAGCAATCGAGATTTAATGATTTGCTGCGTCAGAAATTATTAGATCTTGAGAAGAACGCTGGACTAAATTAAATGCAGCCGCTTGTGCTTGTGTTGTTTAGCTTCATCGATCTCTAATTCTTAAGGATGTTGTAAGATTAAACCTTTAGCGCTTGTCTTGGGTTGTTTAGTACTAAGGGTTAATTGAATCACTTGCTTTCTAATTAACTACGAAAGGAGAGATAGGAAGATACTTCCAACGTTGAATATTCAAGGGCGAATTGGTATATCCTTGCATCGATGATCAATTGTGAAATTCCGATGGTGGATGTTGAATTAGACCAAGGATTGTTCTTTTGATTGATTTTGATTCTTTTAATTTGAATTGTTTCTAAGTTGTTTTCTTTTAAAAGTGTTTTCGTTATACTCAACACCCCCCCCCCCCCCCCCCCCCCCCCCCCCCCCCTTGTCCCAATCCTTGTTCGCGGAGCATAAAAGTAGACTAATCACTCCTTGTGGGATCGATCCTTACTCATACTACTGCATATATTTTTAGGAGTATAGGTTTTATTTTTGGTTGCCTACGACATCAAACCAAATTTTAGCACCGTTTCCTGGGGGTGATTCTAGTTGATTGTTTTTTGTGCTTCTTCTGATCCTTATTTCATTCTTGAAAAAAAAATTCTGATTTGTTTTTCATGTTTTATTAGAGTTCCCTTGATTGTTTATGACTGTATCTCGCTCTTCTAATCACAGCGATTTGCAGTGCAATCTAGAAATAGAGAGAACTTTGCACAGGTTAAGGAGAGAAACTCGAAGGAATTTTAAAGAGAACAATCTAGCTCTTGATTCCCTATTTTGATAGCGAATCTGATTTAGAGGAGGAGGAAGTCATGGCTGGAAATTAAACTTTGAAAGAGCTTGCAACCCCTGATTTGAATCAACAACCCTTATGCATAACGTTCCCTACTTTAAATGCTACTACTACATTTGAATTAAAATATGGACTAATACATCTCTTGCCCACTTTTCATGGTCTTGTAGTTGAAGATCCTCACAAGCATCTAAAGGAGTTTCATGTGGTATGCACGAGAATGAAACCCATGGGGGTGACTGAAGAGCAAATTAAATTACGAGCCTTTCCATTTTCTTTGAAGGATTCGGCTAAGGATTGACTCTATTATCTACCTTCTGGGAATATTACCACATGGGGCAAGATGAAGAAATTGTTTTTGGAGAAATATTTCCTAGCTTCAAGGGCGGCCAACATTCGGAAAGAAATTTGTGGTGTAAGGTAGCATAACGGAGAGTCCCTACACAAATATTGGGAATGTTTCAAGAAATTATGTGCAATCTGCCCCCATCATTAGATTAGCGAGCAACTTCTTATCGAGTATTTCTATGAGAGCATTCTACCACTAATAGGAGCATGATTGATGCTGCTAGTGGAGCAGCTTTGGTGCATAAAACTCCCGAGGCCCCGAGAAACTTGATTGAAAATATGGCGGCCAATTCTCAAAAATTTGGCACTAGGCTTGACCTTCCATTTAAGAATGTTAATGAGGTAAATATTTCCTCCCTTGAACAACAAATTGCGAGTCTAATTTCTCTTATTTGTCACATGGTTGTAGGTAATAAGCAAACAGCAAAGGCTTATGGGATTTGTTCAGTAGTAGGGCATCCAACCGATATGTGCGCAACTCTTCAAGAGGAGCCCACTAAGCAAGTGAATGCGGCAAGTGGTTTTCCTGGACAGCAAAGGAAGTATGATCCCTATCCGAACACGTATACCATGGGATGGAGGGATCATCCCAACCTTAGCTATGGGAATCCACGAGTTAATCAGCCCGCGACTCAAAATCACCCAAGTGACCAGAAATATAAGCAGTCATATCCCCCTAGACAACAACCGAGCCAAACTTCTAATTCTAGTATGTCTTTAGAAGATATTGTTAAATCTCTTGCCACTAATAATTTGAAATTTCAACAGGAGACAAGGGCCAGTATTCCAAGTTTGGACAATCAGATGGTCAGATGTTATGCACGCAATAACATTATTATTTTTGTTATTTTCTTTAATTTACTTTATTTATTTCAGTTTTATACCACAAGGGTATTTTTGGAATATTTTATTTATAGGGGTATTTTTATAATATTTCATCTTAAACCCTAATAGGGTGAAACTTATTTAAGGGGTATGAGTAATGAGAAAGGGAAGAATTGAAGTATTAAGAATTAGGTTAAATCTAGCGTAAAGCGGCTTGAGATCACCTTCTTGATCTCGAGATTAGGGTTTTCCTAAAAAACCCACGTATTCTCTCATCCTTCATTGATCTTCATCTTCCAAATGTCTTCCTACTATCCCTACAGTAATGCCTGAAAGACCTATAACCCATGGCAGATCCCAGATCCTCCCAAAGAATCCTTGTGTCAGATCTGGGACAGTAACAATTGGTATCAGAGCGGGAACACAATGGGTTATTCGATATCCCAAGAAAGATGGATTGCTATGGATAAGAAATTGAAAGAAATATGAGCATAGTTAGATGCTTCCATTGAACGTTATGCAAGGGAGGAACTCGCTGCTGCAGCAAAATAGGTCACACGACCTCAAATCTCCGACCACATATGCGCACAAGAGGTCCATGGCCAGAAAAATCAAAAAATTTGTCTCTGTTACCAGCCGAAGTCCCTGTAGTAAAGGTGAACACTGACGAGCAAAAAAAATGGCAAGGCATCGAAAAATTTCAAAATTTCCCCACAGGGAGATCCAAAGCCGCACAACGGGGATCACAATTTGGGGCATTCTGCAGGGTTTTCTGCCAAGACGTCAAAATCAATCCTCCCCAACTCACAGCAAGCCACACTCCATTCCGCATGGGAATGGAAAATTTTTCTGGCCATTCCGATCGAGAAATATTTTCGAGAGTTCGTCTTGGCAAATTTCCAAGCGGCGAAGCCTCCAAGGCCTGTTGTTCACCGCAGGAGCTGCGGGAGACTCCGTCGGCGAAATTTCCGCCCTGTTCGGGGCCGTGAGGACGGAAGACGACCAGTTCCCACCTTCGTCGGTGCCCTGAGGGAAGGAGCAGTTGTTGACAAGGTTCCCGCACTTACCGACGACCGCTATGTTCAGGATCGGTAGGAGGATACGGCAGGGTTCCGATTTCCAAAGACCCATTGGTGAAATTTCTGCCCTGTTCGGGGCCGTGAGGATGGAAGACAACCGTTGCCCACCTTCGTGAATGCCCTGAGGGAAGGAGCAGCTATCGACAAGGTTCCCGCACTTACCGACGGCCGCTATGTTCGGGATCGGCAGGAGGATATGGCAGGGTTCTGATTTCTGAAGACCCGTCGGCAAAATTTCCGCCGAAGGAAGAAGATGGCTTCTGATTCAAATTTTCCTAAGTTAATTTAATCAGCGCACGAAGCTGAATTGCGCACCAAACCGAGGTTCTTGAACCGAGTCAACCCAGGCTAACTCTGACCGGGCCACAAAAAAAAAAAAAAACTCCAATTTTGGGCGTCCTGAGGGGGGTCATAGCATCACAGATGCTACTTCGATACCAGTGGAAACGTCGGCATACAAACACTACTTCCGAGCTTGAGGACAAGATCATCTTCCAAGGGGGGTTTAATGTTATGTACGCAATAATATTATTATTTTAGTTATTTTCTTTAATTTACTTTATTTAATTCAGTTTTAGGCCACATGGGTATTTTTGGAATATTTTATTTATAGGGGTATTTTTGTAACATTTTATCTTAAACCCTAATAGGGTGAACCCTATTTAAGGGGTATGAGTAATGAGAAAGGGAAGAATTGAAGTATTAAGAATTAGGTTAAATCTAGTGTAAAGAGGTTTGAGATCACCTTCTTGATCTCGAGGTTAGGGTTTTCCTAAAAAACCCACGTATTCTCTCATCCTCCATTGATCTTCATCTTCCCCATGTCTTCCTACTATCCCTACAGTAATGCCTGGAAGACCCGTAACCCATGGCAGATCCCAGATCCTCCCAAAGAATCCTTGTGTCAGATCCGGGACGATGGCACCCACAATTAGTCGGCTAGAGGCACAAAGTTTAGGGAAATTACCCTTTCAAATGGTAGTAAATCCAAGAGAAAATGCGAGTGCAATCATTTTCAGAAGTGGTAAAGAAGTTGAGATTCCGGTAAAGGCAGCCCCTGCATCATCGGAGTAAGAAAAGGAGAAAAAAGTCGTTGCAGACAGGAACGTTCCAAATGATGATGATGTACCTAAGCGTAATTTTCAACCTCTTTCTGATTATAAACTAGTTCCTCCTTTTCCTTAGGCTTTGGCAGATTCTAGAAAAGATGAGCAAAACAAAGATTTATATGAGACTTTCCATAGATGTGAGGTAAATATTCCACCTTTAGATGTTATTAAACAAATGCCTTGTTATGCTAAATTCCTGAAAGAACTGTGCACAATTAAAATGAAACAGAAACTTAAAGGATGTGAGAAGGTGAGAGTAGGGGAGAATGTTTCTGCAATTATTCAAAGAAAACTCCCTGGGAAGGGCAAATATCTAGGTATGTTTACTATCCCTTATACGTAGGTAACATAGGATTTGAGAAGGCCATGATAGATTTAGGAGCTTTGATTAATTTCATGCCATATTCTATATATGCTTCTTTGAAAGTTGGACCTTTGAATAAAACTAATGTTGTGCTTCAATTGGCTGATAGATCTAATGCCTATCCTAATGGCGACCAAACTGCTCCTATTTTGTTAGGAAGACCATTCTTAAAGACATCCAAGACTAAGATAGATGTTCATAGTGGCACACTTGCCATGAAATTTGATGGTGAAATTGTTAAGTTTAACATTTATGATGCCATGAAATATCCTGATGATGATAATCCTATTTATTTTATTGATGTGATTGATTCTTTCACATAGGAAGTTTTTGAACTTGATGGAAAAGATGAATTGGAAGTTGCCATTAGAAAGCATCTTGAGAAAGAGAATGAGGAGTTAGCCTTGAGTTCTGATTTTCAAGAAACTGTTGCAGCGTTTAATTATATTCCATAGTTACAACAATCAGGTAACGTTCTTTATATTGAGTTACCTATTTCTAATGAGAGGCCTTTACCCTCTGTTTTGCAAGCTCCCACTCCAGATATGAAGCCTCTCCCCAGTCACCTCAAGTACATGTTCCTTGGAAATGGAGCAACGTTACCAGTGATCATCTCCAGTAAACTTAGTGCACCATAAGAAGAAAAGTTTGTGCAGGCCCTTAAGGAGCATAAGACAGCTATTGGTTGGACAATTGCAGATATTAAAGGAATTAACCTGTCTACATGCATGCATTGTATCTTACTTGAAGAGGGAGCAAAGCCTTCCCGTCAACCGCTAAGAAGATTGAACCCGCCCATGATGGATGTAGTGAAGAAAGAGATCCTCAAACTTCTAGAAGTTGGAGTGATTTATCCTATTTCGGATAGCTCATGGGTCAGCCCAATTCAAGTGGTTCCTAAAAAGGATGGAATAACTGTTGTGAAAAATCAGAATGATGAGTTACTTCGTACCCGTGTTCAGAATGGCTGGCGGGTTTTTATAGATTATAGAAAATTAAATGTTGTAATCCGCAAGGACCATTTCCCTTTGCCTTTTATTGATCAAATAATTGAAAGGTTATCTGATCATTCTTACTATTGTTTTCTTGATGGTTTTTTAGGTTATTTTCATATTGCAATTGCTCCTGAGGATCAAGAAAAGATGACTTTTACTTGCCCATTCGGGACTTTTGCATATCGTCACATGCCCTTTGGCCTTTGCAATGCTCTAGCCACTTTCCAAAGGTGTATGGTTAGCATATTTTCAGGTTATACTGAGCATATCATTGAAGTCTTTATGGATGATTTCACAGTTTATGGTTGTTGGAAGATGGGCTCAAGCCACAAGCTCCAGGCTAGAAGCCCACACATCAAAGGAGTGCCAAAATGGTTATTTATGGTATGTTCCATAAGGATGGCATGAAGATGTAAATACATTGTCTTAGTATGTCTTTTAATCTATTGAGTTGTAACCCTAAGGGCTTTGTTACACTATAAATAAGAGCATTAGCTAAGAGGTAAGGGATTCAATCCTTCTCCTCTCTTTGGAAAAACATCCAGCCACCCTCTCTTCTCCCTTGACGCATTCTCTCCTTCCCTTAATCCAAACTCTCTTCTCAAACGTCCTTCTCCTTCTTCTTCCACATTAACCTAGAGTCATTCTCATGGGGTCCTAACTTCTACATAGTATCAGAGCTTGGAGGTTAGGATCCCTATTCAAGTAGTTATGTCATCCATTCAAAAAGTTGTGTATAGAAGGAGTTCTGCCATGAAGAGATAGGTAAAATTTCATTTTTTTTTGCATATTCTCTCTTTACGGTTTCAATTTTTTTTCCTCTCTTCTTGAATTATTGATTCATGTCAAGGCAAGATAATCTTCATAAATACTGTGAAGATCTATTGTGTATGACTAAAAGGATATTGTAGTCTTGTTCATCTTGTAGTACAATTACATGATTGATCAACAGTTGCTTTTTTCGGTTTGTTATTTGGATTCAGTTACCTTTATGTAACGGGAATCACACATTTTTTATATGGGATTCCAGCATATGTTGCTGTCAATTCTATAATTTAATGTTACTCATGGGAGTGTGCCATGTTGTTGGATGCCCGTTATATGTTTGATGAAATTCCAGCACTCACTTATCCCTATTATTTGTTGTGTTTGAACTTCAGCAATTGAATCTTTTGTCTTGTTGAAGTATTCCCATGAGTTGGAGTTTCTTTTGCCAAGAAATATCTCTCGGTTTACCAAGAAAGACCTTGTCTAAAGTTGCTATCGGTTTTATGGTTGAGTTTGGATTAAGGATAAGAGTTGCATCTATTCTCTTCCCTATATTTTTTTTGATAAATATAGGAGAACTTGAGTAGTGGCTGGTTCTTGTTATCACTTGACAAAAGCACCTATTTTTCCATGATTTGGTCCTTATTCTCTTGAAATTATTCTCTACTTAGTTTTGGTGGCTAAATTGGTCTACGGGTGCTTCAAATTACGTTGTGTAATTGTTATTTGAGCCCCTTTAACAATTGACCTTACTAGTTGATTTGCGTCAACATGGAGAGTGGACATATGAGTAATAAGAGTGACATACTCCGAATTACTACAATTCCACTAAGAGGTCTTTCCAATTACCTTAGCTGGTCACAATCGGTACAGAGGGTTCTGATTACTCATGACCTTCTCAATCATGTTATCAAAATCCCTCCTCCGATTGATGAAAAAGATGAAGTCTACCATAAATGGGTAAAAAATGATAACATGGTTATCAGTTGGCTTATTAATAGTATGGAAGAGCATGTTGCTAACAATGTGGTCCACTTGGAAACTTCGAAGGATATTTGGGACACATGTGCTAAGCTCTATTCTAGTACCGCCTTCTTGCAAAGAGTATACGATGTTTTCCAAAGTATGTTGGCTACCAAACAAGGTGATAATATTCATGAGTTTCTGGCCCGATTTCGTGGCCTTCTCCAAAAATGGAAAATTATTCAACCATACTCTACTGACATTGTTATCCAAGAAAAACAGCACGAGGCCTTGGCAGCGCCTATTTGCCTTACCAATATTAAGTCGTATCTAAAGGTGGCGAAGACTCAGCTTCTTAGTTCCTCTACCCTTCCCTCTTTTGATGACATAAGTGCTACACTGTTTCGGATTCCTGATCCATATCCTCCTTCTCCGATTGATGCTCCATCAGCTATGTTCTCTGGTAATCGGGGTATATCATCCCCATTTCGAGGACGTGGCAGAAATACAAGAGGAGGCGGCAATAGAGGTGGTCGAACGGGTCCGACCCATCCCAGCACTGAGCCTCGATTGTGCACTTACTGTGGTGGTCAAAATCACCTTGTGGATTCATGCTGGAAACTCTATGGTAAGCCTGATTGAGTGAGAGCCAATCCAGCCTTAGTTAATGTTGAGAAAAAAGAGGACAAGACTGATTCTCATTCCGGGAATGTGACTATCTCTTCGAAAGACTATGCTGTAATTCAAAAGCTGAAATCCTTATTGGATCAGTCCTCTACTCCACCTGACCCTACTACTACCACCATTGCCTCAGATATGCTTTCTTCGGCTTTAACCCCTTCCTCTTGGATCATTGACTTCGGGGCTTCCAAACACTTGTCAGGTAACAAACACATGCTTCATTCATTGTCTCCATGTCTTCCTCATAAATTGGTCACTACTGCTAATGGTTCCCAAACCAAGGTGCTTGGCAAGGGTTCCTCCTCTCTTACCGCATCTATTCCTCTCAAAGATGTGTTATTTGTTCCTCAATTTCTGTTAAATTTGCTCTCCGTAAGTCAATTAACTAAACAATTGAATTGTTCTGTCACCTTCTCACCATCTTCGTGTATATTTTAGGATCTAACTACGAAATAGGTGATTGGTGGTGGCCATGAAAAAGGGGTTTATATTATTTTACTCTTCCACCAGTAGCTGCTATTTCATCCACTACATCCGAGGCTCAAATGTGGCACAACTGGCTTGGCCATCCATCTATCTCGTCACTTCGTTCTTTAGTTCCATCTCTTAAATCTTTGTCTAATTTTAATTGTGAGGCATGTCAATTAAGTAAGCATATTAGGAGTACATATTCTCCTCGTCTTACAACTACTAGTACTGCTCCATTTGAATTAATACATTTTGATGTATGGGGCCCTTTAAAGGTCTCTAACATTTCTCAGGTTCAATATTTTGTTACTTTTGTGGATGATTTTACCCGAGTGACTTGGTTGTTTTTTTAAATAACGATAAAAAATTCTTTCAATTTTTAAAAATTTCATGCAATGGTTCTCACGCAATTTGAAAAAAAAATTCAAATCCTTAGATCCGATAATGCTAAGGAATATTTGTCTAATGAGTTTAAATCATTTTGCGAGGGTAATGGGCTTCTTCATCAAACATCATGTGCCTATACCCCACAACAAAATGGTGTTGCTAAAAGAAAGAATCATCACCTCCTTGAGGTTGCACGGGGCCTCCTCTACTCCATGAAGGTACCCTACTTTTATTGGCCTCATACTATTCTTACAACATGTTTTCTCATCAATAGGTTACCTGCATCAATACTTAGAAATCAAACTCCGTATTCTGTTTTGTTTCATGGTGAAGATCCATTTTCTCTTCCTCTTAAAGTATTTGGTTGCACATGTTTTGTTCATGATACTTCACCACATAAAAGTAAACTTGATCCCCGATCTCTGCGGTTTATTTTTTTGGGGTATTCTCGAACTCAGAAAGGATATATTTGTTATAATCCTACAGTTCGAAGGTTAATGGTCCTGAAGCACAGACCATCCCCTCACCTGTGGAGTTGTCTATGTTAAAGTCATGTTAAAGTCCTAGGCAAGAGTACTTCCCAGGAAGTCACCCATCCTAGAATTACTCTTGCCCAAGCTCGCTTAACTTCGGAGTTCTGAGTCAGATACCTAGCCAATACAACCCAAAAAGACTAGTCCTTTAAGGTGCGGAAAGCCAAGTACCTAACTCAGACCACAAACTCTAACAAGAGTGGACAGAACCACTCTGACACCCACCCCGCCTATTCTGGAGCCGCTTCTCATGGGATACGAACGTGGGCCGTGGCGTGCCTAGCTCTGATACCATGTTCAAGTCTTAGGCAAGATTACTTCCAAGAGGTCACCCATCCTAGAATTACTCTTGCCCAAGCTCGCTTAACGTCGGAGTTCTGAGTCAGATACCTAGCCAATACAACCCGAAAATACTAGCCGTTTAAGGTACGGAAAGCCAAGTACCTAACTCAGACCACAAACTCTACCAATAGTGGACGAAACCACTCTGACACCCACCCCGCCCATTCTGAAGCCGCTTCTCACGGGATACGAACGCGGGTCGTGGCGTCCTAGCTCTGATACCATGTTAAAGTCCTAAGCAAGAGTACTTCCCAGGAGGTCACCCATCCTAGAATTACTCTTGCCCAAGCTTGCTTAACTTCGGAGTTCTGAGTCAGATACCTAGCCAATACAACCCGAAAAGACTAGCCGTTTAAGGTGCGGAAAGCCAACTACCGAACTCAGACCACAAACTCTAACAAGAGTGGATGGAACCACTCTGACAGTCTGATCCACCTGAGGTAAGTCCTTTTCCTCCTCCTATGTTAGGGCCTGAATTTGAAACTCGGCTTATTGCATTACGAAAGGCAACCCGTTCTTGCACTACGTCTCATCCAATTGCCAATTTTATGTCTTCTCATCGCTTATCTTCTCAGTGTGTTCAATTTTTTGCTTCTCTTTCGTGTGTTTCGATACCACAATCCTATCAAGAGGCCTTGAAGCATCCAGGATGGAAGGCGGCTATGGATGAAGAAATGCATACATTATATGAAAATCAAACATGGCATTGGCATCTCTCCCAAAAGGGAAAAGACCTGTTGGATATTACTCAAACATGGACATTGGCATCGCCTTAAACCACACCTAGTTGCTAAAGGTTACACTCAGTGTTATAGGATAGATTATGAAGAGACTTTCTCTCCAATTACTAAACTGAACTCGGTACGTATCATCCTTTCTATTGCTGCTAACTCATCTTGGCCAGTATATCAGCTCATTGTAAAAAATGTGTTTTTAAATGGTGATATACGCGAAGAAATTTATATGGTCCAACCACCAGGATATGTGGTTGAGGGGGAGTCCGTGTGTCGATTAAAGAAATCTTTATATGGGCTTAAACAATCCCCTCGGGCTTGGTTTAATAAATTCAGTCAAGCGCTTTTACGATTTGGCTTTCATAGGAGTTCGGTTGATCACTCAGTATATGTTAAAGATACTATCAAAGGGAAGATATTATTGGCCATGTATGTCGATGATATTATCTTGACTGGAAATGATGCTCATAGTATACAAGAACTGAAGAATATGATATGTAAAGAGTTCAAGACTAAAGATTTGGGTAAGCTCAAATATTTTCTGGGTATAGAAGTCCTTCAGTCAAATTATGGAATAGTATTGTCTCAAAGAAAATACGTCTTGGATCTTCTTGAAGAAACAGGACTGAATGGTTGTTGAACAGTTGATACACCTATGGATGAGAATGAAAAATTGTGTGCTACAATTGGAAAAGATGTTGACACTGGAAAATATCAAATACTTGTGGGAAAATTGATTTATCTCATGGTAACCAGGCTAGATATATCTTATGTTGTGAGTGTGGTAAGCCAATTCATGAACAAACCACAAATTACTCACTGGCAAGCGTTGGAGAGAATACTACGATACTTAAAAGGTGCTATAGGAAGAGGATTGCTATATAAACAACATGGTCACTTAAATATAGAAGGCTTCTCAGATGTAGATTGGGCTGGATCACCCGATGATAGAAAATCTATATTTGGGTATCGTACCCTTTTTGGGGGAAACTTGGTCACATGGAAAAACAAAATGCAAAACGTGGTTGCAAGATCTAGTGCTGAAGCAGAATACCGAGCTATGGCCCACACTGTAAGTGAACTTTTATGGATAAAGACTCTTCTTACTGAATTGGAAGTTTATAAAGGAGGTTCTATGGGCCTACATTGTGATAATCAAGCAGCTATTCACATTACGTCAAATCCAGTTTTCCATGAAAGAACTAAACATATTGAAGTGGATTGTCATTTTATACGGGAAAAGTTTCAAGCAGAAATATTTCTCTTAAATATGTTTCATCTCAAGAGCAATTAGATGATATCCTAACCAAACCAGTAACGTCCAAAGTTCTATCTTATATAGGTGACAAGTTGGGTATTTATGATGTATTTTCTCCACCAGCTAGAGGGGGAGTGGTGGAAGATGGGCTCAAGCGCACAAGCTCAAGGCTAGAAGCCCACACGTCAAAGGAGTGGAAAAATGGTTATTTATGGTATGTTCCATAAGGATGGCATGGAGATTTAAATATAACCCACATTGTCTTAGTATGTCTTTTAATCTATTGAGTTGTAACCCTAAGGGCTTTGTAACACTATAAATAAGAGCATTAGCTAAGAGGTAAGGGATTCAATCCTTCTCCTCTCTTTGGAAAAATATCCAGCCACCCTCTCTTCTCTCTTGACGCATTCTCTCCTTCCCTTACTCCAAAATCTCTTCTCAAACATCCTTCTCCTTTCCCCCTCATCTCTCCTTCTTCTTCCACGTTAACCTAGAGTCATTCACATGGGGTCCTAATTTCTACAATGGCATAGTTTTGGGTCATGTTGTTTCATCCAAGGGGATTGAGGTAGACAAAGCTAAAATTGATATTATTCAATCTTAACCTTATCCCTCTAGTGTGTGGGAAGTTCGTTCTTTTCTTGGACATGGAGGTTTCTACTGCAGATTCATCAAGGACTTCTCCAAAATAGCATTACCCTTGTGCAAGTTGCTACAAAAGGATGTGGCTTTTGAGTTCAAGGAGGGATCCAAAAAGGTGTTTGACAAGCTAACAGAACTGTTGACTTCTGCCCCACTTATCTAAACCTAACTCGAACGTTCCTTTTGAGATAATGTGCGACGCAAGTGATTATGCAGTAGGCGCCGTTTTGGGTCAAATAATTGGAAAAGCATCCCATGCCATTTATTATGCTTCGAAAACATTGAATGATGCCTAGAGAAATTATTCTACCACTGAAAATGAACTTTTAGCTGTTGTTTTTTCTTTAGAAAAATTTTGATCTTATTTGTTTGGTACTAAAGTCATTGTTTACTCTGATCATGCAGCTCTCCGTTATTTGATAACGAAGAAAGAGGCAAAACCAAGACTAATAAGATGGATACTTCTCTTGAGTGAATTTGATTTGGAGATCAAAGACAAAAGAGGGACATAAAATCGGGTTGCGGATCATTTGGGTCATTTAGTTCATGTGCATGATGAACTTCATTTGCATGAAACATTCCCTGATGAGTAATTGCTCTCCACGAGTGTGACATTACCTTGGTATGTGAATATTGTAAATTCTTTGGTTACTAATATGTTACCTCCTGGTTTGTCTAGGGCTCAAAGAGATAAAGTCAAGAGTGATGCCAAATACTATGTGTGGGATGACCCATACTTCCGCATTGTGTAGATCAAGTGATAAGAAGGTGCATTCCTGAAATTGAAATTATTTCTATTCTCACATTTTGTAATTCTTATGCTTGTGGAGGTCACTTTGGAGCTAAGAGGACGGCCAGAAAAGTGCTAGAATGTGGTTTCTATTGGCTGTCTTTATTCAAAGATTCATATACTTTTTGTAAGTCATGCGAACATTGTCAAAAGACAGATAATATATCCCCAAGGAATGAGATGCCACAAACCCCCATAATAATTAGCGAAATTGTTTATGTTTGGGGCATCGATTTCATGGGACCGTTCCCTGTATCTTTTGGTTATGTTTACATTTTTCTTGATATTGATTATGTTTCAAAATGGGTGGAAGCTAAGGCTACCAGGACTGATGATTCTAATGTTGTTACAGATTTTATCAAGTCTAACATATTCTCCAAGTTTGGAATTCCAAGAGCTCTAATAAGTGATCGAGGCACTCACTTTTGCAATCGAACTGTGGAGACTTGGCTGAGAAAATACCATGTGACCCACAAGGTGCCAACTGCCTATCATCCGCAAAATAGTCGACAAGCAGAAGTGTCAAATTGAGAGATCAAGTCCATCATTAAAAAGACGGTCAATCCAAGCAAAAAATATTGGAGTTTGCGCTTGGATGACGCCTTGTGGGCTTATAGGACTGTGTGTAAGAAGCCCATTGGTATGTCACCTTATCAGTTGGTGTTTGGGAAACCATGCCACCTTCCAATTGAGTTAGAACACAAGGCTTATTGGGCTATCAATAGTTTCAACATGAAGATGGATGAAAGTGTAGAACACAGGAAGTTGAACCTATAAGAGTTAGAGGAAATTCGTAATGATGCCTATGAGAGTGCAAGGTGTTGAATTTATGGAAAAGTGAAATACTTCATTGACATCAATAACTTGTTGTAATCAGAGTACATAAACCTCTATTTATAATAGAGGAAGGTCGTAGAGTATAATTACAATAAAACTACCCTTGTTCCAATTACACCCAAACTCTAACACTTAAGGTAAGTCCTAACATAATTAGGTAACTCAATATTGATAAAAGACAAATATAACTTAAACTAAAACTCTTCTTGGTCGTGACCCTAAGATAAAGATACTTTTGTGAGTCCTTCTTGATCTTCATACTAATGTGATAAGGATGCCAGCTCTTGGTAATCATTGTGGGTCCTACTTCTTATGGGCTTGGGCCCATCTTGTGGGCCTTCTTTGGTTGTTTGGGCTTGATCTTATCTTCCAACACTCCCCCTCAAGCTGGGGGTGAAAGAACAACACGAACTCCTAGCTTGCTGCAAATGATGTATAAAATATTTTTGTATAAAATGGCACATCTTTCAATATGCCTTCATCTTCCAACATTCCCCCTCACGTTGTTGCGTCCTTTCGTGAGGCCCTACAGCATTATAAGTGAGAGTAAAAATCACTCCTAGCCAGTAAGCCATTGCTTCATACTCCAGTCTTAATGTTGGATGTAGGGCACACTACACTGCTATCGGTAGTGTGTCTATCGGCATTGCTTTGAAGTGTCCACCGTGTCCCTCCACAAGACAACGACTCTCTAGAGGTAGGAGACATAAAAGCCATTACGGGGGGGATAACATAGATGTAATCGTAAGTTCCTCCGTCATGGACTTCCAACCACAAATAATTTTCATCTTTTTGATAGGGATGAAGTTCCTCCGTTGTGGACTCCCAACCACAAATAATTTTCATCTTTTTGATGGGGATGAAGTTCCTCCGTCGTGGACTCCCAACCACAAATAATTTTCATCTTTTTGACGGGGATGAAGTTCCTCTCTCGTGGACTCCCAACCACAAACAATTTTGATCTTTTTGACGGGGTAAAATAAATGATGGCATGAGGCCACATCTTTTTCAATAATAATGTCCCCAAAGAGACATAATAGTTGCAGTTGAATATAACATGACCATCTTCCAACACATATAACACAAACCAAATAGTAAACTTTGTCAAAGAACCCATGAAATAATCCGATATAAAAATTTCTTCATTGATGCACTAGCTTCATCTTTTATGCTCCCCCTTTCTTGAATATTTTTGTCACATAAACTTATCCACAACATAAGGAAAAATACCTCTTTGTTGTACTTCTTGTACTTCTCCCCCTCAAGCTGGGAGGTAATGGCAGTGATCCCAGCTTGAACCAAATATCATTGATGTAGAAATAAGCCCAAATAACAAAGATGTATTAATAAGTGAGATATTTTTCTGATATTTCAACTCAAAAAGTGACACAAAACATTGGGCATAAATTCGGATTTTCAATGTAACAGAATACCAGCATGACCTTTGATTCTTCCAATTCGAATGCATCTTTCAATATAGATCAGATTGACATGAATTTTTTTCCTTACGAAAGTAGAATTAAATACCTTTCATCCAATTATAACTTCTCATCATAAAATATAATTTTCAGAAGATAAATAATCTTACATATTTCGGTCTCTGTCATCTGGCCGAACTAAATATTGTTTCACTTATTTTTCTAGAATGACCATTGACTCTTTAAAGATCAATATCTCATTATAAAAATATCATACAGAGGATTGGTTGAATAGGTAAGAAAATAGACTTACATATATTTTTTTTCATATATAATTCTCCATATAAAGTCTCTTTCTTGATAGCATAAAATACCTCGAAATTTGAAGCTTTCTGCTGCAGCTCTAACCTCTTCTATAATTTGACCTTTGCTGCTTCAAATATCGATTTCTCTTTGTTGATAACTCAGATAAAAAATTGGTTGAATAGGTAAAATAATAGACTTACAGATATTACGTTTGATATATATTTATCAATATAAATTCTAGTTCTTGATAGCAAAAAATACCTCAGAATCTGAAGATTACTGCTGCTGCTCGAACATTTTCGCAATCTGACCTTCACTCATTAAAATATCAATATCTCTCTATAGATAACTCCAATTGGAACAAATAATTCTTATTTTGAAATTAGACTCAAATATATTTTCGACAATATATATATTTAAATTTTAAAAACTACGTATATAGGTAAAAATCTCAAATAAATCTACAGGTGTAGGGACTGAAAAAAAAAAAACTACAAACCTACACCTAGGGTTTAGGGTTTAGAGAAAAGGATCACATTACCTCCGTGAGTTGACCAAGTCAACTCACAGAACCTGCTCTGATACCATGTTAAATTTATGGAAAAGTGAAATACTTCATTGACATCAATAACTTATTGTAATCAGAGTACATGAACCTCTATTTATAATAGAGGAAGGTAATAGAGTCCAATTACAATAAAACTACCCTTGTCCTAATTACACCCAAACTCTAACACTTAAGGTAAGTCCTAACATAATTAGGTAACACAATATTGATAAAAGACAAATATAACTTAAACTAAAACTCTTCTTGGTTGTGACCCTAAGATAAAGATACTTTTTTGAATCCTTCTTGATCTTCCAACTTATATGATAAGGATGTCAGCTCTTGGTAATCATTGTGGATCCTACTTCTTATGGGCTTGGGCCCATCCTGTGGGCCTTCCTTGGTCATGTGGCTCATATTATAATAATCTTACATATGTGGGCCTTCCTTGGTCATTTGGGCTTGATCTTATCTTCCAACAAAAGGATTTACAAGGAAAAGACGAAGGCGTCACGCCCCCATCTATTCCTGCCTTACCACTGATTGAAGACGGTAAAGTTTCTCTACCTCCTTCCCAAATTTTAAGTGCTCGGCAGAATGAGGAATGCAGAGAAGTACTCGCCAGTGGACACACACAGATGTCACTAAAGCCACTTGGGACCTAGATGTATTCCAGCACGTATACCCTACATTCGAGCTTGCAAAAAAGCTCTTTCTCTAAGGGAGGAGTGATGTTATGGACTCCATAGCAGGAAGAGTCATCCAGAGGCGACGCGGGTGAGTTGGTGACTCAGTGGAACAGCAATTACTATAGGATTATATGTTTACTTTAATTCATAATTAGTTAGCGTGTAATCCATGATGGCATAGTTGTAAAAATAGTCACTTGAGCCATTAGCGTGAATTGTTTTAAGGGAGCTCACGAAATGAAAGAGACAAGAATGATTTGACCCTTAACAGGATCGGCATTCTCCTTAAGGAACCCAAGGATCGGCATTCTCCTTGATGAACCCAAGGTTCAGGTCTCCCTTCGACGAGCCTGACTTCGATCTCCACTCCCTTCTCCATCTACTCTCATTCACGGCAACATAGGTCAGCCAGGCAAGTCCGCTCGTCTTGGCTGCTCCCCTTGGCGATCCTTCCCTCCGGCGAGTGACGAGGTCTATGGTCAAAGACCACAACAAGCACTCATATGGGCCGGATTTCATAGATGCTCTAGAGATCACTCCGTATTTATTAAAGACACACTGAAGGGCAAGGTGATTTTAGTCGTATTTGTTGATGACATTATTTCACCGGCAGTGATCCCGAGGGAATCCAAAAGACAAAAGAACGAATATGTGCTGAATTCAAGACAAAGGATCTCGGGCTGCTCAAATATTTTTTGAGCATTGAAGTAGTACAATCCAGACATGGAATCATATTATCTCAAATGAAGTATGTCCTTGACCTACTGGAGGAGACCGGAATGTTGGGATACAGACCAGCAGAAACTCCCATGGACTCGAACACAAAATTATGTGCAGGTACAAGAGAAGAGGTAGATGTTGAAAAATATCAAAGATTGGTGAGAAGACTCATTTACCTCTGCTTAACGAGGTCAGATAATTCATATGCAGCTAGTTTGGTAAGTCAATATATGCACAATCCACAACTCAGTCATTGGGAAGCAGTAGAACGGATATTACGATATCTCAAAGGAGCACTAGGAAGAGGTCTTCAAAATAAAAAAACTTGGACGCTTCAACTTCGAAGGTTTTTCAAATGAATACTGGGTCGGATCCCCGGATGACAAGAAATCTACTTCAGGATATTGTACGATAGTTGGAGGAAACTTGGTTACATGGAGGAGCAAGAAATAGAATATAGTTGCACGATCTAGTGCAAAAGTAGAGTACAGAGCCATGGCACACACGGTCAGTGAACTCCTGTGGATCAGATCTCTCCTTACTGAATTGGGATTTTACAAAGAATCTCTGATGAACCTATAATGTGATAATCATGCCGCAATACACATCACATCGAATCTAGTCTTCCATGAGAGAAAAAAAATATAAAAATAGACTGCCACTTCATACGAGAAAAAATCACTGCAGGCATCTTATCTCTTAAGCATGTATCTTCGTAGAACCAGGTTACAAACATTCTCACCAAACCAGTCACTCATAAAACTTTCTCTGCATTCTACAGCAAACTGGGCATCTACGATGTTTTCTCGCCCCCAGTTTGAGTGGGAGACCCACCAACACGAGCTAGTGGGACCCACCATGAGCTAGAGAGATGTCAACAAGGGCCCTCATACAAGTTGGCTCAAGCTAGGAGATAAGGAACATGAGCTGGAATTAAATAGAAGATTTGAAGATCAAGAGGGACCCACAAAGATACCACAAGCTGGTATCTCTATCAACATCATTTGGAAGATCATGCGGGACCCACAAAGATAAGACCACAAGCTGGCTTTCTATCTTGGTTCAAGTGCTTAAAGAAGATTTAAAAGTTGAGTTAAATTAGTCTCTTAAATAGATAATGTAATTTTATCATGATAGGCTTATCTTAGAGAGTTCTAGTTGGAATGTAATTAGGAGTCATAAGATTACATGTACATGGACTCTATCACCTCCTTAACTATAGATAGAGGTGATTGTAACTCGAAAATTAATATAAGCAAGCCTCTTAGTTTCTCTTCTCTCGTGTGAATCTCTCTCTCTCCAAACCTCTTTTTTTTTCTTCTTCTCTCTCTACCCAAGAGTCTTTCTTGTTTTCTCCTCTTCTTTCTCTCTCCCCTTGCTCTAGGTATTATTCATGGGGTCCTAAATTCAACTCTAACAATTTGGCAAAGACGCCAAAAGAATTAAAGCATGAACCTCATCATCAAATTTAATTTGAACGGATGTCAATTGATTGACAATCGTGCTAAACTCATTCAAATGCGATGCTACTGATGTATTTTCTATCATCTTTAAATTGAAGAGTTTTTTTTTCATGAGTTATACCTTATTATTTGCGGAAGGCTTCTCATACATGTCAGATAGAATCTTCATTATCCTTGTTGTGGGTTTCTCTGATGCCACGTTGTGAGCAACGTTCTTCGGTAGTGTTAACCGAACTACTCCCAAAACTTGTCTATCGAGGATATTCCACTCATCATCTTTCATATTGTTATGGTCCTAGGTTAAGTGCTTGGCTTTCCGCTACCTACCAGGCCGGTCTTTTGGATAGTATTAGCTAGGTGCTCAACATTTGGTATCAGAGCGGGACCCCATGTCACGAGTTCTTAAAATTACTGCTAGGGTCACAAAAAAAGGTCGATCGGGCCAGTGTTGCTAGAGTGGGCCGTCGCTATAGCGGAGGGGACGACCTAGAGGCTGGATTAAAATTACTGGTAGGGTCACAAAAAGGTGGTCGGGCCAGTGTCGCTAGAGTGGGACGTCACTAGAGTGTGCCGCCGTGGACGTCAGCTCATGAAGGTGGGATGTGATGTTATGGTCCTGGGTTAACTACTTGGCTTTCTGCTACCTACCAGGCCAGTCTTTTGGGTAGTATTGGCTAGGTGCTCAACACATACCTTTTGGTTTCATATCCAAAAGTGGTGCGTGCATCTTTTTACTGTACAGATAATCTTTGATTTGCATCCTCCATAACACAAAATCCATACCATCAAACTTGTTGATCCCTAGTGTCGATCCTTGTCCGCTAGCCATTGCTCTCAATCACGAACCAAAGCTCTGATATTACTTGTTAGGAATTAAACGCCCTAATTCCAAACTAACGAGAACAATAATAATAATAGCCTAATTTAAAACTAACGAGAACAATAATAATAATCGCGGAAGATAGGAAAAGCAACCACAAAAACAAACAACAAGATTTATACAAGTTCGCCTCAAAGTGAGACTACGTCCTGTCTTCAGCCGCTGCAGTAATCCACTATGAAGATGAAATAGTTTACAAGAGAAATCAAACACTTACAAGTGTTTCTCTCTAACCTCTCGGGCTGCAACTCGAGATGCTCTTTGGATTAAGATGATTTTAACCCTAATAGCGGCGCCCCTCAATTATAAAGAGAAAATTAGGGCAACCGCAATACAAGAGTAAAATTCCCAAACTGCCCTTAATGAAACAACAATCAATATATCGTGGATCCATGACCAACTCAGCGTAGGGCATTAATTAGGCTCCACAACTTAACATTAGGCTCAAAGTTACTCTTTGGATAGGATGTGACATGAACAAAGCATGAGCAACCAAAGACCTTCAAATGAAGGGAGAAGGTGGCCATTTGACTCGAGTGGAGTCATCAACAAAAGTGACAAAGTACTTAACTTGAGATATGTTTGAGACAATTAAGGGCCCCCATATATCTGAATGAATTAATGAAAAGGAGCAACACCTCTAAGTTCAGTTTGAAGAGAATATGCTGTCCTCTGGTGTTTGCTCAACTGATAGAATTGACAATTCAAATTTGATAAGGTTTTTAAAGATGGAAATAAGTCAAAAGCAATGTTGTTTATGGATGACCAAACTGGTTGTGCCATATCCTTGCCTTTGTCTACAAAGTGGCAATTCTAGTAATTGGAGGCAAATTTTAAGTAATAAAGGCCCCCTTGTGTTAGGAATTAGACACCCTAATTCCAAACTAACGAGAGCAATAATAATAATCAGGAAAGAAAGGAAAAGTAAGCACGAGAACAAACAAGATTTATACAGGTTCGTCTCAAGGTGTGACTACGTCTTGTCTTTCGTCGTTACAGTAATCCACTATAAAGATGAAATAGTTGACAAGAGAAATCATACACACTTACAAGTGGTTTTTTCTCTAACCTCTCTCGGCTGCAACTGATGCTCCTCAGATGATGATGATTGTCAATGTGATAAAACCCTAACAATGGCGCCCCCATATATAAAGAGAAAATTAGGGCAACCGAATTATAAATATGAAATCCCCAAAATACCCTTAATGTCACAACAGTCAATATATAGTCAACCCACCTGGGGGCTTCACCCCCGAAACCCTAGGATGGGGGCTCCTCGTCCCCCTTCCAACCCCCACAACAACCTTACCGCGAAGGTCAATCCATGCCAAAGGGTAAGGTGTTAATTACGCTCCACAACTTAACACCTTGTTCATGGCCGCCACCAATTACTTACGTCATTGTGAAATCCTAGCAAACACAAGAAGAATGTGAGAAGGTGATGGAGCAATTAAACCATTTTGTTAATTGGCTAGCAGATAACAAATTTAAGGAAAATTGAGGGATAAATAAGACATCAATAAGAGGAAGAGATGGTGTAACAAAGGAAAATCCCTCCCCAAGAACTTTGGCTTGGGATCCGTCGACTATGGTAACAAACTTGTTTGGTAGACATGGAAATAGGGAATGTAATATACTCTTATAACCTATAAGATGCTCAGAGACCCCTGATTCGATGATCCAAAATGAAGATGAGAAAGTGGTAGAAATCATACTTGAAGTAGTAGTGGCAACAACAATAGTTGAAGATGTTGGAGAAGATGGAGGGGATACCACCAGAGTTTTTATCCTCTATAAGAGTTCATAAAAATTATCGGTGATAGTTTTCTTTCCTCTTTGTGACTCAGATCAGCCAGCATTCTTCTCATTTTGAACCGAGGCTTGGTTGGCAGTGACCCAGTCCGGTTTGCCATGAATCTTCCAACATATATCCATTTGATGGTTCAGTCCACTAGTGTGAATGCAGACCTAGTTGTCTGACCTTGAAGAACTGGAGCCACTTCTACCACCTCTTGCTTGGCCTCCTCTATAATTTCTACCGCACCCTCAGGTGCTAGAGGATGTACCCCAATTTCTTAAGTACAAAGAAGATGATACTTTAGTATGAGAGGTGGAGGAAGGATCTAGTATCTGAAGTAACATTGCACTTATGTCATCAAATGATGGAAGTGTGGAGGAGCTATGGAGTTGGGTTTTGGCCACATCAAGATATAGTTTGACATTTGACGATCCAATACTAGCTTCTAAGGCTTCCTGTTACTTTTCTTTAGCTGATATATCGATAGAATAGGACTAAGCAATTTTCCACTCTTGAATCAACCCTCTAAACCTAGTCAAGTACTCATGCAAGGTTTTTCCTTGTTTTGTATTAAACATGTTCTGAAAACACATCATATAATTTCTGAAAATTCTCGGTGGTAGAATACAACTTGGAACAAGTGTCGCATATCTGCTTTGCGATCTCAAGGTGAACAACATTATTTGCCCCCATGTTCCTCCATGCTTACAATTAGCCAACTAATGACAAGTGCGTCATTCTTGAGCCATTTAATATAGGAACTATCATCTTCATCTATGGGTGGAGCTGGTTTAGTTAAATGTCTGAAGAAATCTCTGGTGATAAGGAATCTCTTAACCGTCTAAGCCCAACTTAAGTAATTTGGTAACCCTCTCAAGGGAATAGTGGCAATCTTAAGTAAGTCACTTTTACCACACATATTTATATATTCTTTACCCATCACCAATGAATATTCAATGCACTAAATCAACCAACCAATAATAGAAGAGAGAAAACCAAGTTAGCCAAACCGAGTCAATCAACAATGCACACTAGCCAAAAAAAACCAAGCCCTTAATCATGCACAAAATCAAGGAGATTTTGACTCCACGTGCTAATCCAAATCATATAATATTGATTCCAAATCTTTGAAATCTCAAGGGATCTTGGACAACTTAGAGGATATTCTTAAAGAAGGAAACTTTTTTTCTATGTCACTTGCGCCAACTTTTAATACATGATCACAATATTTGACTTTCTTCTTTCCTTACATGAGTTAGGAAATAAATTCCAGAGAATAATCTAATATAAGAAACCTTTAAATAGATAAACACAACACTTTCTTTTTTTCTAAAAGAAGGAAAATTTTCTTCTATACAAAGTGTGCCAACTTTGTGATTTAAATCACAACTTGATCTTACCTTTTCTCTTTGATTTTTAAGCTAAGTTAATCCAGAGGATAACACAACCAATGGAAGGTAAAAAAACGTGTAAAAGACCAGCACCTTTTCAAAAATAATTTCCTCCTCTCGGTAATCAGAAAACAACCTTCACCGAGCTTTTTTTAGAGAGTAAACATCAACATAAACCAGTCTTGAACGGATTTAATCATGATAATCCACATACATAGCAAGAGGATGAGAAAATCTTTATCCAACATATGTTTTTCTAGGAGAGAAAATCCAACATATGATAATCCAACATATGCTTAAACCGAGCATTTGACATTCTCTTGCATGATTCAATGTAAACCGCGCATAAGAATCTTGCATGAGATGGAACACATCTTTTATCCAAAGAAGAATCAACTAGTAAACTGTTATGCACGCAATAACATTATTATTTTAGTTATTTTCTTTAATTTACTTTATTTTATTTCAGTTTTATGTCATAGGGGTATTTTTGGAATATTTTATTCATAGGGGTATTTTTTTAATATTTTATTTATATGGGTATTTTTAGAATATTTTATTGTGAACCCTATTTAAGGGGTAAGAGTAATGAGAAACGCAAGCATTGAAGCATTAAGAACTAGGTTAAATCTAGCGTAAAGAGGCTTAGAGTTCTCCTCAACGAGCTCTAGGGTTTTCAAGCTTTCCTTTGGCTTAATCTTTCGTTTTTGTTCTCCATGTCTTCCTACAATCCCTACTATCCGTACGGTATATGGCCGTCTCTGTTTCAGGGGGCTGAGAAGCAAAGGTTCTCTGTCTCGGCAATGCTCCCAGTGGCGAAGCCCCAACGGGCTTCTCTTCGCCACCGAAGAAGCATGAGATTTCGTCGGCACTGTAGGCGACTTTTCCGCAAGGGATCTCGGTTCTGGGGGGCTGATCAACAACGATTCACACTTTTCCGAGAGCCCTCTATCTCGGAAACTATCCAGGCGGCGAAGCCCTGACAGGCTGCGATTCGCCACCGGAAAATTAGGCGACTCTGTTGGAGCCGTGAGAGAGGAAGGAGACGGCCGCTATCGTTGGGATTGACAGGAGGATTCAGTAGGATTTTGATTTTTGACGAACTGTCAACGAAATTTCAGCCGATGGAAGAAGATGATGTCGATTCAAATTTTCTTAAGTTAGGAAAATTTCATCTGCGCACGAAGCTGAGTCACGCGCCGGACCGGGTTCCTGAACCGAGTCAACCCAGGTTAACTCGAACCAGGCCAAAAAAAAAAAAACTACAATTTTCGGCGTCAAAAGGGGGGTCCTAGCTATCGCGGATGTTACTTTGACACCGATAGAGACGTTGGCATACAGACACTACTTCTGAGTTTGAGGACAAGCTCGTCTTCCAAGGGGGGCGTAATGTTATGCATGCAATAACATTATTATTTTAGTTATTTTCTTTAATTTAGTTTATTTTATTTCAGTTTTAGGTTATAGGGGTATTTTTGGAATATTTTATTTATAGGGGTATTTTTTAAATATTTTATTTATAGGGGTATTTTTAGAATATTTTATTGTAAACCCTAACCGGGTGAACCCTATTTAAGGGGTAAGAGTAATGAGAAACGCAAACATTAAAGTATTAAGAATTAGGTTAAATCCAACGTAAAGAGGCTTAGAGTTCTCCTCAACGAGCTCTAGGGTTTTCAAGCTTCCCTTTAGCTTGATCTTTCGTTTTCATTCTCCATGTCTTCCTACAATCCCTACTATTCGTACGGTAATCCGTGGCAGATCCAAGATCCTCCTAAAGAATCCTTGTGTCAAATCCGGGACCATAACATAAACCCTCTTGCTGAGATCAAGACATTATCAAAAACATCTCATGAAAGGTAGAAAAAAAAACTTATTTTTGTTTATCGAACTTTTGTTATACCAACAAAACCACATGAATTGTTGGGATCACCACCTTAATGTTGGGATCTTAAACCCATTGCTTTGATACCATGTTGGATTTAGGATCCCACAATAAGGTCCTCAACCAAGTGGGAGAGAGTGGAGAGAAAGAAGAAGAGGAGAGGAAGAAGGAAGAGAGGAGAGAGGAGAAAGATGGACTTAGGAGATGGAGAAAAAGAGAAGGTTTGAGAGAAAAGTCTAATGATGAATTTTAGAGAGCAAAGAGGAGACTTAATAATCTACCTCATGCATTGAATATTTATTTATAGTTGAGGAAGGAAGTTTACAATAACTACAATACCCTTGAGGCTACAAGCTCTCAAAATAAAGAGACATAAGTAGACATACATCATTTCTTTAATTACTCCCTTGTGTCATCCTTATGAGAAAACCATTAAATTATATCTTTTGCCACCTCCTTGATGTGGAGAAGGTATTTACCTTAATGCCACTTTAAGATATCTTCCAACAACCTAGCAAGTGAAGTTGTACTTTGATTATTTCATGGGACTAGGAATGTTTGACATTGTCGTGAGTACCCAAGTTGATGGACTCCCCTTTGCCCTACATATCACCACTACCATGCAATACTATGGGGTAAGCTTGATGGATGAAGAATGTGCTAACATTAAGAAGAAAATGTCCATTGGAGAAAACAAAGTCACAAATTTTGGCTTTGCAAAGTGTTGGGGACAATGTATCCCAAAAGTCAATACTATGGGGTAAGCTTGATGGATGAAGAATGTGCTAACATTAAGAAGAAAATGTCCATTGGAGAAAACAAAGTCACAAATTTTGGTTTTGCAAAGTGTTGGGGACAATGTATCCCAAAAGTTAATACGGGAAATTGTCCCCTATAGCCGACTCAGGTGGAGAGGCAAGAGTGGAGCATCAATATGCTGGACATCAGTATGAATTTTTTTAGAGGAAGAGGACCAATGAAGCCTCTTCATCCACATACAAACTCTAGAGACTTGAAGATGCAATGGAGGAGCTCCAAGCATCTCATGCAGTTTTGATGGCTGGATAGCTCGAGATTCGCTCCATCCTTAGCCTCATTGCTCCACCTCTGCCTCCAGAGAGCTAGACCTCAGCATAGGTTGATGGAGTGGATCTATCGATGTACCTTTTTTTTTTTTTTTGTGTGTGTGGATATCATTGTGTCTACTCAATATTCAAACCGATGGATGTTCTTGTATATATGACTAGGGGTGGCTTCGAATCGAGCCAGCTAGCGAGCAGCTCGTGTTCGGCTCGGTTCGACTCGTTATATATCGAGCTCAAGCCGAACTCGAACTCAGAAATAGGCTCGTTTAGGTTAACGATCCGAGCTCGAGCAGAGCCAGGTTCGGCTCGTCGGCTCGCGAGCCGACTCGTTAATCTCTCTCCCGAAAACTTTTTTTTGGTCTCTCTCCCGCCCTCGCTCTCTTCTCTCCCGAATTATTTTTTTCGGTCTCTCTCTCGCCCTCGCTCTCTTCGTCTCCTCCTTCCCCTCTCTCTTCTTCCTCTGAAATTCCCTCTCAGTCTCCATCTCCCTTCTCCCTCTTGCCGCCGGTGCCCCTTCTGCCGCCACCGGTCCTAATCCTTCCCCCCGCTCATCGCCTTCTCTGCCTCTCATCGTCGTCGTCGTCGACTCCTGTAGTGTCACCCTCTCCCGTCATCGTCACCCCCCTACCATAGCCTATTGCCAGGCCACCGCTCCCGCCGGAACGGGAACCCCCGGATACCTAAAGTTCGGAGACCTAAGTTGAGGGGGGGAGATTATTTTCCCCCCTCGACGCTCCTTCCTGCACAGCGTGCGAACTCGCACGTGCAGTCCACACATGCGAGTTTCACACGTGTGGTTTTTATAAAAAAAAAAAAGACTTGCAAATCTTATTCTCAACCTGTTTTTCCTCTGGACGATGCAATAATACGTAAAAATATAGTGTGTTAAAGTTAGCATTGGATCAAATTTTCCAGTTTATTTTTTTATTTTTTTATTTTTTATAATTAATCATGTACACAGTTAATTGGCTCACGTAATTATTGTATTAATGTATAATAAACTGCAATCATTAAAGAATATAATATCTGATTTATTTAATTAATATATTAATTTATTTTAATTATACATTAAACTACTTATTTGTGTTGTAATCATATTTTTTTTTACCTAATTTGGGGTTTAAATATTATGTTTTAATTAAGTATACTATTATAAGTTACTCATTTTCTTGTTTTTTATATTTTTCTTATTTTGGGGCACTAACACTGAAAACTGTTTTCCAATGTATATGAACTCGTCCACACTAACATCAAGTTTGAAATTGAATTTCATGTAGAGGAATTAAATGAATTTGAAGCATGAGATGAAGATGAACTTCAAATTTTAATTTTGTTGACTAACCCCCCTTATAATTCTCATATCCAAAGTAGCTTTGGAATCATTATTTAGTGTTGGTGGTAGAGTAATAGACTCGTATCGTTCTTCCTTGGTAAAAAATATATTTCAAACTTTGATTTGTAGCACTGGTTGGGTTCGGACTCTTTAAGGTATAAAGAAAAATCAAAAGGTGAATTTCTTTGATTAATTATTTATTACGATATTTTTTTGTTTTATTTATTAAAATTTTGTTTTATGATTACAGCCTGAGAAGAAGAGTGTAGAGATAATGCTACCAGCTACATGATTTTTCATGTTTTTCTCATCATGGTAATTTTAATATTTTTAACGACATTAAGTAACTACTAGTGGAAGAGTATTTTTTTATTTGACAATAACTAATTTTATTTTTTTGTTTTTGTCATAGGTGGAGATTTTTCTCAAACAAGGACGTATATTATTTTCTAGCATAAAGAGAAATAACTATAGTTTGTAAATTTATAATGGATTTATAGTTTTTATTTGGGTGATTGTAAATTGATAGTGATATTTCATTTAATTTTTTTGTGTTTTATTATTGTATGGAATTTATTTATAATATTATGCAGTGTATGGAGTGTTTAAACTATTTTATGGAATGTATAAACAATTTATTGGAGTGTTTATGGAATGTATAAACAATTTTATAGAGTATTATGTATGTTGATTATGCCCAATTTTAAATAGAAGTCATGTCGAATTTTATACAGGTATTATATATATAGATTATGCTTAATTTTAAGTAGAGGTTATGCCCAATCTTATACATGTATTATATATATATATATAGGTTATACCCAATTTTATGTAAAATGTATGCATAATTTTATATATATTTTATTTGGTATATATTTTTTAAAAAGTTTTAAATGTATATTGAGGCTCGAGTTCGTCTCAAAGCTTGACTCGAACTCGGTGAGCTCGAGCTCGATAACAATTTTAGGCTCGAGATGAGGCTCGGCTCGAACATAGGCAGGTTCGAGCTCGGCTTGGCTCGATGACACCTCTATAACATGACAAGCCTCCTATGAGAAAAATATTTGACCTCGTCAACGCATTTAACGAGACAAAATAGGTGCACGGATCCCTCTGGTATGCATCCGCGTCATGTTTTCCACGTTCAGACGCCAACGCGGAAATAAATTCTACAAACATGAAGTCCAAAGTCCAAAGCACATTGAACGCCTTAACTTTTTGTTAAATAGGTTGATTCACATCTAACCTATAGTTGCCTCACATGAGTTTGAGTTAATGCGCTGAAAATAAAAAATTAGTGCATAAAATAGAGATGATAAAATAGATCAAATTTAAAATTTATGAGCTTTATGTTAGTAATATTAAGCAAAAAAAGAATGAGGATTTGGTCTAATTCAATCTAATTTGATTTATTCAACTTTACTCTTTTAGGGTTTGTTTGGAAACCCATAGAAAATAAAAGAAAAAAAAAAGAAATTGACTATTATTATTCCCAAAAATAATTAGTGAAAAGGATAATTTGATCATTATCTTATTTTTTACTAATTATTTTTTGGAATAATAATGGTCAAATTTTCATTTTCTTTTTTACAAGTTCCAAACAGACCCTTTTAAGCAAATGCAAATGAACTTGAACTTGACTTCGGACCTAATAATTAATCGAGTTAGGCATACCACTTCCCCTCCTCCTTCAGCTCCTCCTATATACACACATTTTAAATTTGCTATTCATCGAGGGAATATATTGGTTTCTTATATGATAATGGGTAACATGTGAATGAAACATATTGTGATATTATTCAAGCCAACTTGATACAATCCCATTTGCAAAATATATGTCAAGACAATATCTGATATCCATTCACAACACTAAGAAAAATCAGATATTTGGAAATCCTATAAAGAAGAAGAATCTAAAAGGTCCTTGCTAAATTCTGGCTTGTCCAAATAATGAATATATATTGTAAATTATAAATTAATTTATTTTTATTTTCTTTATTATAAAAGGGATCAAATATGCTAGATCAAGTTCCAAAATAAATGAGTTTTATCAATTTTTTTCATGTGATTGGAGGGGACTATCTTTTGCTAGAATTTGGTCTAACGATTCTTAACTTTATTCTTTACATAGGAGGCAAAAATATTAGATGTTCTAACATGCACCAAAGGCGTCTCATTTATTTTTGACTAAAATAAAATAATAAATAATTTATTATTGGAGTAAATTAAAAGAATTAGGGTTACAATTTTTTTAGCTCTAACTTGGGAATTTTTATGAAGAAATAACAAAAATTTCTAAGAGGACTCCTGAGTAGAGGTTGGCGTGTCAAGGGAAAGCTTGCAGAAAAAACTGGCATCCAGCTCCGCCCCTTCTCATTTAAATTATTGGATTTTAAAATAGACGCCAATAGGAGTAAAACCAAAATAGAGGCGATGAAGGTCATTTTCAAAGAGAGGTGTTTAAGGCACTCCACCTTGAAACGGCTTATACAAGAAGATTAATTTAAACAAGGATTCTTTTCTTGTCATTTGATGAACCCACGGAGGGTGATTCCGTCATTTAATATTTACATTTTTCTTTTGTAGACGGCCGTACCCAAGTTGAGAGTCAAGGAGTCTTTCCCCGGCAACTACTTCCTTTCCTTCCTCTTAAGAATATAACAACCCCCCACCGTCCTGCTTTCTCTGCATTTTGTTGCAGACGAAAGCAAGGCCCAGAGAGCTAACATCGTCGATCACCAAATTGTGTGAACATTTTTCTGTGTAAAATCGGAGCTCTTTCCTGTGAATTTGATGGCTACGATCGGTAACAACAATATCAATGCCAAGCTTGTGAGTCTGATCATCATCTCATCGATTCAATTTTATTTCTTCGATTGCTATTTATTTCTGGAATGACTCTTTCTTCATGTCCATGTGCAGGTTCTTCTCGGCGACATGGGCGCCGGCAAATCCAGCTTGGTTTTGCGCTTTGTCAAAGGCCAATTTTTGGAATTTCAGGTTGTTTTTTTCGGTCTTCGTTTTTTTAAGGGGTTTTTGGTTGATGATCTGAGAACGTATCGATCCTCGTAAAATTATTGAAAATTTTCTCTGTTATTTTCTGGCTCAAGGTTTTATGTTGAAAATGATTATTTACTATGTTTTGGGCTTCTCGAATGGCAGGAATCGACAATTGGAGCTGCTTTCTTTTCACAGACTTTGGCAGTCAACGATGCCACTGTGAAATTTGAGATTTGGGATACTGCCGGGCAGGAGAGATACCATAGCCTGGCTCCTATGTATTACAGAGGAGCAGCTGCCGCAATCATTGTCTATGACATTTCTAGCACGGTAATTTGTCGATGCAGTTATCGAAATTTATGTATTTCAATTTCTCTTCTAAATTTAATTCAATCATTACTTTTTATGGGTTACAACTTGATAGAATGGGGAAAACAGTGTATTTCCGTTTGATCTTGCCATTCGCTCGTGATGTTGATTTTTATCAGCTCCATAGTTTTAATTTTCGTGGGAGGGTTTTCTTTCCGTTTATTGAATTTTTTTTTTCCTGTTTCTTCCCTGATGGAATTTTAGGAGTCCTTTTTGCGGGCTAAGAAGTGGGTGCAAGAGCTTCAAAAACAAGGTGATTTTCTGCTGTTTGAAAGTTTATTTCGTGATTTACCAATGAAGTTGATTTTTAAAGATGTAATTTGATAATAGAAGAGTGTGACAGTACTTTCTTGTTTCCATTATGCACACAGCATCTGGTTCTTTTGTTTGCTGATGTACTAGGCTTGAGATTAACTTTGTCTGTTGTGATTTTACCTGCATTTGGATTTCATTCCAGGTAATCCAAACATGGTGATGGCTCTGGCTGGAAATAAAGCTGATTTAGAAGATAAACGCAAGGTCACAGCTGAGGCAAGTAGTTTATTCTCAACATGAACCTGTTCTTTTTAGTCAGTAGTCTAGTTTTAAGTCTATTTAGCCATTCTTGTATTTGTTTAAGTTCCAATTCTTGGTGATTGGCGTGTTATTTTTTTTTCTTCTAGAGTTTGAAAAGTCTCATTCTTCATGAGATTTTCACATGATATATAGCTATATTTTGCAATCATTTATGATTGTAATGTTCAAATTAACTTCAGCATAAGTAGTATAAGAATCTCAACCAGTCATTCGTTCTCGATTGTGTATCCTAAGTAATTCTCGGCAAATTGTGTTACGATTATCTATGTTGTTTGGGTATCATAGGGTTTGTATTTAGCTACTAATAGTTCAAAATGTACTTTATATGTTTTACTGTGTTAAGAGATAGCCACATGTGTAGGGGTGGCATGGCTAGTAAATAAGGAGAACTTCCAGAGGGATGACATAGAGTTGTAACTATATAAGTTGATGTATGTCCTCTTATGTCTTTTTCCTTTTGAAGCATGTAGCCCTAAGGGCATTGTAGTTATTGTGAATGTCCTTCCACAACTATAAATACAACCTCAAGGCATGGGGTAAAGTATTCAAGCCTCTTCTTCCTCTTGGTTCAAATTCATCCTAATACCTCTCTCTCTTTTCCTTTTATTTCTCTCATGTGGTTTCCTGTCTCTTTTCTCCCAAGAGCTAGAGTTCCTCCCTTCTCTCCTTCCCTTCACTTTTTGAGTTGCTAATGTCAGTTAAGTTTCCTATTTGTTTTCAAACTTTAGTTAAGATTTTACCAACTTGTATATCTTTCTTTTATTAAAGTTTTCTTTCTTTAATCTCACATCACATTAATTTCCTTAAGAGAAGTCTTTCCCCATGTGAGTTGAGTTTTTTTTTTTTTTTTGACGAAGTTTTATGTTTTTGAATTAAAAAGTCTTGTTTCCTCATTCTAAACTCCAAATATTAGTTTTCTAAACCTCCCTTATTCTAGAATTTATCTCTTGAATATTTTCTTTCCATATTGCTCTAATTGTGTTAAAAAGTAATTGCCTTATATGAGAAGTCAATTTTTAGAAAGTTTCCATTATTATGTTTCATCCAAAAGCTTTCTTATTGAAAATACATATTTTTTAAGTTTTCTTATTCATCATGTTCGTAAAGGAATTTTTTTATCTCCCTCTTGAGTCAAACTTGGGCACCCCCAAAAGTCATACTTGGTCAAATTTGTTAAGTTAATTCAATTCTACCGTTATAGTCTCCCCTTGTTTTTCAAAAAAAAAAAAAGTCACATTCTAGATTCATTTGGAAGTTTGAGTGTTGCATAGTCACCTCCTTCCAGATAAAGTTGTTTCTCTCTAGTATTTTTTTAGTTTATTATCTTGTGTTTTCATCACTTCAGAACAATGCCTAGATCCACTACCTAAAAAGTATAGGAGTGTGCCTAACATCCAACTTGAGTTAAGTCTTTTATTCTTCACCCAAGAGGTTTGAGTTACCATTACAAAGTGATTAGTTTCTTTGTTGTGACCCAAAGTTGGGATGTTTTTTCGCCATTGAAATTGAGCGGAGTGTGTTTCAGGCTTTGACCGTTTTGATTGGTATACTATTATGTTGTGCAAGTTGGGTCTCTTGGTAAAGATCAAAGAGATCCCCAATTTGAGAGGGAGAAGTAGAAGAAGAAGTACAAGAAAGATATAACCAACAATGAAAAATTCCACGTGTTGAGGTAATCAATATTTATGTGACTAGAATATCCAAGTTAGGGAGAGAACAAGATGAATACTACAAGCACGATGTGAACAAGAACAAGATCAATCAAAGTAAGGCAATCAATATTTCCTTTTCAAGCCACACACGTTTATAATTTCTTTTCTAATATACGACCATTATTATTTGCAAAGTGGAGTTACAAACACCTGCTTGAGGGGGAGTGTTAAGAGACACCCTTGTGTGTAGGGGTGACATAACTAGTAAATAAGGAGAACTTCCATAGAAATGACATAAAATCATAATTAAGCAACCTGATGTATGTCCTCTTATGTCTTTTTCTTTTTGAAGCATGTAGCCCTAAGGGCATTGTAGTCACTGTAAACATCTTCCCATAACTGTAAATACAGCTTCAAGCCATTGGGTGGAGCATTCAAGCTTCTTCCTCTTAGCCCAAATTCGTCCTTATACTTCTCTCTTTTCCTCTTCTTTCTCTCCCTTGGTTTCTTGTCTCTTCTCTCCCAAGAGCTAGAGTTTCTCTCTTCTCTCATTCCCTTGAGATCTTGTGTTTATGTGTTGACCCTAGAAATCAACAAACTGCATCTAATACATGTGCAATATGCTTCTCTGCCTTGGAAGTACAGTTTATATTTACTTTTACATTTTTCAACTATGGTTTCTTGGTAAAAGAAGGATACTACAACTTGACTTGAGAGGAAAGTAATGACGAGTAATGGAAGAAATAAGGAAATCATACCGGTGCATGTAACTTTTGAGGTGGTGAATTGCGTGTGGGAGATCTTCTAGGTATTTTAAATTTTCTAACTGATCTCTGCTCTTCTGATTTGTTCGAACTGTGAGGTTTGTTGACCTTATAAGGTGTCAATGATCACCCTATGGACCTCAGCCACATGGATCTTATGGGGAGTCTATGTGGGCCATTGGTGCTTGACAACCCAACCTTCCAGTGCATGCATGTATATTGCAAAGCTACTTCTATAGACACGGGCTCTCTACTGCTAAGATGTAGAAAATTACTCACGACCTAAGCTATTAGCTGAATTGGTAGTGCTGATCGTAAAAGATTTCCTTGTTCAATTGATGTGCAAGGTTGCAACACCTCTATGGAACTGATATATCCATATGGAATTCCTTTGGTATGGTGGGAGCCCACCTTGGAAACTGTTATGAACCCCAGTTGTGTCTAGGGATAGGCCATGCTGGCCGTGAGGGAAAGATTGAAAGAATGAGGGTAAAAGGCCTCTGCATGGGCCAGTAGAGTAGGATTGAGTCCAAGTTCAATGTTTGTGGGATGTAGTCTATGTTCAGTATTCAGGAGTCAGTCTAGATTCAACAAATGCAGAGTCTAGGAGTCCACACGAAAAAGAAGACTTGCAGGAGAAGCAGGAACTTGAGTTCAGGAGTGCAAGAGGAGGAAACAATCTCTTGGCCAAGAAATCGAGTATAGAGCTCAACTAGATGAAGCACATGAAGATGTCCGGGTTCAATGATCGAGGAGTTTTGAGTTAGAGTCAGTTAGTCAATCAAAGTCAGACTAAGGTTTGGTTAGCACACATTTGATCAGTAGAAGCTTGGGAGTCCAAGCAATTGATTTTATAAATAGTGTAAGGCCTGGAGTTATTTCATTTAATCAATTACAAATAAAACCGCTTTTGCCACCCCAAGGTATCCGAGCAATGATAAAAGGTCAACTAGTTGTGTAAAAATTAAGAAGAGAGAGAGAAATGGAGAGAGAATGAGAGAGAAAGACTATGGAGGAAGCTCCAAAAGAGAGCTGTGTTGGAGATCATGCACAACCCCCAACCTATTTATTTAAGTGGGTTGATCAAAATTACAATAATGCCCCTCACTTAAGTGAGACCCTAATCTTCTTATATCACCTATTCTAAATGTCTCATATACATGAAAATTGGACCATAGACCATTCAACATAAGGAACAAGACTACACCAAGATATGAGAGTGAGGATAAAGTGAAATGACCAAAATGCTCTTGTACTTGTTTTTCAACAAGGCAACTAACCTGGTTTTTATCCATCACAGCTTTTAAGGTCCATCATCCATTTTTTTAGCTTTCCACCATCGCCCCCGATGTTTCCCTAGTAGCACTCGAGTCTAACCCACCTTGTGCTAAGCCCAAAAGTACAACCATATTCACCTAGAGGAACTCCTTTTCCATTGGCTCTATCTTCCATCCTAGCCACCTCATTCCATGTGAACCACATAACCCCTTCCACTAGCCAAGCTCCCTCACCCAACCTATAGTCCGACTATACCTATTCAGCCCTCACCACCCTCTTGAACCACTCTACCTACCAGCCATTAGAAGTCCTAGTCTACCTAGGAATTCCACATGAACCCTAACCTTGTTAGGAGCTAACCCTCTTCTCTCTAGTGTCCTCCTACACAAACTTCCTCCATAAGCTCTCCTCCCTAATCTACAAGTCTAACTCTCAGCCAACCACCTTCCTCCTCCGTACTCCATGAAACCTAAGTGACATTCCCAAATTGCCTATCTAATCCCACACCAACTCTCTCCCTCACTTTCTAACTCTCTATCTTCTCTCCCAAGTAATCTAGTCCTCTCCAATTCTTTCTACCAATTCTAATCCATTAGCCTCTCCCTTGCCTATATAAACCCTCATCCTCTCCCTATTTACTCATGACCAGGCCTAGCTAGTCCCTCAAGCCTCTCGAGACCCTCTCTTATTCTTGAACCCTAATCATATCTCCTCCTATTCCCACACATTAGCCGACTCTTCGAATAGCAAAAACTGACCCTAGACCCTCACTAGGTCCCAACCGAACCATACAGCCTAGCGTAAGTCTCCCTTTCATCCTTCCAACCAACCGTACCCAAAACCCTAATTCTTCCCTATCACAACTTGCCCTCCCAATAAAAAATCCACATGTACAAGGTCCCCAACCATCTAAGCTAAGTCCCCTTGCTGCATGAGACTGGAAACATAACAGTAGCTTGGTCCTGATGCAGGCTTCAGTACCAGTCACTGAACTTGATCATTGAACTCAAGTTCAGGGTAGGTTTTCTTCTGCCTCCTGATTCACATAAACATTATAAAGATTGTTGTGTCTCATCTGCAGCATTGATCCATTCTCCTTTTTCATTTGGCAATGTTGGCTTTAACCCAGCCTGGGCATCGTTCGACCTGCTGCAAAAGGAAAACTTTGGAAACTCCTCTTTGCCTTTTGTTTTTTAGTGGGAGTCACAATGTGAATGCATGAGTGCTGCTGGCACACACACACACACACACACACACACACACACACACACCATGAATGTTGTTGATGATATTGTTGATCACGTTACTCCAAAGGCCATAGAAGAAAATGGTTCTGGTGTAGTAATTTCAATCTTGGATTCTGAACTCTTATACTCAATAACATTTGCAAGTTATGTGGAGATGTAGAAAAAAGCAGTCATCTTCTCCTGCATTTTAGCTTTATTTATGTTATATGTGGAGGCATTTTCTCAAAGTTTGTATACCTAATTGCAATTCCAGATCATCCTCAGAATTCATTCAGCAATACCACACAACAAAAGTATATGAAGGCACTGAGGAAGGTAGCAATTGTTGTGGTTCCTTGGTACCTATGGTTGGATAGAAATAGCAGAACCTTTGAGATGTATACAAGCACTTTGGGAGGTGTAATTAGAAAAGATTCATAGAACTCTCTTATGGGCAAGCACCCCATGCCCCCTTCCTCCCACCTAAGTGGTTGAAATTGAACTTTGATGGGTCCTCACTAGGCAGTGTCGGGCCTATGGGGATTGGTGGTGGGATCATAGACAATAATGAAGGAATTCTATTGGCATTTTAAGGGCAGCAGGTTGTTGTGGTTCTAATGAAGCTGTGGCAAGAGTACTATTGGCGGGAACTAGGATATTTGGTCAAAACTTTTCTGGTCAATTGATAGTACAAGGTGCTTCAGCTTTTATCATTGGATGGATGAGTAAGAAACTGCCCATCCTTGGAAACTACAGCGTGTACTTGATGAAATAGCTGATCTATTGGCAGAATGATAGATTCCATGGAGCAAGGTCCCCCAAATCAGTAAATTCAGTCTCAGACAGCCTTGCCGAAGCTGGGGTTTCTGGATGAATGTCTTGCTTTTGGACCCTCTCTTCCCCTCTAGCTCTCCTTGGCTGAATTGTACTTTATGTTATACTCTTTAGATTGCTTAGTCTACTAAAATAAAGGCATATTGCCATTTCAAAAAAAATCTATAATGTCCTTTAGGGATGCTATTTGGATTTGATTAGATATCTGTTGGTTGTCTTACTTGGCACTTTGGATGTAAAAATTGGTGTTTGAAATTACACAAAAGTAGACAATTTGCCATATTTTCCTCTTGATAAGAATTCCCATGCAAATAGAGTGTTTTGCAAATGGTGGTCGATTATGATGTCTGTGCAAGCTGATATATGTCTTCTCAGTCATTCGCAAGTATGTTTATTTAAGATGTCTGTTTTGGACATGCAATATCATCAGTTTTGTAGTAAAATTTTATGGTATGTTTGTTGAGTTCTTAAAAGTTCATTTCTGTTTTACAGGAAGCACGGATATATGCTGAAGAGAACGGTCTTTTCTTCATGGAAACCTCTGCTAAAACTGCTATTAACGTGAATGATATATTCTATGAAATTGGTACGATAAAATCATCTTTTGAGATGCATTTTCTCACTGTTGCTGAGTTCCAATGCATTATTCCAAGTCAATCAAAGTGCTAGTTTGCACAGTTGCCAAGTTCTTCATGACACTTATGCATGGTCATTTGCATTTTTGCAACTTGTAGATAGCATGAATGTACAAAACTATTAGTCTTTGAAAGACACCTTTTTGTTCTAATTAGTTTATGCAAATTAAGATTCTATGCTATGGTTTGAATCTTCTAATCCTGTGTTTAATTTCTGCTTTGGAGTGGTAATGAGGACCAGGAGTTCATGGCCATTATCTCATTCTTTGGTTTTCTGTATAAACAGCAAGAAGATTGCCTCGAGCCCAGCCTGCACAAAATCCAACAGGAATGGTCCTTGTGGATAGGCCACCAGAAAGATCACGGGCTGCAGCCTGCTGTTCCTAGGTATCTTCATTTTCTGTTTTCTTTTTTAATTCAAATATCTTACTTAACTTGCAAAGATCTACTAATTAATAGTGTTCTACTAAAAAGAAAAAAGTAGCACTCCCAAGTCCCTTTTTTCCACTACTTGTATCTGTTGTAGTCGTTTCCTGTCTACTTGACGAGAAGTACTGAGCAAAATTCAAGTACTCAGAGAATGGCCATTGGAATGAAAAATGTCTGCATTAATTGGTAAAGCCATAGAGCTGTGGCTGTTACAAATCCACTTAAAAGTTTCGGTTTCTTTCAGACAGCTCACATGCTGTGAGGCCACCTTCTTGAAGGGGACAAAACATATAGGTGCCCCTTGCCTCCCTGCTGGCATGCTACAATCATTTGGCAAATTGAGGTTGCCAAGTAGTCCACCTTGATTTTAAGACATAATATGGCGCGACTATAATAGCTCTCATCTTCTGATTTATTGTATTGGTTATGTGAGTAATATGTCGATTGCATGTGTAGGCTGGTCATAATATCTTGTGTTGGATAGACGGAAAGGTAAGAGTAGAGCTTATCGGATCTTTGGAAGTGTGGCTCAAGCATTTGCTCAAAGTGTCTTCAGCTTCTGAAGAGGCTCACTTCCTCACTGTCTTGATGCGCAGTCTATAAACTGCTGAAAGGTTGTTTCTGATGGAAACTGTAAATGAATATGAAGTTTGTGGAGTCTTTGGATATGCTTCCAGAAACGAGTAGTGTGCTGTAATTTAATGTTCTACTTCGTGTGAAATATTTGTGGATGCTCACTGACCTTGATTGAGTGATTCTGACACCTGCAGAGCTTAAAAATTGTTTGACCAGCTTTCTCTCATCAAAATTTAACTGGAAACCAGAGAACGTCAGCCCTTGATGCCTCTCCCCTTCCCATCTCCGGAAGTAGCAAGGGATCCACAAGGGAAAGGCCCTTCCAGTTATTTCCATGTTCCGAGCCCGAGGGGAGGACAGAAATGGTAGGGGAAGCCCTCCTACTGCCTGCACTTGCTACCCCATTTCCATGTCCGAGCGAGATAGAGCAATAATAGAGGAAGCTGAACCCGCTTCCTTTTACGCACCAAAAAAGTGAATGGAGGAGGGCCAATCTTTCCCGTTCGATTGGATGTCAAAATTATTTTCAAAACTTAAAATTTTAAAAAATAAACATCTTAAATAGTTATTTAATTAGTTCAACTTTTAAATGCAATTTAGTAATTACTTTAGAATTAATATATATATATATATATATAAGGACTCTCCTTCCCTTTGCCAGAGCTTAGGAACTTTAACCCAATAGAGGTGAGAACAGCTCCCTCCCCCTCTCCTTCCCTTTGCCATGCTGGAGCTTAGGAACTTTAACCCAATAGAGGTGAGAACAGCTCCCTCCCCCCTTCTCATACGTGAAGCAATTGGAATTTTTATTTTTATTTTTAAAAAGACATCATAATGACATTATTCATGTCATTTTGTAGTCAAACCGAATTGATCCAAGTTGAACGGAATTCGATCACCTCATTGGATTCGTGTCAGCTTGACTTTTGTAACATTGAGGTGCACATCAAGACTCATTTAATTCATAAATTGTTACAAAAGTTTATAACTATTTAATCCACAAATTAAACTAGCATGTATCATATTTCTTTAATTTTAATAATATATGGATTTAAATCTATATACTAGTATTTGTATTTAGTTAAACACTAAAAATTGGACATATAAATAGGGGTGGCATCAAATCGAGCCGATCCCGATTCGAGTTGGGCTTGATTTAAATATTTCGAGCTCGATCTCGAGTCGAGCCCAACCTTGAGCCTAAAATTGTAATCGAGCTCAAGCCCAATAATTTTAACCAAGTTTGAGCTCGAGCTCAAGCTGAGTTCAAACTCCAACCTACATTTAAAACTTTACATAAAATATTTATCAAATAAACCGTATATAAAATTATGCAAATGTTTTACATAAAATTGGACATGACCTCTACATAAAATTGGGTATAACCTCTACCTAAATTTGGGTGTAACTTCTGTACATTAACCCTGCATAAAATTATCTATACACTACATAAAATCTTTTTTCCCAGATAAGTATTTACTCGATTATTTACATATAAATTATTAAGTCAAATAAATATGAGTAAATTTTATTTTGTACCTTATTATACGGTTATTTGATAATTCGATAAAGTGAGGGGTAATTTTTGTAAGTTTTAAGACTATATGCTTAACCAGACGAAGTCGCGAGTTTCTGAACTGAACCATGGTTCGCTCAAGCTCCAATCTGGATCTCAAACTTGGTTTGAGATCCAATTAAACCGAGCCGAGCTCAAACCGCTTGCGAACCGGTTCGGTTTGATGCCACCCCTACATGTAAATGATTAAAATTAGTGTTTAAGATTTTCTATAATGGTTGGCTTGGATAATGTGCTCGTTGTCACATATACACGACATGTTTGAAGGCATAGATAACAAAGTAGCAAAGAATTGTAGGTTACTGCTCAAAACTTCTTTTCTTTGGTCGAAACTTTACCTATTATCAATAAAATCAAAGGAAAGTTACCATTCTTTGAAAATAAATATTTGAAATTTCCATTCTTCGATTTTTGGAAAAAAAAAAGAGTACTTATTTAAGTACTCTTTCTTAGCTCTATCTGCTATTTGCCTCCCTAAACCCGGCCTTCCTCAACTCCATCGACTTTTCTCCTTCTTGAAGTTTTGGACAAGCAAAGAGTAAAAAAACCAGTTGTCCACCCTAACTTCATCTTCTCAACCTTTGACATTCTCTTTTGAAATCAACAAAAGAGTTCCATCCTTGTCGAAGTTCCTACCTTGGATGAACAACTAATATCCAAGTAGGTGATTTTGCTCTCTTTTCTCTTCATTTTTCATTCATTCTATATGTTTGTCTTTGCTCAAATATTTTTCTTTCCCTCTCTTTACTCTCTTTCTCTGGGCTCTTATCTATATTTATCACCAAATAAAAATGTATGATATTTGCTCTTATCCTATACATTTAGGTAGTACATCTATAGGCATTGCTCTTAAGTGATTTTAAGAAACACAAATTGAATAAAATACTTTCAGGAATTAAGGGTATGAATAAAAAGATAACAACTCTCATACTTCAACGGAAGGAGGCACAATGGAACTCTTCATATTTCCAAATAAGACGGAGGCATTTTTAGATCAATAGATTGATAAAAAGTGACTAGGTTTGACTCAAGAGGGAGATAAAAATAATAATTCCTCTATGAACATGATGATTAAAGAAACTTTAAAAAATTCCAATAAAAAAGTTTTGAGATGGATTTAGATAGAATATAATAAAGAAAACTTTCTAAAAAAAAGACTTCTCATATAAGTGATTTACTTTTTAATACAATGTTGTAGAGAAAATATGGAAGAGTCTTATATGACTCTCACAATAAGAAGTCTCACAAAGCCAGAATTAATATGGTGGATTCTTATAGGAGTCTCATAGGAGGAGGTCCAACAGAAGAGTCTAAGTTAAATGTATTTTAATTATGCTAGTATTTTATTTATGCTCAGTTATTGAATTATTCTAGGACTTATCTTTTAGTGTTTAATTTTGGGTGTAACTGGGATAAGGGTAGTTTAGTTGTAATTAGATTCTACTAGTTTCTACTATTATAAATACAGGCACACAAATTACATAAAGTTAGTGAAGTTTTTCTCATTTCCATAAATTCAAAATGGTACTAGAGCAGGTTCTGTAAATTAAATTGGTCAATCTACGGAGATTGTGTGATCATTTTATTATCTATCATCTCTAGTAGTTTTATGTTTGTATTCTACCTTTTTTCTTTCTTTCTTGTCCCAATACCTGTTGTTTTTTTTCTCATTCTCACCTCTATAATGAATTTTAAATATTTAAAATTATATATTTACAGAAATTTCTTTGAGTTTACTTTCCAAGTCAAAAATAATTTTGGCAATCAGATTTTTCTTCAAAGAGAATTTGATATTTGAAGCAGCTAAGGTAAATTGCAAAAGAGATTTGAGTAGTACCAGAAAGCTTCAATTTTTGAGATGTGTTATGCCATCAAGAACAAGAATTTATATGGAGAATTATATGTCAAAATGTAGATCTATAAGTTTATTTTCTTACCTATTAAATCTATTCTCAATCTAAGTTTTCTAGAGGGAAATATTAATATCGGAAGAGTCAATGGTCATGTTGGCCGAAGAAGAAAGAGTACCCAGTTCGGCCATATTACAAGTCCGAAATTAATCTGATTATTTCTCTCAAAAGAAGTATATTTTATAAAAAATATTACTTAAATGAAATTTACCGAATTCTAGTTTCAGAGTGAGAAAATTTTATGTCAATTTGATCTTTATTTAAGGAGATATTTGCATTGGAGTCGGCAAGGGTCAAGCTACTGAACTAAGAAAATAAAGAGGTCTTAAAAATTCAGGAATAAATCTTTTTATATCAAATTAGTTATCAAATTAAAGATCTTTGAGTCTAGTTTCTTAAGAAACAAAATTTTTGTGATTTTGATTTATATTGTGGGAGATATTGATATCAAAAGTACTAAAGGTCAGTTCTACCAAAAAGATATCTTTTTTCCTATTTTCTCTCGTATTATCTCTCCTATTATTTCTCAATGCATTGACATGAATTGAAATTCCTTTCATCCTAAAATTTGAGATTTTTAGCCAAATTTATCTTCTAATCAAAGAGTTTTGTCCAAAATTAATCACTCCATGATGTGCTTGTTCAAGGTATACAAAAAAATTTTGCTTCGATGTTGTTTTAAAGTTTTGCATTTTTGTTACTAAGTTGTATCTCTTACACATCGTCAACTTCAAAAATTGAGGTCACTCCCTCCCACCTCCCCCCCCCCCTCCAAAAAAAAAGTTATACTTGGTCCAATTTATGAAGTTTTACGGTTTAGTCTCCCATAGTTTTTTTTAAAAAAAAAAAAGTTTATATTCTAGATTCGTTTGGAAGTATGGGTATTGCATAATTGACTCCTTCCGGTTAAAGTTGTTTTCTTCTAGTATTTCTTCAGTTTATCTTCTTGTGTTTTCATCACTTCACAGCAATGCCTTGACCCACTACCTAAAGAGTATAGAACTGTGCCCAACATCCAACTTGAATCAAGTTTTTTATTCTTCACCCAAGAGGTGATTTGTGTTTGAGCTACCCTTAAAATTGAATAGTCTCTTTGAGAAGCCCTAAAGTTTTTCCGCCTTTAAAATCTAGTGGAGTATATTTCAGACTATGAACATTTTGACTGGTATATGGAGCTTTGCCATACGACTAGGAGTGATTCTCTCTCTCCCACATCTATTAAAAAAATTAGCCAATGAAGATTGAAGACCAAGAGTGAAGACCAAGAATTCTTTACATTACAAGTTGAAGTTATCAACACAAGCTCCAGGGGGAGGGTTGAAGAGCATCTATGGAAGAGTCTTACATGACTCTCACAACAAGAAGTTTCACAGAGCCAAAATTAATATGGTGGATTCTTATAGGATTCTCAGAGGAGGTCTCACAGAAGAGTCTCAGTTATAGGTGTTTTAGTTATGTTAGTCTTCGATTTATGTTCAGTTGTTGAATTTTTCTAGGACTTATCTTTTATTTTTTAACTTTGGATGTAACTGGGATAAGGGTAGTTTAATTGTAATTGGATTCTACTTGTTTCCACTATGTTATGGTCTCTAGCCATGGATCGAGTAACTCGGCGTGGGATTTGTGATTCCAGCACTGTAATAGAGTTGTTGCTCTCGATAGAGATGAAAAGAGTCTCTTTTCTTTATAACTTAGTTGTTGTTCTCAGTAAGGGTTGAGAACCCTTGCTGCTCTCGACCAAGAAGGGTTGGACTTTGGTTGCTCATTGCTGAGAGAGGTTAGAACCCCTCTTGGCTACGTGCTGCTACTCACAGCTGTGAGATTAGGTGTCCCTAATCCTACTCCTCGCTGGATTAGAGGCTGAAGCACCTCTCTTGGAGGTTGCTCTCGGTATAGGGCTGGGAAGCCCCAACCTTTGCTCGGAATGAGGGAGAGAAGCCCCCTCTTGCTGTTGTGGATGTAGGAGAGGCTATAGCCTCTGATTGAATTCGGGAAAAGGGAACAAACCTTCCCCCTTAGCTTCGGTAAGATCAATGCAAAACAGAATTCAAAAGGGAAAGAATAAACCCAAAATCAAGAGAAAACCTATACCTGGAGCTCGTCAAGGAGACCTCCCAAAACCTAGAGCTCGTCAAGGAGAACTCCAAACCCAGTTTAACCTAATTCAATGCTTGACTTTCTTCTATTCCTTTATCCTCTAAATAGGGTTTGACATCATTAGAGTTTAGGGCTTAAAATTGACAATTCTGCCCCTACGACCTGTATCCTTACAAACTTAATGAAAAACTATACTTAAAAGCAATATAAACTATGAAAGTAAAAGCAATTAACTCAGTGAGTCATTGTCGCCTCCTTTGGGTGACTCGGTGAGCTATTGAACCCTCAATATCTGCACCCCCCCCCCCCCCCCCCCCCCCCCCCCCGTCCCCTTTGGAGAAAGAGGAGCTTGTCCTCAAGCTCATAAGTTGGGTAGACCTGTTTGAAGTTGGCCAGCTATTCCCATGTAGCAGTCGCTGGTTCGATGTCCTTCCATTGGACTATAATCTTCCACTGGTCATTAATACGATGGGCACACAATACCGTAATTGGAGTAAGAATAACTCGTCCATTGTCCACTAGAGGAAGTGACGGGATTGCCGAAGGAGGTGGATCCTGAAAGGGTTTAAGGAGACATGGAACACATCATGAAGTTTGGTCGTTGCGGGAAGTTGCAGTTGATAGGTGATTGGCCCGACACGTCGAATAATAGAGAGAGGTCCAAAGTACTTTGGAGAAAGTTGATGACAGTGTTGGCTCGCTAGTGAGTGTTGGCAGTAAGGTTGGAGTCGTAACTGGACATAGTCTCCCTCCTTGTATGCGATATCCCAATGTCCCTTGTAGAAGTCCTTCATTCGAACTTGTGTTTTGAGGAGGCGAGCCAAAATATTCTGTAGCACCTAGTCCCATTCAATGAGTGCTTGATCAATAGAGTCCACTCGGGTGGAGCCCGGAGTATACAAGAGAAGCCAAGGAGGATCTCTTCCATATAGAACGTTGAAGGGAGTAGACTGCAATGCGGTGTGGAAGGAAGTGTTGTAATAATATTCAACCCATGGTAGCCATTGAACCCAATTTTTAGGACGATCGTCCACTAGACATTGGAGATACATTTCCACAGTGCGGTTAACTACCTCTATTTGGCCATCTGTATGAGGATGATAGGATGAGGAGAATTTCAACTTTGTGTCACCTGAGTTCAGACGTGCATAGTTTTGGCAGATTTCTAGTATGTAATGGCATGCAGAGAAATTTCTGGTGTATCTTCCTCAGTAGGATCATCAATCTGTTGTGATTCTGTGATTTCATCGACTTCTAACCAAAAAAACCTTTTACAGTGATGGCATGCCCTATATGGTTCATCACAGTTGTAACGTAAGTTCTTTGCCTTGCTGTCAGCCATCTCCAACCTAGTTAATTTTCAAATATACTGGGCGGGTGGGTTGCTGGGTCATATATTTGCTGCAGGAGTAGTAATGGGATGATTTCTGACCTGTTGCCCTGCTAGAAAAGTTATCTGGGGGTTAGTGTTGCACCTCCCTTGCCAACTATTGGAAGTGTTCTAGTCCCCTTGCCAAGTTGTCCTCTTGTTTTGAACTTTTTGTCGAGTTTCCAGTGTGCGAGCTAGATTCATTGCTCAAGCTAAGTCAGCAGATGCGTGGAGCTCCACCTCTAACCTTAATGACTCATTAAGGCCTACCGTAAATAAATTGACTTGCTTGTCTACGTGAACCATCCGACTGGCTCATGCCAATTTTTCTTGGAACTGTTTTTGATATAGTTCCATTGGGCCAGCTTTTCGTAACATCACCAAATCTCCCAAGGGGTTACTGTGGGCTGGAGGACCGAACCGTATAGTGCATAATTTCTTAAACTCTTCCCAATCCAGCACCAATCTATCCTACTCTACTTGATGAAACCAGAGTTGTGCTTCATCGAGCATGTGGAAGGCAATCAGTCCCCCCTTATTAATTTCTGATGTTCTCTGTGGGGTAAAAAATATTTCACACCTATGTAACCAAATCGAGGGGTCATGTGACCCATTAAAAGTAGGGAAATCAAGTTTTGTATACCTTGGTACGGTGGCTCCTCCTTGGTTGAAATTTCCCGTCTGGCTAGGAAAGGTTGTGCGCCCTGCAAACTGATCTCCCCCTCTGTTGTACGAGTTGTCCTCTCCACTTTGTTCCTGGGTTGAGTTTCTTCCAACCATAATATTTCCCATCATTCCAGAAAATTTATCAATCTGGAGGTACATATTTGGTATTTGTTCCAACTTCTCCATGATTAGGGCAAACTTTCTTTCATTTTCTACATGTGTTTCTGCCTATGCCTGCTGCCCTCTGATCATCAAATCTTTTAACTAACCATTGTTGGGCTCCCCCGTGTTACCCTGCTCTGATACCATGTTGTTAGGGTCCCTTTCCATGGATCGAGTAACTTAGCGTGGGATTTGTGAATCCAGCACTGTAATAGAGTTGTTCTTAGTAAAGATGAAAAGAGTCTCTTTTCTTTACAGCTTAGTTGTTGTTCTCGATAAGGGTTGAGAAACCCTTGCTGCTCTCAGTCAGGAAGGGTTGGACCTTGGTTGCTCAATGTTGAGAGGGGTTAGAACCCTCTTGGCTAAGTGCTTCTACTCACGATGTGAGATTAGGTGGCCCTAATCCTGCTCCTCGCTGGATTAGAGGCTGAAGCACCTCTTTTGGAGGTAGCTCTCAATATAGGGCTGGGAAGCCCCTACCCTTGCTCGGAATGAGGGAGAGAAGCCCCTACCCTTGCTCGGAATGAGGGAGAGAAGCCCCCTCTTGCTAATGTGTCCGTAGGAGAGGCTATAGCCTCTGATTGAACTCGGAAAAAGGGAACAAACCTTCCCCCTTGGCTTTGGTAAGATCAATGCAAAACAGAATTCAAAAGGGAAAGAATAAACCCAAAATCAAGAGAGAACCTATACCCGGAGCTCGTCAAGGAGACCTCCCAAACCCTAGAGCTCGTCAAGGAGAACTTCAAACCCTGTTTAACCTAATTCAATACTTGCCTTTCTTCTATTCCTTTACCCTCTAAATAGGGTTTGATCGTCATTAGAGTTTAGGGATTAAAATTAACAATTCTGCCCCTACAACCTATATCCTTACAAAATTAATGAAAAACTGTACTTAAAAGCAATATAAACTATGAAAGCAAAATTAATTAACTCAGTGAGTCATTGTCACCTCCTTTGGGTGACTCAGTGAGCTATTGAGTCCTCAACACACTATTATAAATAAAGGCTCATTGTACTCAATTTACATCAAGTCAGTGAAATTTTTCTCTTTTCCAAAAAATTCAACTTATAACTTGACTAATTTAGAAAGAAAATATTCAAGACATAAATTCTAGAATAAGGGAGATTTAAGATACTAATATTTAAATTTTAAAATTAAGAAATATTACTTTCTAATTAAAAAAATTTAGATTTTGTCAAAAAGGAAATTAAATTCATATAGGGAAAGACTTTCTCTTAAGGAAACTAATGTAATGTGAGATTACAGAAAGGAAAATTTAAAGGAAGCAAAGAAACTCAAGTTGGTATAATCTTGACCAGAATTTGAAAACAAATAGAAAATATAACCAATATTAACAACTCAAAAGTAAAGCAAAAAAATCTGCTTAAGTTTGGATTTCAGCATGCAGCAAGTTGCCAACAAGACATTTGATTCTTATAATATGGATATCTCTCTCTAGAAAGATCAGATTAAAAAACAGTTTATTGAGATAGAAACTAGACTCACATACCTTTCTTTTGAGATATAATTCTTAATATAAATTCTCAATAATATTGGTACAAACCGTTCAAAAATTTGAGGCTTTCTACTACTACAAAAAAATTTTATGTTGTTTGACCCTTGCTACTTCAAATGTCAATTTTTCTTTCTAGAAAACTCTAATTGCAACAATTCTTTTTTATTTAGAAACTAAAGTCAAAGATATTTTCACCTTTATGTAATTTTATATATGAAATTATGGTAAGAGAGTGCTATATCCTAGGAAAAATAGGAATTAGGAAAAGAAGACTAAATGGAAAAATAACAAACTCTTTTTTTTTCTTTTTCTTTTTCTTGTTCTTCTTCTTTTTCTTTTTCTTCTTCTTCTTCTTTTTCTTCTTCTTCTTCCTCCCTTCCTTCTCTATTTCTTCTCCTTTTTCCATTCATATCTTTGTCCACTCTGATACGATGTTGATTTCTAGGGGCAACACATAAACATAAGACATCTCAAGGGAAGGAGAGAAGAAAGGAAGTCTAGCTCTTGGGAGAGAAGAGAAAAGAAACAAAGGGAGAGAAAGAAGAGGAAAAGTGAGAGAGGTATAAGGACGAATTTGAGCTAAGAGGAAGAGGCTTGAATTCTCTACCCCATGCCATGAGGTTGTATTTATAGTTGTGGGAAGGTGTTTACAATGACTACATTGCCCTTAGGGCTACATGCTTCAAAAGGAAAAAAGCATAAGAGGACATACAAATGCTTGTATAATTATAATTCCATGCCATCTCTATGAAAGTTTTCCTTATTTACTAGCCACGCCACCCTTCCACATGTGGGTGTCTTTTAACTAGCTGGAAGAGCTTAGAAAAGAAAATGATAGGCTCAACTCATAACTTGAGAAACTAGAACTCCATTCTCCATACATTCATGAGTTGATAAATGAAAATGATAAATTTTGCTCTAGGATTTTAGAACTTCAAGAAGAAAATAATTCGTTAAAATCCCACAAATGTATAGCTAAAAGAAAAACCCTTGACTTATGATATGCTTTAGTTAAATTAACTTTAGAAAAAGTCACTCAGGATAAATTAGAATATCATGTGAAAAACAATAAGACTTAGAGCTAAGGTCCATGACACTAGAATAGAAAAAAAAATCTAGTACTTCTCATAAAAAATGTGACAAAGGTAAAAAAAAACTTCTATACATAATGATTCATGTTATAAATGTGGAACCATTTGTCATTATGCATTAGAGAAGATGAAAGGAAAAACCCAAATTTGTCTTCAAAAGATGAGTCAATGGGACCCAAATAGATTTGGGTCATTTGATCTTCAAACAAAGAGTGAATTGTCCGAGCCAAGCTATATATTAAATGAAAATCACCTTAATCGTTTGTCTAACATGAATTGTGCAAATTGAACTCTAAATTTGATGTTCATATCAATTTAGAGATTTATTATATGAGAATTGGTTTTGAGGATTTATTCAATAGTATTTTAATCATTTAACCTCATATACTTATCCTTGCCAAGTTTATATAGACTTGGAATTTCTATGTAAACAAAATCCTATAAAAACTAGCGCTTAGTTACCACTGGCTTAAGGACTATTAGACAATCATTGGCCAGTGACATGTCAAGGAAATATTTGTTTTTTTCCAGTCCAATTTTAATTTATTTAATATATGTTGGAAATAACATTGGTTGTTCTTAAGTAAGATTGACCATATTGTAGTAATGAGATCCCTCTTTATCCACACTTCTTTTTGAATTAAGTGGTTATTGCTAAAGTGATTGACTCATGTCAACATAGACATTCCGAACTCATATTTTGAAATCCATGCTAATCTTAATCACTAGATGGGATTGAAATGAATCCACCCATGCCTAACTAGAACAACTAACCTTAAAGGGACAAGGCCTACTCACTAAAACATAGAAGAGAAAAACTTTTAAATGAGTAGTTTTCCTTGCTCATATATTGATGCATTCCCTACCTTCTCATAGCTTCAAACAATAATTCAAAATTGAGAAAGGATATGCATCTTTTCTTTTGGAGTGTCTAGAGTGTATAACAAAGCCACTCTTGGATATTCCATATCTACCTTATGATTGTTAAGTTGTGGAGCCTAATTAACGCCTTACGCTGGGTCGGTACGCGGATCAACCTTCACGGTAAGGGCTTAGTGGGGATTGGAAGGGGGGCGGAGCCCACGAAATGTTCATGATATATTGATTGTTGTTTAATTAAGGTTAGTTTGGAAATTTAACTCTTGTATTATGATGGCCCTAGTTTTCTCTTTATATTTGGGGGTACCGCTACTAGGGTTATCATCGAGGATCCTGTGTTGCAAGAGAGAAAAGTTATTTCTCTTGTAAGCTACTTCATCATTATAGTGAGTTATTGCAGTGGCAAAAGACAGGACATAGTCTCACCTTGAGGCAAACCTATATAAATCTTGTGTTTTCATGTTTGATTACTTCTTCTACGATTATTATTGCCCTCTTTAGTATTGAATTAGGGCATCTAATTTCTAACAAGTGGTATTAGAGCTTGGTTCATGATTGAGAGAAATCGCTAGCGGAGAAGGATTGGCACTTGGAATCAACAAGTTTGATAGTATGAATTTTGTATTCTAGAGGATGCAAATCAAAGATTATTTGTATAGTAAAAAAACTGCACTCACCACTTCTAGATATGAAACCAGAAGGCATGAAAGATGATGAGTGGAATCTCCTTGATAGACAGGTGTTGGGAGTGGTCCGATTGACATTTTCGAAGAACGTCGCTCACAACATGGTGTTGGAGAAAACCATAGCGGGAATGATGAAGATTCTGCCTGATATGTATGAGAAGCCTTCCACAAATAATAAAGTATATCTCATTAAAAAATTGTTCAATTCTGTAGGCATCTCTACCAATTGTTGGGAACCTATGAGGGTTGTGATCAACAACTCTTTAGGCAACGGGAAGTTGATCTTTAATGATGTTCGGGATACTATTCTTGCTGAAGAAGATCGTTGAAAGGACTCCAAAGAATCGTCGACACCTAATTCTGCCCGAAATGCCAATACTAGGGGCAAAAACTTCGAGAGGAATTCCAACAAGGGCAATAGTAGATGGAAGTCAAGGAATGGAAGAAGCAAGTCCAAATTCAGAAGGAATGTGGAATGCTGGAATTGTGGCAAGTTTGGTCATATAAAGAAGAACGGCAGAGCGTCGAAGAAGGATGAAAAGAAAAATGACACTACGAATGCGATGACTGAAGAAGTACATGATCCTTTACTCTTGTCGGTTGATAGCCCTATTGACTCTTGGGTGTTAGATTCAGGAGCTTCTTTTCACACCATTGTGCACCGCGAGATCATGGAGAACTATGTTACAGGAAATCACATGAAGGCGTATTTTTTTTATGGAGAACTTTTGGATATTTTTGGTATTGGTGATGTCAGTTTGACGACGTCAAATGGGTCGGTGTGGAAAATTGACAAGGTGAGACAAGTGCCAAAACTAATGCGTAATCTGATCTCAGTAGGGCAGCTTGATGATGGATGACATAATGTGACTTTCAATGGTGCTGCCTGGAAAGTCACTAAGGGAGCCATGGTTGTTGCACGAGGAGTTAAAACTGGAATTCTTTACATCACTTCTAGTTGCAGAGACACGGTTGTTGTTGCTCATGTTGTTAGTAGTTTTGATTTGTGACATTATAGGCTCGGTCACATGAGAGTGATAGGAATGAAAATGCTTCATTCCAAAGGGAAGCTACCATGGTTGAAATCTATAAATAATAGTGTGTGAAGGTTGTATTTTTGGCAAGCAGAAAAGGGTTAGCTTTTCTAAGGCCGGAAAGCAGCAAAAGACGACAAAATAGTTGTTGGTACATACAGATGTGTGGGGACCTTCATCTGTTAACTCCTTTGGTGGTTCTAATTACTATGTGACATTGATCGATGATGCAAGCAGAAAAGTATGGGTTTATTTCCTAAAATCAAATCTGATGTCTTTGTTGTTGTCAAGAGATGAAGAGCAATGGTTGAGAATGAAACAGATTTTAAGGTGAAGTGCATCACCCCCCCACCCCCCTCCCCCCTTATCTTGAGAAGCCACCTGGGCCAATAGAATTCGATCTATCAAGTTAGGTTAATTGATCGTACTTTATAATTTTGGTCTATACATTTTCGGTTGATCGATCATTCTAATGTCAGTTCATCTAATATACTTTTAGAGCATGGGAATGAATGGTCCTAAAAGTGATTCTAATATATGTGAAATTTGTATATGATTGTGTGAAAACATGTTTCAAAGCAAGTTATGTCCTAAAGCTTGAAGTTTGTATTGTACCTCTATTGGTAGATAAGCCCAAGCCCACACAACCAAGGAAGGCCCACATATCCAAGTGTGTTGGAAGATGGGCCCAAGCCCATAAGACCAAGGAAGGCCCACATATTCAAGAGTGTTGGAAGATGGGCCCAACCCCATAAGATATGGACCCACCATGATCATGTTATGATCTCGGATCTGACACATGGATTCGTAGGGATGAAGAAGAGAAAGACGAAAATCAAGCCAAAGGGTAGCTTGAAAACCCTAAGTTCGTTAAGGAGAACGTACACCCCTGAGCTCGTTGAGGAGAACTCAAAACCATGTTTAACCTAAATTAATGCTTGTCTTTCTCTTTACTCTTACCTCTTAAATTGGGTTCACCCTTACAAGGTTTAAGATAAAATATTACAAAAATACCCCTATAAATGAAGTATTCCAAAAATGCCCCTATGGCCTAAAACTGAAATTAAATAAAGTAAATTAAAGAAAAATAATTAAAATAATAATGTTATTATGTGCATAACATCACACCCCCCTGGGAGAAAGAGTTTGTCCTCAAACTCGAAAGTAGGGCCTGCATGCTGATGTCTCCACATGTTCCCAAGTAGCATCTGCAGTAGCTGTGTCCACCCTCTGGAAACCCAAAACTGGAGCATTCCACCCTAGTAGCAATTTTTTTTCCATCAGTCCAGGACTGGTGTGAAACTGCTCTCATGGCAGCCCCCCATTGGCAAAGTTGCATTGCCCACACTTATCAACCCCTTCATTGTCAAAAACAGCAATTACAACAGTATTGGAGCCAGTTAGTGGCAGAAGCAATCGAGCACCCTTACTGACCATGCGAGAGGTCAATGAGACCAATGAAGGAGTACAACAAAGATAGAAGGCCCTTTCATAATCATTTCTGTCCTGTTGCAATATATCTTCCATCTCATTAACAGAACTAAGTAGGGAACTCACCTTTGACGTTTCAAATCCAGACCATGAGCAGAAAAAAAGTCACTATGCCAATCACAGATTGATCAAGTTCAGCACCTACTAAGGTAAGATCTCCTACAAAGTGGATAAAGTGCCCCCCCCCCCCCCCCCCCCCCCCCCCTTGACGAAGCATAAGCACTAGATTCAGCACCACTAGAATCATACTTCCCTTTTCCAGCACTTTGGGTTAGTGCCTTGATTGCATGCAAATAGCCAACTGCATCCTCAAGAAGCACCTCGGCTGGGCTTGCTAGCAGCAGTGTATTCTGGACTGCCACAACAGCCTTATTTGCTTGGCTGGCTGGCAGCCGTGTAGGCTGGACTGCCACAACAGCCTTGTTTGCTTGGCTGGTTGGCAGCACTGGTTTCAGCAGTGCCACTGGTGGCAGCACTGGTTGTTGTAGTGCCATAGTAGCAGCACAAAATAATTGGTGGAAGAACATAAGTACTGCAAGATATCCCCAAATCCAGTGTCCCAACGTGATAGCTGTCCAGCACTTTAATGTCCTCTATGCACCCAAAGAAGTCAATTCTCCACTGGTGACAGAACATTGTGCGTTTGCACTGCCAATTTGTGTCTCCCTTGTAATAAAACTACTCTTGTTTACAGCCACCACTTCCATCAGATTTGTACTTTATTCCCACTCCAAGATCTCAATAACAGCCTTCGCACGATCAAAAGAGACTTCTCAACTTCTACTCTGAGAAAAGTGCAGATTTGCTTTGATTGGGGAAGACAAATGTTACGGTCCCAGGTCATGGATCGAGTAACACGGCGTGGGATTTGGGACTCCAGCATTGATGATGTGTTGTTGGACTCGATAATGGTGGTATAAAACACCTTCTTTGATTGATCTTTCTCACGTGATTCAAAGCTCTCTCTTGATGAATGCAATATAGTGCTAGGAATAACTATTAACGTGAATGATATAGGAAAAGGTTTACCTTTTTCTTGATCACAGCAATTAGGGTTTCAACCCTCTTCTTGTTGGTGCTCATGCTAGGATGGTGGTCCTAGCTTGGAGTGGCCCTTGGCCTACATTGGGAAGGCTCCTTCCCAGCTTCTTGTTGGACTCAAGGTTAGAAAGAGTCCTGCTTGATGCTGCTCGATGATGTAGGGGAGGCAATTCTTCAACTCTGGCTCGGTAAGAGAGGTATGAAACCTTCTCTTCGTTGTGTTGATGGAGAGAAGACTGAAACCTCTCCTTGAACTCGGAAAGGGACAGGAAGTCTCTCTCCTTTGCTCGGTATGGGTTAATGGAGGATGTATGAGGTTGATGATCAATGGAGGATGAAGGGATACGTAGGTTTTTGAGGAAACCCTAACCTTGAGATCCTCAAGGGAGATCTCTAACCCTAGAACTCGTCAAGGTGAGTCCCAAGCCTATTTAACCTAATTCTCAATGCTTACCTTTTCTCTATTTCATTGCCCCTTAAATAGGGTTGACGTCATAAGTGTTTTAGGGCTAAAAGAATAACAATATTGCCCCTACGACCATACTCCTTACAAAATTCAAAATAAATCCTACTTAAACCAATATAATTATAACTAATGGACTCAGTGAGTTATTGACTCCTTCGTTGTGTGACTCGGTGTGCTATTGAGTCCACAACAACAAATTGTGGGATGAATAATTCTCACTAGCAGCTAACAGACCAGAAACAACATAATGAGCAATTTTTTCTGAAGGAACCCCCGGAGGTAATTCATTGGCATTCTCATAGCTGAGTGAAACTTCAAAATCCTTGTTGTGCTTAATAGACCTGAACATCTTACTGGGGAGTTTTTTCATTCTTGGTACCAGTAGCTATTTCGAGTTCTCATCTTTTAAGAGATTTGGACCATCCAATTTCATTATGATCCCATAAGAAGAACCATCAATTATCCCTAGTTTACAGTTCAGCTTGATTCCATCACTTCAATTTGCAGCATGAAGAGCTGCCCCAAGTATGATTGCCTCATCTGCATCAAGGGGCTTGTCCAAATCCCTCCTCCCAAAAATTTCTTGAAGTTTAGCCTGCAACTTAGGCACCCGAGTTGCACCACCTATCAGCACTTCTTTTACAGGATCAAGATCTTGCTCCCATAGATCAGCACAGAGTTCTTCAATTTTTTTACGAGAGATCAAGCCCCTAAAATCACGATGCTCTGTTACGCTCCCAGCAGCAGCACAAAACAATTTGTGGAAGAACCCAAGTGTTGCAAAACCAGCAGCTTCCTCCTGTCTCCTCCCTTGCTGTTTTGCCATCTCCTTAAAGACACCCAGTGCTTCCCCTGCGTTCCTGGTTTGGCAGAATCCAACTATCATGGCATGCCAAACATCCACATTTAGACTAGGCAATTTGGCAAATGATTGGAAGTTGATTATGGTGATGTACTCCTTGATCCCTTTCTGGGTGCCACCATCACCAAGAAAGTGCTTCACACAGGCAGCAACCTTCGTTTGGCCAGCAACAAAAGGAGCACCTAGGCGTCCTCCTTGAAGGATTTCCCCATGTAACCCAGAGAAGATCTTTGTCCTCTCCTCGACAAACTTTGGAACCTTTCTATAACTCTCGTAGCAACGACCCCATCTGGAGCATACACTTCCAATGAAGAACTTGCACATGACTTCTGGAAAAAGCACAAATCGATCGGCTTGTGGCACCTGACCGATATTTTCAGCCAGAGGCATTCTTCCTATAATATCTTTAACTCTAGTATTTAAAGGCAAAATGTCATTTTTATACTTCATATAACCTTGTTCATCAACTCCGAACGCTCTCCACAAACACCGCAACATTGTTATCCAAAACAGGAGACTAGAATTCTCCATGTATAAAACAGACACACTGTTGTAGTGTGCATTCACAACATTATAATTTGTCCAAAAAAAAAAAAATCAGCACCTCATTGTCAATTTGACTACCCAAAAGAATTCTATCTCCATTCAGCAAAGAATATGAAACATGTCCTTCATCCATGCGTGCAGCAGAAATTGGAAGAGGCTCACTACTGTTGTTTTCAACAGTAGAAAAATAAAACAACATCCAAAAAAAAGTTTCTGTCGTTCCTGACATCCCCAGAAAAATTCCCTCTCGGAATACGTACACACCAGCCGGAATTCCATGCAATGTGCATTGTTTCTCTATTGATTGTATGAAATGTGAAGGAATTTCAATCACGTCCCTTCCAATTTCATGCCTTCCAACCTTCCCTTTCCCCAATGGCTAACAGAAGCCCGTTGAAAATTCCCAAAAGATGGAAGAACAATTTTTCCTTAAAATTATTTTCCCCATCTTCCCATAAGATTGAATGAATTTAATAGGTCACAAAGACTTACCCCAACATTTTTGGAAAATGGGTTCCCGCCGGTCTGCCGAGAGGTAGAATGAGTGTGATAGCTATTGGCCAGAAGCCAAATCCCCCCGGAATTTTGTTGGACGGCCCCGCCGGAGCCTCCTCTTTTTCTGTCACATGGTCTGAGAGGCGTTTTTGGTTCCCTTTGCTCTCGTCGCCCTTTCTTCCTTTCTCTCCTCGCCATGCTGGCTGCCAGAACTACGGACCCCGACGCAAAGGCATTGCGCTGGGCTTTTTTCGACTGTGACCAGCACCCCTTTGGGAATTCTCCACTTGTCAATTTTCTGAGAGGGAGGTATCTCGGAGTGGTGTGCATCACCTGTGGAAGACATATGTCTTCCCGTGATAAAGGGTTTGATATCGAACCCCATTCTAGATTTTCCAACGAAGGAATTTCTAAGTCCCCAATTTTGGATTTCGCTGCCACAGGAGAGATAAAGGGATCTCTGAGTTCTTGGGTCTCCTGCCCGCTACTGTGGTAGTGATTTTATCTATCGTAGTAATGAGTTGAGGATTCCCGTCCGAGAGAGCGTCTGTTACCTCTCGTTCTATGAATTTTTCGTGCTCGGAGAATTTAGGTCGTATGACCTTCTTTTCTGTAGCAGCGAGTTTCTCCCTTTCAAAACATTCAATGGAAGATTCATACCATGTGGAAGAGTCATACCATGCGTGTATTTATCCCACTTGTTTGCATAATTTTTCCAATGAATCGAGTATGGCAATCCATTCTTCTTGGGATATAGAATAGCCCGTTGTGTTCCCACTCTGATACCAGTTGTTATGGTCTCGGATCTAACACATGCATTCGTAGGGAAGAAGAAGAGAAAGACAACCCTAGGTTCGTTAAGAAGAACGCACACCCCTAAGCTCGTTGAGGAGAATTCAAAACCCTGTTTAACCTAAATTAATGCTTGTCTTTCTCATTACTCTTACCCCTTAATTAGGGTTCACCCTTACAAGGTTTAAGATAAAATATTACAAAAATACCCCTATAAATGAAATATTCTAAAAATACCCATATAGCCTAAAACTGAAATAAAATAAAGTAAATTAAAGAAAAATAATTAAAATAATAATTTTATTACGTGCATAACAGATCACACGAGCTGGTGGAACCCACCATGATCACATGAGGTGGCATGATGAGTCTTACACATGGAGAAGTCTTACAGAGCCACAATTATTATGGAAGAAGGTCTCACAGAAGAATTTCAGTTTAAAGGTATTTTAGTCATGTTAGTCTTTTATATATATTGGGTTATTTAATTATACTAGGATTTATCTTTAAGTGTTAGAGTTTGGGTGTAATTGGGACAAAGGTAGCTTAGTCGTAATTAGACTCTACTACCTTCCTCTATTAAAAATAGAGGTTCATGTACTCTAATTAAATAAGTCAATGAAGTATTTCTCTTTTCCATAAATTCAACATGGTATCAGAGCAGGTTTTGTGAATTGACTCGATCAACCAACAGAGGTAATGTGAACTTTTCTGATTTATTATCTCTAGTAGTTTAGGTTCGTATTTATCTTTTTTTTAGTCCCTATATCCATTATTTTTTTTATGTTTTCACCTCTACACTGAGATTTTCATATTGAAAATTATATATTGACAGAAAGATATTCAAGTTTACTTTCCAAAGAAAAATTATTATTTCCAATCGGAGTTATTTACAAAGATAAATCGATATTTGAAGCAGCGAAGGTCAGATTACACAGCAACAAAAAGCTTCAACTTCTGAGTTATTTTATGCTATCAATAACGAGACTTTATATGGATAATTATATATCAAAAGAAATATTTGTAAGTATATTTTCTTACCTATTCAACCAATTCTTGGTCTGATTTTTTTATATGAAGATATTGATCTTGGAAGAGTCAATGGTCATGCTAGCAAAAGGAGAATGAGTACTTAGTTCGGCTAGATTAAAGAGACTGAAGTATATCAAATTAGATATCTCAATAGAAGTTTATTTTATGAAGAAAAGTTATATTTGGATGAAATTTATTTAAGTTTAGTTTCATAAGGAGAAAATTTCATGTCAATCTGACCTATATGTAAAGATATATTCGCATTGGAAGAATCAAAGGTTATCCTATTGCATTGAAAAATCCGAATTTAAGTCGATTGTTTTGCGTCACTTTTTGAGTTGTTGTTATTGATGAACTTATTACTACATCTATGTTATTTGGTTCAAGCTGGGATCACTACCATTACCTCCCACCTTGAGGGGGAAAAGTAGAAGAAGTACAAGAAAGAGGTATTTCATTCCATATGTTGTGGTAAGTTTTATGTAACCAAAATATTCAAGAAAAGGGAAGCACAAAAGATGAAGCTTTTGCATCTAAGAAGAAAATTTTGCAACAAAAAAAATTGAATACCAAGAATCCTGACTCACAATAATAATTGTTGTAATTATTAGTGATACCTGACTCTGCTTGACTCGATTTTATTTCTTCGGCTGGTATTATTTTGAGGTATTTGCAACATATTCCTTGGTCAGCATATTATTTGGTGTAGATACTCACATGGGATTATTTCATGGGTCCTTTTACAAGGATTTTTATTTTAGTTCATGTTATATGGGCCCAGGCCCATTTCAGCTGCATCTATTGTGTCTCTTTGGATAAGATATTAATATTGAAGAAGTGGTGTCCTCAGCATCCTATCTTCCTCTTTACCCATTACCCATTGGTTATTTGGTAGTTTTTCTCCTACCATCCTTTATTTGACTCTCACATACCTCTTTGGGCCAACCTCTTGCGTGTTGCTTCGGTTGGGAGTTTAAGTCCATCATGGTTCGATGTTTTAAGTCCTTTGAGATATATATACCCGTCGTTATTTTATCGTCATCTTGTGAATGACAGGAATTTATCACCCATTTCTACCTGTGAGAGTCGGTGCCCGATGGAGGAGCTTATTAGTACATATATGTTACCCCCCTTAATTGGCATTTATTACTCCTACCACTTGCGAGTCGTTGTCCTGTGAAGGGATACGGTGATGGAGGAGTTTTACTACACTTCTGAGCACTGCATATAGACCCACTACATGCGAAAGATAGGAGTGCCACTACCTGAGAATGATAGAAGTGTGCCCTACATCTAGCATGGGTTATGACTGGAGTATGGAGTGATGTCATACGGCTTGGAGTGATTTTACTCTCACTTATCTGATGCCAGTTGGGCCTCATGGAAGAAAGCACCAGTGTGAGGGGGAGTGGTGGAAGATATGGAAGACTGCCAATTTTATGAGAAGATCATATACATCATTTGCAGCAAGCTAGGAGTTCATGATGTTCTCTCACCGCCAGCATGTGGGGGAGTGTTGGAAGATAGGCCCAAGCCCACATGACCAAGGAAGACCCACATATTCAACAATGTTGGAAGATGGGCCCAAGCCTATAATATATGAACCCACTATGATCACACGAGCTGGTGAGACCCACCATGATCGCGTGAGGTGGCATGATGAATCTTACACAAGAAGAAGTCTTATAGAGCCAAAATTATTATGGAAGGAGGTCTCACTGAAGAGTTTCAGTTTAAAAGTATTTTAGTCATGTTAGTCTTCTATTTATATTAGATTATTTAATTATGCTAGGAGTTATCTTTAAGTGTTAGAGTTTGGGTGTAATTGGGACAAAGGTAGTTTAATTGTAATTGGACTCTACTACTTTCCTCTATTATAAATAGAGGTTCATGTACTCTAATTAAATAAGTCAATGAAGTATTTATCTTTTCCATAAATTCAACAACCTCAAATTTTGGAAGGAGTGGACAACTCTCTTTACATAGACTAAGTTTTTTTATATTTCTCGATGAATCCTAAAACTCTAGTCTTCAATTTGTTATCATACGTTGGAATTTATTTAAGATAGGATTTATGTTAACATTTGTTGTATAGATAATTACATGTATAGAGGTCTGACCTAACCCTAAGTTTAAATAGAAAAGAATGAGAGGGAAGCTGCTCTCCCATTTTTCTCTCTTCCAGTTTCTCCAGGCCCTCTCGTGTCTTCCTCTCCATGGTGAACTCAGAGCTTGGAGCTCTTGTCCTTGGCTATTCCGTCAGCCTCTTGTGGTGGTGTTTTTGTCCATGGAACTCAGAGCTTGGAGCTCTTGTACTTGGTTGTGCCATCTGCATCCTTTGGCAGTGTTTTTGTCCATGCAAACTCAGAGCTTGGAGCTCTTGTTCTTGGCTGTTCCGTTAGCCTTCAGTGGTGACCATTGCTGCTTTCTCTAGCAACTCTATTGGTTGTTCTCATCAGCCTTTATTCACCTAGAAATCTTTGTCATGGTATCAGAGCTTGGAGTTGTTATCGAAATTTTTTCTGGGCATGGTGGTTCAGCTGCTCTGTGTTGAACGTGAGCTTGGAGCTCAAGGTTTCTATTTGAGGAGTCAAGGGTTTTGTACAAAAATTTTGTTGAATTTATGGAAAAGAGAAATACTTCATTAACTTATTATAATCAGAGTACATGAACCTCTATTTATAATAGAGGAAGGTAGTAGAGTCCAATTACAAAAAAACTATCTTTGTCCCAATTACATCCAAATTCTAACACTTAAAGATAATTCCTAGCATAAGTAAATAACTCAATATAGATAAAAGACAAACATAACTCAAACTAGAACTCTTCTAGGGCGTGACCATAAGATAAAGATGTCTTTGTGAGTCCTTCTTGATCTTCCAACTTATGTGATAAAGATGCCAGCTCATGGTAATCATGGTGGGTCCTACTTCTTATGGGCTTGGGCCCATCTTGTGGGCCTTCCTTGGTCATGTGGCCCATCTTATAATACTCTTAGATATGTGGGTCTTCCTTGGTCGTGTGGGCTGGAGCCCATCTTCCAACACTCCCCCTCTAGTGAGGGGTGAGAAAACATCATGAACTCCCAGCTTGCTACAAATGATATATATAATCTTTTGTATAAAATGGCAGTCCTCCCATCTTCCAAAATACTCCCCCTCATGTTGGTGCTCTCTTCCATGGGGCTCAAGTGGCCAATTCAGGGGGGTATAACATGGATGTAATAATAAGTTCCTCTGTCATGGTGTCCCAACCGTTGACATTTGATATTTTTGACGAGGTATGAAGTTCCTCCATCATGGAATCCCAACCGTTGACATTTTTTATATTTTTTACGGGGTCTTAAGTTACACCGTCATGGAATCCCAACCGTTGAAATTTTTTAAATTTTTTACGGGGTATTAAGTTCCTCCATCATGGAATCCCAACCATTAACATTTGATATTTTTTTACGAGGAAAAATAAATAATGGTATGAGAAAGGATACTAAGGCCACCTCTTCTTCAATAATAATGTCCCCAAAGAGACATAATAGCTGCAACTGAATATAACACTACCATCTTCTAACACATATAACACAAACCAAAATAATAAACCTTGTAGAAGGACCCATGAAATAATCATAATCCGATATAAATAATTTTTCTTAGATGTAGAAGTTTCATCTTTTGTGCTCCCCCTTTCTTGAATATTTTGGTCACATAAACTTATCCACAACATATGGAATAAAATACCTCTTTCTTGTACTTCTTCTACTTCTCCCCCTCAAGTTGGGATGTAATGGCAGTGATCCCAGCTTTAACCAAATATCATAGATGTAGCAATAAGCCAAAACAATAGACATGTATAAATAAGCCCTCAAACCAAGGAGAAGTGAGATATTTTCCTGATATATCAACTCAAAAAGTGACGCGAAACAATGGGCATAAAGTCTGATTTTCAATACAACAGAATACCAACATGACCTTCGATTCTTCCAATGTGAATATATCTTTAAATATAGATCAGATTGACATGAAATTTTCTCCTTATGAAAGTAGACTTAAATAAATTTCATCCAAGTATAAAATGTCTTCAAAAAATATAATTTAATAGAGGATAAATAATCTGATAGATTTTGGTCTCCGACATCTGGCTGAACTAAGTATTGTTTCTCCTTTTTTTATAGAATGACCATTGACTCTTCCAAGATCAATATCTTCTTATAAAAACATCATACCATGAATTGGTTGAATATTTAAGCAAAATAGACTTATAGATATTTATTTTCATATATAATTCTCCATATAAATTCTCATTCTTGATAGCATACAATATCTCGGAAGTTGAAGCTTTCTGCTGCTATTCGAACCTTTTTTTCAATGTGACCTTTGCTGGTTCAAATATCGATTTCTCTTTTTAGAAAAATCCGATTGAAAATTGGTTGAATAGGTAAGAAAATAGACATATATATATTTCTTTTGATATATATATCTCCATATGAATTCCCGTTCTTGATAGCATAAAAGACCTTGGAAGTTGAAGCTTTCTACCGCTGCTCGAACCTCTTTTGCAATCTGACCTTCGCTCATTCAAATATCGATCTATCTTTTTAGATAATTCTGATTGGAAAAAATATTTTTTCCTTGGAAAGTAGACTCAAATATATTGCCGTCAATATATAATTTAAAATATGAAAAGCTCAGTATAGACGTTAAAAAGGCAAGGCAAACTACTGGTGTAGGGATTGAAAAAAAATAACTACAAACCTAGACTTCGGGTTTAGGGTTTAGAGAAAAGGATCTCATTATCTCTGTGGGTTGACCAAGTTAACTCACAGAACTTGCTCTGATACCATGTTGAATTTATGAAAAAGTGAAATACTTCATTGACTTCATTAACTTATTATAATCAAAGTACATGAACCTCTATTTATAATAGAGGAAGGTAGTAGAGTCCAATTACAATAAAATTACCTTTATCCCAATTACACCCAAACTCTAACACTTAAAGATAAGTCCTAGCATAATTAAATAACTCAATATAGATAAAAGACAAACATAACTCAAATTAGAACTCTTCTAGGACGTGACCATAAGATAAAGATGCCTTTGTGAGTCCTTCTTGATATTCCAACTTATGTGATAAGGATGTCAGCTCGTTGTAATCATGGTGGGTCCTACTTATGGGCTTGGGCCCATCCTGTGGGCCTTCCTTGGTATTGTGGGCTGGAGCACATCTTCCAACATTTTTTTTCTGGGCGTGGTGGTTCAGCTGCTCTATGTTAAATGTGAGCTTGGAGCTCGGGTTTCTATTCAAGGAGTCAAGGTTCTGTTCGAATTTTTTTTTTGCGTGGCTCTGCTGTTCTGGGCTGAACGTGCTCTACTACTCTGTTGTTCAGCAGCTCAGTGACCTTGGGTCTGGTCACTTTAGTTCTGGTAGTTTTGGAATTTTTTTCAAGGGTTTAAGCATTTTTGTTGCCTTCGGAAAACATCTTTGTGGGGCTTGCATTTCAGCAACTCTTACTCTCGGCTTACTGTCTTTCATCATGTCAACGAACAAGTTGGATTGTTATCCTATATGGTTCACGAGTAAAAACTACAGTGCCTGGGCATTTCAGTTCCGTTTATTTGTCATGGGAAAAGAATGAATGGGTGTGATCCAACACCTCGCGAGGCCAAAGCTTTGTCAAAATGGACCACCATGGATGCTAGGGTCATGATCTGGATACTTGGCTCTATTGTACCTCACCTAGTTCTTAATCTGAGGCCCTATAAAACTACAGCAGATGTGTGGAAATGCCTCCACAAGTTTTATCATCAAAATAGCACGGCTCGGCGTTTTCAAGTGGAGTATGAGATGACTAACTTCACACAAGGAAGCCTTTCAATTGAAGAATACTTTTCTGGTTTTCAAAAGCTTTGGGCTAACTATACCGACATCGTTTATGAGAACGTTCCAGTTTTTGCTCTCTCTGTTGTTCAAGTCGTGGATGAGACCAGCAAGAGAGATCAATTCTTGATGAAGCTCCATTCCGAGTTTGAGATTGCCCGTTCTCATTTGATGAATCGTCTCTGGATGCATGTTTGAGTGAACTTCTTAGGGAGGAGCAACGCACTGCTACTAAGGCTGGCATGGAACATCAGGCCCATGTTGATGCCTCTGCTACTGTGGCCTATGCAACACAAGGGAAAAATAAGGGTCGGGACATGAGTTATGTCCAGTGCTTTCATTGAAAAGATTATGGTCCTTTTTCTCATAAATGCCCAAAGAAGTCCTATAAACTACTACAAGAAACCAGGTTATCTCATCACAGCTTGTCCTACTCGTGCTGAAAATAAGAAGAGTATTGCTTATCATGCCTCCATTGGTATTTCTAGTTCTGCAGCATTGTCGATTGTCGTCCCGATTATTCCAACTCTTGTTCCTACAGCCCCCACAAATCCAACACACTCACCCCCAAAATGGTACAACAGATGTTCATCTCTGATTTTTCTACTTTTAGTCTCTCAGGTAAGCATAAAGTCTCTACTCAGCCATGGTATTTTGATTCCGGAGCTTCTAACCATATGACCAACAATGCCGTGTCTCTTTCCAATGTCTGAAAATATGATAGAAATCTGAAAATCAACACTGCTGATGGCAGCTCTCTGCCTATCAATGTTGTTGGTGATCTTTCCCCTACCTTAGCTAATGTTTTTGTGTCCCCTGACCTCTCAAAAAATCTTCTTTTTATTGGTCAATTGGTTGATAAAAATAGTAATGTTCAGTTCTTTCGCTCTGGTTGTGTTGTGCAGGATCAAGTGTCAAGGAAGGTGATCGTGAAGGGGCCTAAAGTGGGACGACTATTTCTACTAAAGTCTTTCTCTCTACCATTAGTCCTCGTGCTCCTTTACTTTCCTTTTCATGTAATGTTGTTGATTATGGCACTAAGATGTGGCATAGACGTCAAGGCCACCCAAACTCTGATATTCTTTGTACAATGTTTAATTCTAGTTTATTAGGAATTACAACATGCTCTTCTCTTGATCTTTCTTTTGAGTGTTAATCATGCAAACTTGGAAAAAGTAAGGTTCTACCTTTTTCTCATCATGCATCTCATGTCTCCCACTGCTTTGATATTATTCATAGTGATGTTTGGGGAATCTCTCTTGTTGTCTCTCATGCGCATTATAAGTACTTTGTTACCTTTATAGATGACTTCAGTCATTTTACTTTGGTCTACTTCCTACGAGTTAAGTCTAAAGTTTTTGTAGTATTTAAGCGCTTTCTTGCGCTTCTTGAGACTCAATTCTCTGCCCACGTTAAGGTACTGCGCTCTGATTCTAGAGGCGAGTACATGTCTAATGAGTTCCAGGATTTTCTTCAAAGGAAAAGTATCATCTTTCAGCGTTCTTGTCCCTCGACACCGCAACAAAATGGCGTTGTTGAGCAGAAAAATCATCATCTTCTTGATATGGTCCGAACTCTTTTACTTGAATCATTTGTTCCTCCTCGTTTTTGGTGTGAAGCACTTTTTACTTCGGTTCATTTAATCAACCGCTTGCCCTCTCCTACACTGCATCATGTTTCTCCATTCTTTAAGTTATTTGGTTATTCTCTGTCATATGCTGATCTTCGGACATTCGGTTGTGTTTGTTTTGTGTATCTACCTGCTCATGAACGACATAAACTTACAGCCCAATCAGATACGTGTGCTTTTCTTGGTTATGCTATTTCTCAAAAAGGTTATGTTTGCTATTGTTGATTTTCAGGACTCCGTGAATTTAGGTCATGGAGAAAAATGAGAGAGACACCATTGGGAGAAAATGGGAGGAGAAGAGGTTATGGACGTGATCCAAACCCTCCCCCATAAGGTATATTTATAGACATCAAAACTACCAATATTACAAGTATACCCTTCACCCTCATAAGAGTGAAGAAGAGACAGGAAACGTAAACTAATTACATCAGTGCCACCCTAATTACATCATATATTCCAATAGCTATGATTCGGATGCTCATCGTATCTGTGTTTCTAGGAATGTCGTTTTCTTTGAAAATCAATATTTCTTTCCTTCTCATGTTGTGCTGCCATCTGCATCTTTATCTATTCTGCCTAGCTTTGATGAGTCTCATTCCATTTCATTTGTGCCCCCTCATGATCCTGACCTAGCGCCTACTTCTGATCCTCCCTCTGCTCCTTCTTCTACCACTCTTCATCGGTCTACTCGCCCTTCTCGCTCCCTGATAGGTATGGTTTCTCCTCCACTGTCTCTCTTGCGACTACTTTATCATCTATTTGCATTCCCTCTTGCTACAAATAGGCAATGGCACATGAGTGTTAGCAAAAGGCAATGTAAACAGAACTACAAGCTTTTGAGGAGAATCACACTTGAGATATTGTTATTTGCCCCCCTGTTATAAGGTCTCTTGGGAGTAAATGGGTTTTCTCTGTAAAGCTGTAATCGGATGGCTCTTTGGATTAATACAAAGCCAGCCTCGTAGCCCTTGGGAACAAGCAAGAATATGGGATTCATTATGAGGATACATTTGCTCCAGTTTCCAAGATGACCACGGTTTGAACCATATTAGCTATTGCAGCCTCACAGTCATGGCCACTGCATCAGATGGATGTGAAGAATCTACATGAAGTATCCCTCTGGTATGACTACTTCTTCTCCTGATGATGTCTCCAAGCTACGCCGTTCTCTATATGGGCTTAAGCAAGCTCCTCGGACTTGGTTTAAGAAGTTTTGTTGTACACTTATTCTCCAGTTTTACACAAAGTCAATATGATTCATCTCTCTTCTATCACAAGTCTGCGGTGGGCATGGTCATTCTCTTGGTTTATGTGGATGACATTCTCAATACTGGCACTGACTCTAACCTGATTACTAAGCTTCAGCAGTTATTGCATGCAACTTTTCATATGAAAGATCTTGGCCAGCTCAAGTACTTCTTAGGGTTGGAAGTACATCATCGGGCCAACAGTATTTTCTTAAACCAGCATATTTATATTCAAGATACTATCACATTAGCTGGTTTGGAGGATACTTCTTCAGTTGTTACTCCTATGGAGGTAAATGTCAAATACAGGAAAGATGAAGGGGTTCTTCTTGATGATCCTACTATCTATCGACCTTGGTTGGGAGTCTCATATACTTGACCACGACTCGCCCCGATATCTCCTATGTTGTTCATCAGGTCAGTTTATGTCTTCTCCTCAGCATCTTCATCTTGTGGCAGTTCAGCGCATCATCCGCTATCTGCGAGGTTCTCCTACTCGTGGGTTATTCTTTCCAACAAGCTTCGCGCTTCAACTTTTTGCCTGTAGTGATGCTGATTGGGTTGGGTGCCCCTGTATCTGTCTCTCTACTACAGGTTGGTGTATGTTTTTAGGGGATGCATTGATTCCTTGGAAATGTAAGAAACAAGACCGGGTGTCCAAGTCCTCTACTGAGGCCGAGTATCGTGCCATGTCTACTACGTGTTCTGAAATTATATCGCTACGCGGTCTTCTTGCTGAGCTTCAGTTTCCTCAGACTACCTCTACACCTCTCCATGCGGATAACACGAGTGCTATTCAGATTGCTACCAACCCTATTTTCCATGAGCGCACCAAGCACATTGAGGTTGATTGTCATTCTATCTGCGATACCTTGGAGCGCCAGGTAATATCTCTTTCGTACATCTCTTCAGATCTTTAAGTGGCTGATGTCTTCACTAAAGCAATGCCTTAATCCTGACATAATTTTCTAGTTGTTGTTGGTTGACTTCCCAGCATCAATTTGAGGGGGAATGTTACCATACATTGGAATTTATATAAGATAGGATTTATGTTAACATTTGTTGTATAGATAATTACATGTAAATAGGTTAATTAGAAAGGGATTAATTGGGTTGGGTTGTACTATATTTAGCCAATGGGATGTATTGTAATTAACCTAACCCTAAAGTTTAAATAGAAAATAATGAGAGGGAAGCAGCACTCCCATTTTTCTCTCTTCCCGTTTTTCCAACCCCTCTTGTGTCTTCCTATCCACGGTGAACTCAGAGCTTGGAGCTCTTGTCCTTGGTTGTTCCGCTAGCCTCTTGTGGTGGTGTTTCTGTCCACGAAACTTGGAGCTTGGAGCTCTTGTTCTTGGTTATGTCGTCAGCTTCACTTGGTGGTGTTTTTGTCCATGCAAACTCAGAGCTTGGAGCTCTTGTTCTTGGCTGTTCCGTCAGCGTTCAATGGTGGTCGTTGCTGCTCTCTCCAGCAACTCCGTTGGTTGTTCTCATCAGCCTTTATTCACCTAAAAATCTTTGTCACAATTGTCTTCATCTTCTGAGGGTGCTTCTTCAAGGCTGTGTTTAGAACACAAAAGGTAGAGAGAAAACAAAATGAAGAGAAGAGAAAGAGAGAAAAAACAAAAGAGGTTTATTTTCTCTTATTTGGATGCCCTCGGAAAATAAGAAAGAAAATGGAAGAAAAATATAGTTTCTCTTGTTTGAATACACATGGAAAATAAAATAAAATAAAATAGTATTATTTTAGAATTTTGATGATTAAAATTTTCTGTCATGTTTCTATTTCTTTTCTTCTCTACAAATTCTATCATTTTGTGAGAAAAAATTTACTAACTAACGAAGAGTGATTTTTTCTTATTTTAGTCTCTCTCAATGATTATCTACTACCGAACAACAGAAAATGGTTTTGTATCCTTTTCTTTTTTCTTTTTTTTTTTGTGTGTGTTTTAAACAGGCCCCAAGAGTTCTTGACTTTCCATGAAACTTGAGGTCTTTGAGAAGCTTGTTTCATTTTGATGTTTTAGACCTTGAAATGGATGTCTCTTGAAGGAAAAGTATCTGAAATGCTAGATTTACAATTGCCAGCTCTATTAAGTTTTAGTATCATCAAAATCAAGATGGGAGTTAACATAGATTATATCATGATTATATGTCAAAATAGTACACTTGCATATGATATGATAGATCATACCTATGGCATGATTAATCATCCAGAATGCAGTATGGCATAACTTATAAACATGATTTATTATTGACTCAACATGTCGATCATACAGAATGTTTTCAAAAAGATGTTATAAAGCATGATCAACCATCTCTTGTTTCATGATCAATAATAAAGAATTCACCATAGCCACTTCAATGAAGCAAATCTATCAATCGAATTGGGTACGTTCGATCGATGAGTTTTCTAAAAGGTTGAAAACTCGTTGATTGATGCCCTAATCGATCAATAGGTTTAGGGAACCTAAAAAATAAAGTCATTATACAAATTTGGTTGATCATACATTTCCAATGATTGATTAACATTTTTTGCAATCTTTTGATAACACGCAAAAAAGGCTAGTTTGGTTGAAAAACTTATAAATAGGCCATCAAACATGTAGTGGATCAAGAATTGAGCTTGTATTAGCATACCAAACCTTTGGAAAAAATTAAAAATTCCTAATTTACCCTTTAGAGAAAAAAAAATACCGCATTTTCTCCAATCCCTCATCTTTTCTCGAATTTTCTTGCATTCAATAATTCCATCAAGCTCCAAACACCTTGTCTCACGTGCTTAAAGTTTTAGATACTTAGATCTCAGGTCATCTTTCAATAAGAAAGATTGTGAATTTGACTTTTTTTGTATTTTTACAATTTATTTTATAGAGGTTCTCTAGTACGATAAAGCTAATCAATTGGAATTCTATGACTTCAAATCTAGAAAGAGAATTCTATGACTTTCTTATTGAATCTCTTGGTAAAACGATCGATTGTATAAATGGGGATTACAAGTACCTTACGGAGGATGAAAATACGACCAAAATAATAATTTTATAATGTGTAATTATATATTTGTTAACTCTACTTATAGCTCGCGACCATCGTAATTAAAAAAAGCAAGAAAAAACTTTTGACAAAATGAAAAAAAAATTGACGGGGAACTCGGAATCTATCCAAGAAGATACAAACAGAGCGTCTACTTTCTCAAAACAGAATAAGAAAAAGATACAAATATACTTTTGGATCCCATAATCAACGTCGGCCTCCTCTCAAATGACACTTGGCTTAAACCTGCCATATCCCTTTCAACTTTCCACCAGCCCGCTTTAGATAAAAAGCACTGAAAGATTCTCCAACAACAAAATACAACGCAAAAGAAAGGCCTACATACTGCCAAGCGGAAAACAGAAACACCACAGCCACAAAAGTGGTTTCAAGCAAAGTGGCAGAAATATGGGACCTGGTTTCAGACACTATGCGTTCCTACAAGCAGAACTCAAAGGTAGGACATTCTCTCAGTCCTGTTTGGTTTTGCCGTTTCCCTGTTTCTCCTTGGTTAACAACGTTAGCATCCATTACCATCTGAGGTCAGATCTTCGGAGCCGCATTGGACTGTTTCAGCATCTGTAGTTGGTTTAGTTTCTGATTTGATCTCTTTGGGGAGAGGTAGCTTGGTTTTCGGTGAGAGCTTCTTTGCCTCGTCATGAGTATAAATATAGATCTTCCTCACCATGTTGCAGAACTCACTGGAAGAAAATATCAAAAGACGAATTTATCTACTTGACTGATATAACAACAAAAAATCATTAGCAGCAAACAAGTTCTTTCTCATGATATTCCTAGCAGAGGAACTCGTGTTTTCCGCTGCATTTATCAACTTACCTCATGTATCTGAAATTGGGTCCACTTATACCCTTCTTCCCATGAACGAATTATAGGCAACAAAAGCCACAAAAGAACAAGAAAAGAAAATTTTGTGAACTACCCATAATATAGGGCTTCTTTTTAGAATACAAAAAAAAGCATATATCAAAAGCAAGTTTTGAAGTGATATCAGACTTTTTCAGCAAAAGCTTCAATTTGTTACAAAACTAAAAAATATCCGCCAGACACATTAATAAGCAAAATATCATCTTTGCCTAAAAAGAAAAGTAGAGATGAAGGGATGAGTAAAGACCATCATTTATCATGCAGAAAATGTCAGTGGGGCAGAGAGAACATGCTCTCTAGCTGTAGTTAACCAAATAAGATAGCTGACTACCAGCAATCAGAAGCACTTTGTAGTAGAGTCTTAACTTGGCAGCTCCATCATTTTCATCACTGAGATGAAACCAGTTTTAATAAAGCCAACAGGAACAACGTTAAGGGAACTTACCACCAGGGATCATCTCCAACCATCATCATATCATCCTCATCGTCTGTGTAGACCACCTGCCATTTCTTAATTGGACCACACAGCTCACCTTCAATATTAAACATCTCTTCGAGTTTCCGAAGCAGGTCCTCATACTGGTCAAATTTTGTTAGGTCCACTGCTCGCCCAACTGCAATACCTTGCATATGAACCTGAGAACCATCATATTGGAGATCTTTAACATCAGAACTTGTCAGAAAATGATTAAGAATCAACATATTTTGGTATTCATAAGAAAATAAATCAGCATAAGCATTGGGCCACAATATTATTTGACTAAGCAAGCTCAAAAGAGTAGCACACGTAATAGATGACAGAGAGTCTATAGAAGTTACCTTGGTACAACTTCGTGTTTGTTTGCTTTGCATTTCTTGAGAAGACCTCAGACATGATTTTTCAGGTTCGCTGCTAACAGCAGGCACATCAGATTGATTAGTATTTGATGGCTGAGATTGACGATCGGACTCTCCTTCCACAGAAGGAGCAGGTTGATCATCCACAAGACCACCAGAAACTGTTGGTGCAACCAAAGTCTCCTCTACAGGGGGATTCTCCATAAGCTGGATCCCAAACAGCCGGCAGCCATTGCTACCAGCATCCTGACGTGTTTCTCCATGTTCTTTCTTGCCACCTGAAGTGAAACACTCACTAGGAGCTTCCCCTCTGTTAGACCAATAAGATGGGGTGTTGTTTCCAATGAAGGCATATGGTGCTGGATTTGACATAGAGAAGAGAGGAGTAGCTGGGGATGGATAAACTTCTCGTCCTCGTTGCAGATTGGGATATGATAAATTTGATGCTGGCTTGTCTGCGGAGTTCCACATACCTAGGGCAGTAAAAAAGCACAACTCTTTACTGGTGAAACAACTGAAACCAACAAGAACAGCTAACAAATAAATGGCAGAGACGGAGTTACGACATTTCATACCATATGCTGGTATTTCAGGTGTCGAAGGCAAAACCGTAGGCCGGGGCCGTTTGTTCCTTTGTGCTGGTTGGGAAGTAGTAGGAGCAGCTGCCACAAGGGGTTCCAATTCCCAAGGTGAAACTCTGTCTGGCCTTGGGATTGATGAAGGTTCATCCCATTGAACCTTCACATAAATTCAGGCCCTTTTAACCACCAATGCATCTCAAATAAATTTAATACAACAAGCACATAATAGCAAGAGAGGCAGAACATGGTTATAAGAAGCACTTGGATCTGATGCACAAAGTGATTACCAAATGGCTTTCTAATGTTTAGCGCCAGGACATATGATCATGTTTCCTGAAGACCCAACTAAAATTTACCTTCAAAGACCTCCATTCTGAGTCTGCCCAACGAGATGATGTGCTGTCTCCCACACCAATTATGGTTCCACTGAACCTGTAAAATGTAAAGCCACCATGTGTTCTCTCTAGTTTCTTAATTGTTAAAATAAAAAAAAATAAAAAAAGGCATTAGCTTAAACCACAATATATACCTTCTTTCAGGAGCTTCCTCTCCCTCAAATCTCATCTTGAACCGCATTCCAACAGAAAGTTTATGATTTTGGGCTTCAAGATATTTATTGACACTTATAATAAACTCAGATCTACTTGTTCTGGGATCAAAGAGTAGTCCATTAAAACTGAGTTTCATCTAACAGCAAAAACAATAGAATGTAATTAACTATCATAAAAGGTAGAGGTGAATGTGACAAGTACCTTGGTTTGTAGAAAACAGAAAAAAGGGTTCCTGTTTGTATGGCATGAGATGCAGTAGCAAGGACACCAAGATGCATGCTATGGCTGGAGATGACAGATGAGGGCATATTATTTAGTTGCCGCATAAGCCGTCTCACTCCAACTCTTAGCTCTCCATTTTCACCTCTGCCACAGACCACACAATGTGCATCATTTCATGAATACTACAGGCATGCACACACTGAGAAAAGACTTACTACTATAAGCCATACAACTTGAATCCAAGACCCCTCACTAAGACCTAATCATTAACTTGCCTTAGAAAGATAAAAGCATCACCAGCAACCAGTCTCTTGGAGCTAACAAATACACTCCAACCGGTGGTCAGCAGGTGTCTCCTAGGTTGCCCTGTACAAAATGCAGCACATCAGAACTCGTAACTGATTTAGAAGAAAGAGACACGGTGCACTTGGCTGTTGTTGCACAAAGACCTTGCTGAGTTCTTTTTACTACAAGAAACAAAATAAAAGTAACTACCCTCCACACAAATTACATTTTGTATCTTACGGTGCAAAAATACCAATTGACTTTCTGGCCAACATTCAGAATCTATAATCTCACAGGGCGTGGTGGGCAAATAACAGTCAGTTACTGACCTGAAGGACTACTTCAAAGTCTACCCCATTCTCCAGGACCATAAATCTTAATAGATCAATAAACTGGCCCAATCAATGTTAAGCAATAAAAAGAAAAAGATCAACTCATGACACTGGAGCATTTAGTACCTCATTAATAAAGCCAAAAACCCTCAAAAGCTGATGGAAGTCAAGAGCCAAGCAACCTATACACTACCCAGGATGGAGCCCATAAGCACAAAACTACATCAATGCACATCTACCCACCACATTGTCGTGCAACACTTATTCCATCATTAATTTCATCACAAAGACTACCTCAAGCTTTTAAACCTTATGGAAAACATTTATTTTGGGAATAAGTGTTGACCTCAAAAAATGTGACGGAACTGACATTCATTCCCATGAAAGTCTCTGGCAACCAATTTCAGCCAGGTTCAATGCTTCAGCACAAATTACATTTTTATCTTATAGAGCTAAAAAAAACAAGCCACTTTCTGACTAACATTTAGAACTTATAATTTCCAAAGACCTATGGTGAACAAATAATAGGTCAGTTAATGACCAGGTAGACTGCCACAAAAGTCTACCCTATACTCCAGCATTACTAAACTGGCCCATGCAATGTCAAGCACTAAAAAAAAAAAAAGACCAATTCATGACACTGGACCATTAAGTACATTAATAACAAGCCAAACCTTCAGCAGCTGATGAAACTCAAGCCATTCCCATAAATCTCATATGAGGGTAGCCCATCCCAACGCCCATAGTTCATGATGGAACCCATAAGCACAAAACTACATCAATGCATATCTATCCACTATTTTGTAGTGAAAAGCTTATTCCTTTGTCAATTTCATCACAAATGTTACACCATGTTCTTAAACTTTAACGAAAACAGTTATGTGGGAATAGAGTTGACCTCTAAAAATGTGACGGAAATGCCATTCATTGCCATGCAAGTCTGTGGCAACCAATTCCTGCCAGGGTGGATGCTGGGACATGTCCTGTATTGAAGAGCATCGAGATATTAAAAGGGTGAGAGCAGAAAACCCATATGCTATGATATCAATAAGAAGAAAAAGTTTTAGGAGCTCACTAATGGTGGTAAGCATTCATCTGCATGTCTCCTAAGAACGGAAAAACCCCCATGGGTGCTTGTATCAGAAGCAGTAAGTGTTTTACAAAATGAGTGCACTGTAACCTGTGGAGGTTCTGGAAGTGGAGGATCTGGCTTGGTAATCTCATGCTGCTGATACACAGTAATAGTGGGAAAATATAGAAGTTAAAAAAAAAAAAAACCAAAAAGCACAAAAGTGGAGACAAAGTTAGAAGTGAAAACAAAGAATCAAGAACTCGCAAAGATGGCAACTTGTCCATAAGAAAAGTTATTGTCACCTAAGTTACAAACAACTGCAGGTGCTTCAAAAATTAGAGCTAGTCTTTCAAAAAAGTAAGAACTCACATCTGGCTCAGGCAGCAGTGTTATCTGTGCATAAACTTCATCGGTCTCTGGCTCCGCCTACATTTGAGAAATAAAAGAGTGTTAGTCCAGCAAGTTTCTCAAACATGATACCATCTGCAAGAAAAAGCTTTTAACACTAATAAAAAATTGAAGTAAATGAAAAATACCTACCCTAAGCTGAACATGGACAACCTTGCACAAAATCTTAGATGGCAAGTTGAACAAAGGCATTTGCTGATCCAAGCCTTGATGAGTTGAGGCTTCAAGCTACAAAAGAAACCGAAATGGAAAGAAATGAATGTAAACAGAGAAAGTGCAACTTTTTGTTATGCCCAAACAAACGGCATTGACATTGTTTAATAAATGCTAATACTGGTATTGAAAAAAGACAAATAAACTAAGCAGTTAAGGACACCAATTAATTATTTAAATTTGAGTACATTAAAGAACAACCACTAGTTCTTGAAGGCTCCAATTTCATAACTTTGAAGCATTTTGAAAGTTTCGTTAAAATATGTCATTAAGATAATAAAAAGTCAATCATAGAAATCCTTATACCTGTTCCATATGACCTTGAGGAAAGTAATAAACCCGTTCATTTTCACGAGGCACAGTAACTAAAGGGCCAGCACAAGCATGCCAGAGTTCCTTATATAAAACATCACCAGAGCCCCCTAAGAATCAGGAATCATATAATCAGCTGGTATAAAACCAGATAGAACATTTCAGAATAAAACATAGGGGAGATGCATAATGATCAGGAGTTGGTACGAAAAGACTCCCAGCAAAGTATGACAGAATGGTGAACAGCATTTGCCCATTTCATTCTGGAGACAACAATCAAATCATAAGGGAAAATAATGCAGAAGCTATTTCAGAAATGCAAATCTCCAGTTTTAGCAGTAACAGCACAACAACTACATCAAATGTAAATGAAAAGTGTAAACAATGACGGTGATGCTTACCAAATTATACAAGCTCAAAATTCAAGAAAAAATACATATATCAACTAACAAACATAAATGACAATGATGAGACAGAATATATCCAACTGACACCAACATGAATAGATTCATCAACCAAATGCCACATCAAAAACATACTAAAATGCATGATGAAACATGACTGGCAAATGTTCATGATGCACTAACATTTACATGACGCCAGGCAGACAAAATGCAGCTATGAAAAAGGACAAGCAACAACATAGGATAGGTAATTCTCATACAAAGGTCACCAAATCTATCCAAAGGACACTAAAGGAAGAAAGGATGAGCATAAATGAGCTGGAAAAGGGAACAGTAAGTATTATGTGCAATTTCCACCAGGATACAAAAGGAAAATTTACACTTTCAATAAAGAATAGAAGCCGCACAACTGTAAATTAGCCATACATTTTGATCCAAAGCCAAGTGGATGTCACATTGCATCCATGACTATGTTTACCTATCGGTCACTTTTTTTTTTGGAGGGGGGGGTGGGAAGCAAGAAAACAATAGACAAAGGGTACTAAAAACGCACAATGAATACCTAGACAACATAAAAGAAAGAACAATCCAGCAGGTGGAAGACGTCAGAAGGCTAACCTGAGCAGGGACCTCCAGTCGAGTGAGAAGAAGCTGGAAGGGACATCGGTATAAAAAATCTTCAAAGCATTTGACCTAGAACAGTTTTTCCAAGATCAACAGACATCGGCAATGACTTTGTGAGTGAACTAAAACAAACAATGAATTGAAGCAAAACCCAGGAATATGAAAGATGAAAACCTTTAATATCACCAATCTAAATAGCTTCTATCATTCAAAACCACTATTTTAGACACGCAGTTACTCATTAGCTTTCAGAACCGCATGGGCAAAAACCAAATGACTAAAACTCCTTGATTATATGAAAAAAAAAAGCCGAAGGACGGTGATAGAGACAACTGAAAACAATAACGGACCCCTAAGGTTGCGTAATCTCGAAGTTAAATTCGTCCAACACCCTAAAAACGTACAACCACGTCTCCGGGAAGAACAGTATCATTTTTAATGGCAGCTTCATAAGATTCCCCCAAATTCTAGAAAACATATAGCTGGAAGGGGGAGAGGTTCAATGTATAACGGAAAACTCACAATTTACCCGTTTCATGGAGCAGGATCTGCTGGATTTTTGTGCTTCAGAAACATCTTCAACGTCAAATCCGCTAGAGAGAAAAAAATTTGCCATGTTGTAAAGCGGAAATTGAAAACCGAAACTCTTGTAGCTCAAGTGGAACTTAACCTAATCTCCCAAACGCCGGATTATTTGCAACATCTTTGAAAACTCTTAACTTCAGACGGGAAAGAGCAAAAGAAGAGAGAGACAGAGAGACAGAGACAAGATTTTTCTATGTTTCACCACATCAGTGATTTATGGCACTACATTAAGTAACACAGAATTTCCGGGAAAACAAAACAGATCCATCATTCATTGATAAAAAAAAAAAACTTTCCCAGATTCGAAAGCCACTTGCCACGGAACCAAAGAAATCCTGTGGTCGGAACATTTCTCCAGCTTGATCAATTTGAAAGGAAAAAGAAAAAAGGAAATAATTTAAAAAAAAAAAAGCTTAAGAGAGTTAAATCATGCTTGATTTGTAATACTTTAGTTTAAAACGAAACTAATAATCTATGCTCAACATTTAACGTTTCTATCCTAGTATCTTACCCAAAACACCAAAGCTCGGCATCCCTATCAGCAGCCACGAATTCCTTCAACAAAGTCAGGAAGTAAACTCAGACAACTCCACGATTTTACACACTATTTTTAGCATAAAACCAACGAGAGGCCACCTGCCCTAGAATCTAAATCGACTCTACAGCCTTCTTCAGGCTCAAGTAAGTTGCCGACTTCTCAACAACAAGCGTACGACCTCCAAGTCTTTGTGACGGATGTGCCGAAATGTGCAACGAATTCCTTGCTGAGGAGATTGCCCGAAAATTTCACTAGTCCACCCAAATTCAATGACTCTTCTCAAAAGTCCGCTACCAGAAACCCTAGATGGGTATAATCGCTGTCACCCACAGGATCGCATGCTAGAAGCAGCGTAAAACCCACAAAATGCACTGAAACACCGATATCACTGTCAACTACGCCGGATCGCCGTCGCCCCCCTTCCAGACTGCTTCAGCCGGTAGAAACTATAAATCGGCCAGAAATGCTCGATAGATGACGAAATTTCCCTCCGAGAGTCACCGAGCAGTAATGGAATCAGACTTAGTTATCGCAGCTCACAGAGGGTATGAATAATCGAGAGCAGCTGAGAGAAACCCCTTCAACCATTTAACTTCAGCTCTCCTGTCGAGAGTACGCCTCCCTCGAAAAGAGAAAAAAGAAATTCACTGCAAGATCGCTGTCGGCTCCGCCTCTTTTTCAGCTCCCTGTCGAAGATCGCAATCTCTTCTCTCTCGGGCTCGTCTTCCCTTCTAGGTTTTTGATGTTGCTGGAATTTTCTCTCTCATCCTTTTCTGTCTCTCTAGAGGAGATCGAGGAGTGTGCGCAATGCGCATAGTCCTATGTCCACACACCGACGCCGAAGTGTGCCCCGTAAAATCCCCACAAGCTTCCCCTCCAAGCGCAGAGGAAAATCATCCACGCTCTCTTTCCGAAAGCACCCTCATTTGTTAGATGAATTGCGTAAATGCCGAAATGACCCCCTTTGGACCGTAATGGGGAACTGGTCCCCTCCCTCCCCAGCAGCCGGCTCACATGCAGCCTCTGCAGTGGGTTGCCGTCAGACGCATATGGTGGGTCATGTATCTGCACTATTTTGTATCGACGGCCAGGATAACTTCAGCCTTTAGCAATCATTACAATCCAACGTCTAACGAGTATAACCCGTGGATGTTAGTGAACTTGAAAAAAAAATTACATAGCAAAAGTGAAAGTAAAAGTATATTATTTTTTATTAATATGTAGAATTAAAAATATATTATAAATTATTATTTTTTAGTAAGAAGTACATAAAAAAATATTTTAATAGATTTAACTTTTATAAGATAGTTTTATTTAATTTTTCTGTTAATAAGTTAAGATAAATTTTAACTTATCTAAATTATTAAAAATTAAAATTAATTTTATTTATTTAATTAAATATATAAGAATAAAATACCTAAACAAAAATTAATTTTATAATATCCAAATGCTTAATCAAACTGTTACTTTTATAATATCTAAATTCTTACTCTTAAAATAATAAGTAAATATAATATTAAAAATAGTAATATATAAAAATAAAATAATAAAATAATTCATATACTTTTATAATATCCAAATATTAATCATCTAGAAAGTAACTGACTTGGGTCATTTTACTAGGTCCCTCTTCAAATGGGATAACACGCTCCCGTACCCATTTTGGAAATCCCTTTCTAGAGAGAAAGCTTTGGATTGACCTTTTGAATTCATTATTGCTTATCATTATGGCTATAAGTAAGTAGCTTTACTCTGATTAATTTTATGGTTTAATTTGTAATCCTTTGTTGAATGGATTACACTATAGGCGACCTTGAAGGACGGTGTAAAATTGTTTTTTATCAAGAATCGAAGCTCAAGTGAGTGATTTTTTGTTCCATTGGGAGAATAGGCAGGGGAGGCCGGTGCCTCTTCCTCACCGTTCTTCGCTAGTGTTAGGGCTAGCCTCTTTCCCTTTTATCTCCCTTGCATGGGGCACATGAAGTCATGATTGGGTTGGATCATTGAGTTCATTGTCCTCTATTTGCATGACTTGATGATGTTATAGTCTTTGACCATGGACCGAGTAATCCAACGGAAGGAGATATATGCGTCCAGCTCAGGTTCAACACCAGGGCGTTGTTGACGTCCTGGTTTGCCTATGGTTCTGATTTCTGGGTGAATGGCGTGAGGGAAGGGGGAAAGGAGAATGCTCGGAAATGGATTGAAGGGGGTAGGAGATAACCCGACTTTGAGGGAGACTGTAACCTACGGCTCTAAGGGAGTCCACAACCTAGGTTCATCGGAGGAGAACCTGAACCTTGTTCTGTTTTCAAATTCGACATGTCTCATTTTCTCCGATGAACCTGAACCTTGTTCTGTTTTCAAATTCGACATGTCTCATTTTCATTTATGTTCTCCTCTTAAGCTGCTCGCTGAGGACCAATACAGTTTTACAGAATTGCCATTATGGCTTACATGCTCTATGAGCTGAAATAATTCAAACATAAGTTATGAGTAAATGCTGAAATAAATCAATACATAAGTTATAAGTAATTGAGTGATCTTCTTTGCGTTGCCCCTCAATCGCGTCGCCTTTGGATGACTCGTTCGGCTATCGAGTCCATAACATCACTCCCCCCTTGGGAAGAGAGCATGTCCTCAAGCTCAAATGAAGGATAGACGTTCTGGAACGCATGTAGTTCTTCCCAAGTGGCGTCTATAGGATCAGTATGTGACCACTGAACCAAAAGTTGCGTGTTGTCTGCGAGCTGCCTGAGTCTTCAAAATTTTGATCGGAGTGAGAGAGACCTTACTGTCCTCTATCGGCGGCAGTGTAGGGATGGACTGAGGTGTTGGTCTCTTAAGAGGCTTGAGCAGGGAAATGTGGAAAATATCATGGAGTTGGGACTCTGGTGGCAGTTGGAGCTGATATTCAACTTGTCCCACTCGCTACAGAATTCGAAAGAGCCCAAGTACTTGGGTGAAAGCTTGTCGCGCATACCGGCAATGGAGTGTTGGCAGTATGGCTGGAGACCAAGTCGTCTGGAAGGTACTGCACATTCCGGTGGTGTTGATCATACTGGAGCTTCATGCGGGCCTGAGCTTTCCGAAGGCGGTCGAGTGCATTTGCTAACAACTTATCTCTACTCTACAGGGTGTGATCAACTGCGTCCACTCGGGTGGACCCTTTTGTATATGAGAGCAAACAGGATGGGTTCCTGCCATAGAGAATTTTGAAGGGTGTTTCCTATAAGGTTGTATGAAATGAGGTGTTGCAGTAATACTCTGCCCAGCTAATGCATTGAACTCATTTCTTGGGGTTGTCCCCCACAAGGCACCGTAAGTACATCTCGATGGTTTTGTTCACTACTTCCGTCTGACCATCGGTTTGAGGGTGGTATGCCGAAGAATATTTGAGTTCGTGCCGCATAATCTGAAGAGGTCCTTCCAGAAGTTACTGGTAAAGATCACATCCCGATCACTAACCATGGACTCGGGAATGCCATGGAGACGCACAATATTGTCAAAAAAAACTTGGGCGACTGTGGCTGTTGTATACGGATGGGCCATGGGAATGTATTGGGCATACTTGGAAAGGCGGTCAACCACGACAAAAAGTATGGATTTCCCCGCTGCTCTCAGAAGGTCTTCCATAAAATCCATAGAGAGGTCGGATCATACCTGAGTGGCTAGGTCGAGGGGCTGAATCACCCCAGCCGGAGACAAATGGTCAGCCTTGTTGCACTGGCACACCAGGCACGCAGCAACATACTCTTCTACGACTTCAACCCAGCCCAATAAAAATCGTTGTGTATCCTCTATAAAGTTTTGTGGAGCCCCTCATGCTTGTTGTCATGGTAAGCCGATAAAATACTCAGCACCAATGGAGATGAATGTAGTAGGTAGATGCGCCGTTTGTACAAGATGAGATGATCATGGATGGACCAGTGAGATGCCATCTGGCCTGTTGTAATTCTTTGAGACAGTTGTTGTAATTCTGTTGTGGTTTAATGCTCCTGACGTATGGACTCTAGCAGCAGAGGCGTAGGCTGGCTGAGGGCTGCAAGTTGCAGTGCTTCGTCTGAGCGACAGGAGAGAGCATCAGCGGCTCGGTTCAAGGGACCAGGCTTGTGTTCAACGGTAAAATCGAATCCCATGAGCTTGCTTATCCATTGTTGTTGTGGTGAGGTGGATATGCATTGGTCCAACAAGAGCTTCAAACTGGAGTGATCAATGCAGATGCGAAAAAGCCGCCCCACAAATATGGTCTCCAGTGCTATACGGCCTTCGCTAACCCAATTAATTCTCTTTTGTAGGTTGGCAATTTATGATGGTGGAGGGCTAGCGGATGGCTGAAGTATGCAATGGGGTGCTGGGATTGATGAAGAATTGCCCCAAAACCGTTGTTCCCGCCCAAACACGTCTTCAAAATTAGTCAACTGAAGTACCGGTGCTGTGGCTAGAGCTTGCTTGAGCATGTGGAATGAGGTCTTTGTTGCATCAGTCCAAAGGAAGGCTAGATAAGGGCGCTGCGAGGTGTGCATAATTCTGGATGAACTTTCTATAATACCCCTCTAAGCCCAAAAAACCTCGTAAAGCAGCAACATTTCGGGGTGGTGGTCACTGCAATATTTTTGTGGGATCCATAGTAACTCCGGTGGCTGTAATCATATGACCCAAATAGGCCACCTGTGGATGACCAAAGGAGCACTTGGAGCGCTTCAAATATAAGTGATGAGTCTGAAGGAGGCTGAAGACCAGACGCAGGTCTTTGAGGTGTTGCAACCAACTCTTGCTGAAAATCAGGATATCGTCAAAGAAAACGAGAACAAATTTTCTGAGATAGGGGTGAAATACCTCATTCATCAATGCCTGAAATGTGGATGATACATTGGATAGACCGAAGGGCATGACAATGAACTTGAAATGACCATGGTGAGTGCAGAAGACTATTTTCTCTATGTCCGGAGGGTACATTCGGACTTGATGATAGCTGGACAGCAAGTCTAGCTTGGTGAATTTTTTTTCCCCATGGAGTTCATCTAGTAACTCATCCACCACCGAAATTGGAAACTTGTCCTTAATGGTCTTGGCATTTAATTCCCGGTAATCAACACAAAACCGCCATGTGTGATCATTCTTCTTCACCAACAGGACTGGCGACGAGAAGGGAGAGGTACTCGGTCTTATGAGGCCTTGGTCCAACATGACAGCGCATTGTCTTTCAATCTCATCTTTTTGCAGGTGGGGGTATCTATATGGTCTCACCACTACCACCTCGGAGCTAGCCTTCAAACGGATTTTGTGCTCACAGTGGCGCAATGGCGAGAGGCTGTTGGGTAGGTGAAAGAGATCTGTAAACTCATCCAACAGTAATTCCAACGTGGTTGTTGTAGACTATTGGTGCTAGATGCTATGAAGTTGTGTTGAACCCTCTGTATGACAACCTTGTAGTGTGATTTTGTGGTTGTGCAATTCAAGCTCATTGTAAGTGTTGTGAAGTCCCACAAGATCGGCCCTAATGTCTGGAGCCACTTAATGCCCAGAAATAAATCAAAACTAGCTAGGGGAATGATGAGGAAATCTGCTGAGAAGGTATGATCAGCAATGGAAAACAGGATAGACTTATTGACCCCATAGCTCAGCACTTTTTCACCACAGACATGGAAGCAGTTGGTTGAGATTGCACCGAAAGTTGCAAATACTTGGTTGTTGTGACGCTAATAAAATTGTGCATGTTACCTGAGTCCACTAGTCCTACTAGTGGTTGGGCGCCAACCAAAGCACAAACCTGCATTGTGGTGGTGGTCTTAATGCATGTGATGGCATGTAAGGAGACAACAGGTTCCTCGGGATCAATGGGTTCCATCGGTGGTTCTTCCTCTTCGTCCTCTTCCATTTCTAACCAAAAGAGTTTCTTGCAGCGGTGCCCGAAGGTATAGTGTTCATTACAATTAAAACATAATCCCTTTTCTTTCCGGGCTTCCAGTTTTGGTCTGGTTAGTTTTTTTATGAATGGTGGGTTTGTGGGAGAGGGTTGTTGGGTGGAAGGAGGAGGTGTGTAAGCAATGTTGCGCCATTAAGAGGTGGTGGAAGACACGCCCTAGGTGGGTTTCCCGATTGGCCACGTTGGCTTTCTGTTTTGAAACATGTTTTTGGCCTCCAAGGCTCGAGCTAGATTCATAGCTCGTGTCAAATCTGAGGGGGCAAGGAGTTCTACCTCCAACCTCAAGGCCTCTTTTAACCCGGCTGTGAAGAAACTAATGTGCTGATCCATTCTGACGATTTTGCTAGCTCGGGCTAACCTCTTCTGAAACAATTTATGGTATTCCGCGACACTCTCGGTCTGTTTTAAGAGAGCTAGATCGCCCAACAAGTTGGTGTGGGTGGGTGGGCCAAACCTAATGATGCACAATTCTTTAAATTCCTCCCAAATGATGTCTAGATGTTCCATTTCCAGTTGGTGGCCCCACAGTTGCCCTTCGTCGAGCATGTGGAATTGTTATGGTCCTGGGTTAAGTATCTATGTCTTTCGCTCCTAACAGGCCGGTCTTTTGGGTAGTATTAGCTAGGTGCTTAACATTTGTTATGGTCCTGGGTTAAGTACCTATGTCTTCCGCTCTTAACAGGCCGGTCTTTTGGGTAATATTAGCTAGGTGCTTAATATTTGGTATCAGAGCTAGCGCTACGTCGCGGGTTCGATTCTCATGTGCTGCAAGCGACGTGTGGAGGTGTGTAGCCTTGGGCGAAGGGGGCAACCAGAGTATATTCCCGCACCATGGGCCATCGCTATAAGCGGAAGGGGCGACCTGAGTGTCTTTCCGCACCTTAGGGCCGTTGCTAGAGTGGGTCGTCGTCAGAAGTGGGTCGTCTCCAGTGTAGGCCGCCGTGGGCGTCAGCCTCACGAAGGTGAGGTGTGATGTTATGGTCCTGGGTTAAGTACCTATGTCTTCCGCTCCTAACAGGTCGGTCTTTTACCCAAAAGACCGCCCTATTAGTAGGGGAAGACATAGGTACTTAACCCAGGACCATAACATCACACCCCACCTTCACGAGCCGACGACCATGGCGGCACAACGACTGGCCCGACCAAGGGATTATCACAAGGACCTACCAGTATTTTAATCTGGCCTTTGCGTATTCTGGGACTCAAACTCGCGACATGGGAGCCCGCTCTGATACCAAATATTAAGTACCTAGCTGATATTACCCAAAAGACCGGCCTGTTAGGAGCGAAAGATATAAGCACTTAACCCAGGACCATAACAAGAATGCGGTCAAACCAACTCTGTCTACTGTAGCAGTACGTTGGTGGGAAAAAAAATTTGCATCGGTACAACCAACTTAAAGGGTCCTCTGACTCATTAAAGACTAGAAAATCCATTTTAGTGTACCTTGGAATGGTGCCATTGCCCGGGCCAGTATACTCGGGACATCCTCCATTTGGACTGAATTGTCCCCCCTATCCATGGTATTTTGTGTGTCCCCCATTTGGAGTGGGTGTCCTTCAGATCAGGGTTGTGAGCTCTTCCATTTGTTGAGAGAACACTTGAGAGACTAAAGAGATCCTGTTGTCTAGCAGGGTTGCCAAGCGACCCTCTGCTTCGTCCTGCCTAGCTTGCATCTCTTCCCTGAACCTTTCCAACCTCTCTTCTTGGCTTGACGTCTCTCCCATATTTCCCCGCTCTGATACCAAACAAGCACCTAACCAATACTATCCAAAAGACCGGCCTGTCAGGAGCGGAAGGCATAGGTACTTAGCCCAGGACCAGGGTGCCCATAACAGATAAGGAATAGGATCTGAGAACTAGGGGTGACATTGAACCGAGCCGATTAGTGAATAGCTTGAGTTCGGCTCGCTTCAATTCAAAAATTTCTGATCTTGAATCGAATTCAAGATTTGATTCGGGGTTTGTTTAAGTAAAAGAGTCAAGCTCGAATGAGTGGCTATTAGGTTTGCAGCTCGGGAGTTGGCTTTTTTTACTTAAACCAATGGACAACAGGGGGAATAAGGGCATTTGACTCTTTGGGCGAGTATTCAGCCTAGCAGAGGCGTTCATCGAGAGACTAGGGGAAGTCATGTTCATCTTCGCTCTTCGGCGTCTTCACGATCTAGTCGACTTAGCTGTTACCCACAACGATGAAAGTCACATAATAGACCAGGTGTAAGCTAATCTTTCCTATTTTGATTTTGATTAGATCTTATTCTCTCTTTCTCTGCATGTCCCCGTCTATTTTCATTTTCGATTTGACTTCGAACTCTTTCGAAACTCTTAGACTCCAAACAGAAAAATCGGTGACATAGTCTATGTCTCCCCCAGTTCTCTCCAATCCTCCATTCCTTTTCCAGTTTTCCGATTTTCAGTGGCCACTTTGTTCTCGAGGACGACACATTCCCAAACCCCTATTGCGCTCTCTACACCCCTTTTTCTCAAGGCACTAGTCACAATGTTCTCTCCGATCGCCGGTTGCCTTAGCAAATGTCTCATTGAGATTCATCAATTGTTTGCCCATCTCATGTTCATTAATGTTGCCTCTCCCTTCCTCTCATTGTCTCTGTTGTTGTCTTATTTTTTCTCTTTCATGTTACAAGTCAAATCTTTTTTGTCTTATTCCATCTCCACCGCACTAAATTATGTGAGCTTTAGTTTTTTTCTTAATATTATTTCTCTTTCTTTTTATTGATCTTTTTTTTAGTTCATTTTGATCATCAATTCATCTTCGTTTATAAAATTGGATGAATTTCACAGCACATTGACACACCGATAACAATCCAAACATTCCAGGGGATTTTACAGATGCCAATAAGGAAAGGGTGAGTCCTTTTTTCACTTATTCAGTAAAATATTTTAGTTTTTTTTTTCCCTTTGCAGGCAGAACTAGGATATTGGATTTGATTTAAGTAGAGGAAATAATTTAACTAGAAGAAATATGCTTTGAAATTTGGAAAATAGTAAACTTTTTAACTGCATGGCCTTAATTTGTTTGAGGTGATTTGATGTACTATCTTAACAATACGAATAAGATGTGATATCCTGAGCATGACCCATTTGAATTTCACTTAATGCTATAACTAGCCACAGTTGACTTGCATTGCAGAATTTTGCATGGATGAAACTAATGGCATGTGATGAACAGTTAGCTACCATTCAAATTTGATGGTATTGCAGAACAGTGAAATATCATATCTTGGAACTTTTGGTGGTATTGGGGGCAAGTAAATTGGTAAAAACTAAGAAAAGGGCATAGCTATTTGGAGGTAGTGCAAGTGTGGCGTGACCAAATGTTTGTTTTTATGGTGAGAATCTAATTTGAATGATAATACTTCTCACTTGTAATGGAACCTTTTCTTTCTTTTCTTTTTTTCCTTTGTAACCGATGATTATGCACACTTCCCACCAAATCATATTATGACTGAACCGAAGACCTGAAATTAGAAGCCAACCAAAGGCCCAATCATATTTGTATTGGAAATTTTTAGCCCAAAATTAAGTGACCGGAACGAACATAATATTGAACTAGTATGAAAAAAATATCTATCATATACTTTTTTGTATCAATCATTACTGAAACTTTAATAATCTAGATGTTACCAAGTAAAAGAGAGTCACATAAGGTTCTTTTTATAGTTTTGATTCAACAAATTGTTTTAAGCTTTCTATTATGTTGTCATTATTTATTGAACAAAGTTTATGCATAATTTATCAGTGTTTATGAACAATTTTATGCAGAGTGTATGGAAAATTGTAAACAGATTATGTAAAATTTGATGCAGACGCCTATAGTTTATTTGATATGTGTTTTATGCAATGTTTTAAATATAGGTTAGAGCTCGAACCTGACTCAAGCTCAAACTCAATTAAAATTCATGCGCTTGAGTTCGATTCCAATTTTAGGCCTGAGTTTGAGCCCGAGTTCGAATAATTCAAATCAAGCCAAACTCAAACATATGGAGGTTCGAGCTTGGCTCGGCTCGATGCCACCCCTACTAACAAGGCTAATCGGGTTTTATATCACAATACAAATGGTCTGTTGAGGACTCAATAGCTAACTGAGTCATCCAAAGGAGGCGCCACTGACTCACTAAGTTAATTGCTTTTAATTTCATATTTTATATTGGTTTTAAGTTATATTTTTCATTAATTGTTTAAGTCAAGATGTTACAGGGGCAAAATTGTAATTTTAAATCCTAAACTCTATTTGCGTCAACCCCACTTAGAGGGCAAAGGAATAAAGAAAAGACAAATCTGATTTTGGGTTAAATAGGGTTAAGAGTTCTCCTTGACGAGCCCATGGTCCATGTTCTCTCTTGAAACTGATTTCTCTCCTATCCCTTTTTTATCTCTCTTATTCCCTAAACCCTTACTGAGAGACAAGAGGTTCCTAATCTTCTTTTCCGTGAACAGCAAGAGGTTTTTCAACCTCTCTTATAGTGAATAGTAAGAGGTTTCTCAACCTCTCTTCCATGAGCAACAAGGGAGCCATAAATCTCTTTTCCGAGTTCAATAAGAGGCTCCTATACCTGTTACCTAGAGCAGTAGCACGTACCAGTGCTGAATTCGTCTTTCACATTCTGGATTCACCAATCCCACGTCGAGTTACTAGATCCATGGTAAGGGACCATAACATGGTCTTTTCTCTTTTGAATTAATTTATATTATATGTCAGAGCTAGGTGGTTCCGGTCCACCTAGGTTAGGTTTCGTCCACCCCTAGTCCACCTGGGTTAGGTACTTGGTTTTCCGTACTTAATAGACCGGTCTTTTGGGTTGTATTGACTAGGCGTTTGACATGGTATCAGAGCTGGGCACCACGTTCCGTGTTCAAATCCCTACGGAAGCGGTAGGGAACGGGAACGATAGGTGTCTGAGCTAAGTGGTTCCAGTCCACCTGGGTTAGGTTCCGTCCACCTGGGTTAAGTACTTGGCTTTCTGCACTTAACAGACCGGTCTGTTGAGTTGTATTGGCTAGGCGTTTGACATAGTATCAGAGTTGGGCACAATGTTCCGCGTTCGAATCCCGACAGAAGTGGTAGGGAACAGGAACGGGAACGGGCATGGTGGGTGTCAGAGCTCAATGGTTCCGGTCCACCTGGGTTAGGTTCCGTCCACCCCTCGTCCACCTGGGTTAGGTACTTGGTTTTTCGTACTTAACATACTAGTCTTTTGGGTTGCATTGGCTAGCCGTTTGACATGGTATCAGAGCTGGGCACCACGTTCCGCATTCGAATCCCGATGGAAGCGGTAGGGAATGGGAACAGTGGGTGTCAAAGCTAGGTGGTTCCGTCCACCCCTGATGGGTTAGGTACTTGGCTTTCCGCACTTAACAGACCGGTCTGTTGGGTTGTATTGGCTAGGCGTTTGACATTATAAAATATAATTTTTGTATAATCTTCATGATTAAAAGCATGTAGATCAAAGTATTTTATACAGAATTACTTAATCTCCTAAAATTTTGCATATGTTGAAGCCTGAAGGTAACGTGGAAATTTCATTCTTAAATAAAATCTTCTATTATGGTTTTTTTAAAAGAAATAGCTAGAACTTGATTTCTATTGTTTATATTTTACAGTTATTAAAATTTATAATCATGTATAAGTTTTATTATGTTATTTAAAAATGTTTTATAAGACATTTGGCCAAAGGGCCAATAAGGGTTGTTGGTCCAATGGTTTTTCTAGGGTGAATTGAGATTTTAAGTTAAAAATAAAAACACATTGATGTCAGAGCTAGGTGGTTCCAGTCCACCAAGGTTAGGTTCCGTCCACCCCTGATGGGTTAGGTACTTGGTTTTTCGCACTTAACAGATCGGTCTTTTGGGTTGTATTGGCTAGGCGTTTGACATGGTATCAGAGTTAGGCACCACATTCCGCGTTCGAATCCCGGAAGGGGCGACCTAGTTTCCAAATTAGTGTGGGTTGTCGTGGATGTCGACAGGGGTGAACGGTGGGTGTCAAAGGTGGTCATGGGTTAAGTACTTTGCTTTCTGCACTTAACAGACCGGTCTCTTGGGTTGTATTGGCTAGGTGTTTGACAATTGAGAGCTAAAATAAAATTTGACAAATAATAAAAACAAGCACACAACTATAGGAGAATGATTTTTTTTCTCGATGTTCTCCTATAGGTAGTCACCGTCTAAGAACTGCTCAGGAAAATTCCACTAATATCTCTATTTGCTAATACAAAGAGATTTAGGCTCTCTCTTAAGCACTTGTAATCCCCAATTACACAAATTGATCTCTCCCCTAGAAATTCAATTGATCTCTCCCCTTTCTAGATTACAGGCTCCTGAATGTCGATTGATCTAGCTTTAAGGTTCTAGAGAACCTCTACAAATAAAGTTTATAAAATTAAAAAATAAAATAAAATTTATAACTTTCTTTTGGAGAGATATCCCTTCTCCAAGCGAGATCCAAACCTCAATATCTTTAAGCACGTATTTGTTAGGAGCTTGATGGAACTATGTAAGCAAGGAAATTTGAGAGAAGAAGAGGCATTTAAGAAAATGCAACTTTTTTCTCTCAAAAAGGGTAGAATGGAAATTTGAAGCAAAAAAATACTTTTCCATAGCTCAATGGTTTGTCCTTAACTTGTTTGGAGCCCTATTTATAATTTTCCTAGCCAAACTATCCTTTTTTGCCAGTTATCAAAAAGCTGATAAACACATTGATCGATCACTAAAAAGCTATGAGTGATCAATCATGTGTAACGACTATATTTTTATGACTCATTAAGGTTATTAATCGATCATAGCATCGTTCAACAAGTTTTCCTGCCTTTAACAAAAAAAACACGATTGATAGATCAATCCTACCTGATCGGTTAATCATGATTTATAGCCTTGGCTGTGCCGAAGTCAATACAATTGATCCTGTAAAGGGATATGATATGTTCTATCCCTTTATGGTATATGATATGCTCTATGCCCCTTTATGGTATACTTTTGTTCAATCGATCAAGCCTATTGATAAGATGGATCAAACTTTATAATTCATTATGCCTAGACTTAGTATGATGAATCAATCCAGTTTGGATGATCAATCATGATTTATAGCTTATTCTAGTAGGATACTATGATCGCTCAAACCAGCCAGGTTGATCGATCATGATTGCTATTGGTTGCTAAATTACACTTTGGATGATCGATCATGACTAGTAGTATGATCGATCATGCCAATTGCCAGTATTTTAAAATTACTTTTAAGAATGATAAAAATTATCCTCAGGTGCTCTAGCAAATTTTAACCATTAATATGCATTGATTAAATAAAAATTTGAAAATATTTATGCCCTAAAGCTCCATAACATAAATGTGCTTAAAAATTGAAGTTTGGTTGGCTATCTAGACTTCTGAGATGTTCTATTTGACTTTGACTCTATTCTTCAAATTTTTGTTCTTCTTCTTTTTGTAAGTTCTTCTTCTCAACAACAATTTTTAATATGTTTTAACTTTGTCTTGATTTGACAACTTGATAGATAATTCTTTTGTATTGAATTTTTGCCATAGACCTCGTAATATAGTGTTGGAAGGCATGTGTCTAAAATACACTAATAACACACTTAATAGCACACTTTCAAACTATCTATTTTGTTATTATTAAAATAATGGAGAAACATGAATTAACTATTTGTTCTAACATGAGTATGGAGAAAATTTACAATCCTGGTACCGTTTGAGGACTAATAGTTGCCCCAAAGAATATGGTCGATTGTCTTGCTTTTGTCTTTATTCCATATTAAAAAAAAAATTATACCTCCCAATAAGTTGTAATGACTTTGACTAACTCCATTGTTATAAAAATGGCATAATTGGGTTCAGTTCAAGTTCAACTAAATCTGATCGATTGACCAATTACATTAGTTATCTTATATCTATAAATTAAAAAAAAATAACTCAATTGAAGGAAGATTCCACCGAACTAGTTTTATGGAGAGAAAAGGGAGGAACCTCCACACAACAACAAGGATTAAAGATTCAAGTCATGATCGGTCCAGTCTGGTTTTTTTTAAGACACTTACTAAAACTCTACTCACCTAGATAAATGAAATATATATAATTAAAATTTTATAATTTATTGATAAAATTATACATAAACCATGATTCTTCGATTTTCTTTTCTAAAATAATTTCTTTGATATCTGGACCAAAGGCCATTTAAGAAGCAATGGATAGTGTTGAAGTAGTCAACTATTTTAGTTTAAAAAATAGAACTATAATTTATGCATACCTTTTTGGATAGATTGAAATTTTTTCTAAATAAAGCATAATGAAATTACTAGAAGGCTCAAGTTCAACATTTAAAACAAAAACTTATAGTTAGAACTAAGAGCTTGTCACTTACAACTTCCAAGCATTGCATCTACAATTACATTATTTGCAAGGATAAAATTTTAATGCAGCCTCTTAGAAGTTGTAATTTTAGTTATGGTTAACCTTCTGTTTATTTTTTAAATATGGCATTCAAAATTTGTTAAATTTAGGCATAGAATAATATGGTTACAAAAAAAAAATTAAATTATTTAAAAATAAAAAGTTAATGAACCCACTTATCGGCCCCTTTTTTCAAGTAATGTGGGAGAAGGAAAAGTCTCCTAGCCTGCCCCCACAGTCACCTCTTTGATATAATAATGCTGATCTTGATTGTTCTTCCTCTTTGTCTATGTCCAAACCACTTTTGTTTGAATGGAAAAGAAATAGAGGAGATCAAAGGTTGGCATTTGGACGGGTTTCATGGAAAATCCGACCAACCTGACCTCAAATATTGGGGTTCCACCCCCGCCTTAGGGGAAAAAAACCGTTTGGGTTTTCAAAAAACCAACCCGTGCTCACCCCTAATAGAGGTGTTTATATAAAGACCCCCTCCTTGCAAAAACAAGGGAGGACCCTAATAGAAGGAGGGAAAAAAGGGCCCATTCCCCTTCTATGGGAGAGGGTCATGCTCTTTCGAATTTTTACAACCCTAGGAGGGGTTGGAGGAATAGGGAAAAAAAAAAAAAAACTTATACAAGTAGAAAAAGTGGCCACTTGGTTTTAACCAAATATTAAATATTGAAAATTAAATAAAATATTTAAATTTTTTAAAATTATTGCTGCAACTATAATTGTCTATTAGATTTTATTTTATGACCACGTTATGAAGTATAATACTTAAAGAATCTTGTCACTAAGAGTTGCACATAAAGAAGAGTTCAAGGTTCTTTATATGGTCCTTTCCATTGAACAAAAGTATACTAAACCACTTTGTCTTATATATATTTTTACTAAAAAATAGCAGAATAAAATCATACTAAACCACAATATTGAAAAAAAAAAGACAAAAGAAAGAGAGAGAGAGAGAGAGAGAGAGAGAGAGAGAGAGAGAGAGAGAGAGAGAAAATGTGGAATTATAATTGCATGGTAAATGAGTACAAATATTAATATACGAAAGGTAGAAAGAGTAAAGATAGTATCAGTACTTATGTTTGATCCGGCGTACCATTTCGATGGCACGGCCTGACGCCGTTACGTTGCCGTCTCGTTGACCGTTAACTACGCGCCAATAAAGCGGTTCTCGATCGATATTTTACTTTAAAATCGCGACTTAAATTATGTGTCTGCTTTGTGGCAGGCAGAGCGTCTGGCGAGTGACAGATATCCCGGCAGTACAAGCAACAGTTTTGAAGTTTTCATTCCTCGTGGGATTAATTATTAACTATTTTTCTACTGGCTGTGGGGCCCACAGGATAAGGTTTTTCGGCCGGCAGATACGTATGGTCCTAGTCAGAAGCTCAGGAGCGCCGGAGGGAATTAACTAGTGACTCGCATGCTATCTATTATTCCTGCACCTTCCTGTTACGTGGGACCCACGTGGGTTGGCAACTGCGGATGGCTGGAGCCTGGTGCATCTCCTGCTCTGCTCGCTTCCGCATCAGGTTTAATTTAGGATCTTTAGCTAAAAAAACAGGAAATAAATTACTAAAATGTTACTAATAGAATTATAATTTTTTTTAAATTTTTTTGAATTTTTTTTGTTACAAAATTTAAGAGAAATATTCAGCCCACTAGTACATACCAATATCCAAATAGTCTATAGAATTTTTTTTCATGACAATCTTCTCCATTGGTGCAATATTTTGCCCTTATACCATTTCAGCATTTCAAATAGAAAAATACAAAAAACGTATTTCCAAATAGAAATCCAATTCAAATGACCATTAAGGATCAGTAGTGTCAAATTTTCCAGGAAATGCATATCTATTTAGGTCCTATTAGTGCCTTTTTTCCAGAATCTGTTAGTAGAACTTACATTTGTAAGGATCATTAGTCCCCCACATTTTAGAAAACCTTTATCTACTTGGAAATTCTAAAAAAAAACATTTCCTGGTAGAACTATATTTCTAAGGATCATTAGTCTCCCACATTTCTAGGAAACCCATTTCTACTTAGCTAAGAAAATTGAATGATTTTCTAGGCAGTTTTTTTTCACGCAAATAGACAACCGAAAATTTGTTAATTGGAAAATCGTTGGGCTTGACTTAACTTGCGAATTGCGGGAATTGACTCTCTTCTTGGTTTTCTCTTATCTTCACTGCTCTCTTCTTGGTTTTCTCCTATCCTCATTGCTATCTTCCTGGTTTTCTCCTATCTTTGCTGCAAGAGTTGACGTTATTCTCCCATCGAAGTACTTCTCAACTTCTATCTGTTGTTCTTGTCGAGTTGGTGACTGAGTTGACGTTATTCTCCTATCAAAGTACTTCTCTACTTCTATCTGTTGTTCTTGTCGAGTTGGTGACTCACAATCTCGACCTTGTTAGGTCTACCCATTATAGCGGCGACAATAAGCTTCTCTACCGCTCCGAGAGCAAAGTATCCATCTTCTTCTTTAGATTTAAAAATAATTGGGTGAAAATTGTCTATATTGGTTGTTCAATATCTATTAGAGTTGGTACAGTGTTCTGATTCAATGTCTACCAATTCACATGAATTGTAATAACTGTTGGTTTGGTTTGTGTATCTTTATTTTATGTAATAATTAATTATTTTATTTTATTTATCTCTGTATTACGCATCTTTATTTCAATTTTCTGGTTTTTGTTTCTTATTTTTGTTGTATTTGCATAAGGGTTGTGTATTACTTCAGTTATGCAACTAGTGGATGGTAAATTTGAACTTAAAATATTTCATTTTTATGAAATATATTTTGTTGAAAGATTATTTTACAGAATGAGCATTTATTGAAGATTATTTTTATTTGGTATGAATACATTTTGTTTATTGGTCGACCGGTCGGGTATGATTGGCACAATAGGTAATATTTGGGGTGAGGTAAATATTAATATGAGCTTCATGAATGTGGAGAGAATAGTCTCAGGAAAGCATGCAACAATGGCTATCGATGTTGATATTCCTGCCATTGAACCTAGTAAAGAGACACTCAAGAAAATTGGAGATATTCCTACCATTGAAGAGTTTGTTTACCTAAACTTATAGTGGTCTTCTCCCTATCAATTTTTGCAACTTTTTTTTTCTTTCCTTGGAAGAACGAGTATAATTCTTAGATAACATAGGGTTGAGGTAGTAATAGGTTACAAAGATGATTTTTGGAGGTTGTCTTCAATCAAGTTGAGTGAATAATAGTTAGTTAATGGTTTTGTTACTTGAGTATCCCTTATATCCATGCAGTAGTGATAACAATAGATTGAGATAATGGGCCTGTTAGTGCGCAGCGTAAGTGAAATGTGTTTTACTTACGTTGGGCAAAGTGGGCCGAAACGCGTTAGTGCGCATTGTAAGTGACGAGGGAAAGGGAAATACAGTTGTATTTCGCTTCCCCCGTTTTAGGCATAAAACGATGGTATGTGAAATCAGAGGCGTCGAGCTCTGATTTCACTTACCATCGCTCAAATACATCTCGGGCTCGGGCTGTCATGAAGGAACCTCTGTCGAACGAGGTTTCAGAGAATTTTTTTTCTCTCTCGCTTGTTCACAACCTTCGGCAACTTCAATCGCCCTACTTCGGCTTCTCTTCTTTCTTGGCCTCTCTCTCTCCTCTCTCTCTCGACCTCCGTCGCAGAGCACGGGAGGCCGAACCTTTTTCGCAGAGCCTCTCAGCCTCACTCTCTTCTCCCTCTCGGCGTACCGTCGGAGAGCCGCCTCCGTCGCCGTTGCCCGTTGGCCCGTCGTCGCCGTTGCCCGCTGGCCCGCTTCCTCTGTCACCGTTGCCCGCTGGCCCGCTTCCTATGTCGCCTTTGCCCGCTGGCCCGTCGCTGTAGTCTCCCGCCGCTAAGGAAGACGACGCGCGCCGTGAGGAAGACGATAGTTTAATTTTTCCTAAGTTAGGAAAAATTAAACCGTCGTAATAATTTATATATATATATTTTTAAAATAGTTATTTTTATTTTTTTAATATATTTATTTTATAATTACTATATTAAATTAGTGATTTAATAGTTATAATTAAAATATTGTTAAAATAAATATTTAATATATTGTTTTGGTTTAATTATCCCATTGCTATAATTAATTAAACCAATAGTTTTAAATTTTGTAACAATATATTATTAATTAATAATACATAAAAATATATTATGTTATTGATAAATATATATTTATTTATTATATTAATTTTTTTATTATTGTATTAAATTAGTTTTTTTTAATGTTAAAAATATCTTATGTTATTAAAAAATAATTTATTTATTTATTATATTCACTTATGTTATTTTTTATTTATTTTTAATAATTTATTCTAGTCGCACGTACCTAGAGGGAGTTCGCAGTACAATTTGCAAGAGCATCATATTATCGAGATGTTTTAGCAATTCAGATGTCGCAAAATTATTGACTATTATGTTTTAACGCCACTAAATATTTTTTGTGTTGTACTTTTGTAAGAACATATATAATTTTTTATATTAAAAAGGTGATTAAGTTATATTTGTATTATTTTTTTTTATTATTACGATATTTGTGTAGTACGCTATGTAGTACGATATTTGTATAGTTATTTCATATTTAGATATTACAAAATTAAAATTTGATTACAAATTTAATAATATAAAAGTGAGCATTTGTTTAATTATTATATTTAATATATTTTATTTATTAACTAATATTAATTTAATTTTCTGATAGTCAGATATATCAAAATATTTTATTTAATAAATAATCTATATGCACTTTACACCACACTAACACAAACAAGTACTTTACACTGCACTTTCCATTGCACACACTAACACAAACAAATATTTTACATTCCCTCTCACTTTCCCCAGGGAATACTTTTCATTGTATTCCACTTTCCTTCTGCACTTACATTGTGCACAACCCCCCCCAATGTGTCAATTGGGGATTTCCCCCATGAACTAACAACTTTTCTAATGGAAATTGTAGATGTATCTTCCTAGGGCTTTGTATTTTAAGATCAATTAGCAATAAAAGTAGATAAGTTTAAGATGAGATTGAAAGATAAAAGAATTTTAGGAGAGAGAGAGAGAGAGAGAGAGAGAGAGAGAGATGGTGGACATATTCCACTTGACCCTCTTGCTTCTATTTAAGAGAGCTACATAGTCCACATATACCTGATTTTTAATCTCCAAATGTGGGTCATGTTGTAAAAAATGATATAGAAAAATAGAAAATAACTGCATTGCAGTTAAGTTGCTAAAACACCCTAATTGCATGTACCTAGTCTCTTGACTATAGGTCTTGACAAACCCAAATCTTGGGATCCTTAAAAACATGTCAAGCACGTCAGATTCTGTTAACTTGTGGAGCCTAATCAACGCCCATTCCACGATATATTAACTATTGTTTCATTAAGGGTAATTTTGGAATTTTACTATTATATTGCCATTTTGTATGTAACCAATAACACTATTATTTTAAATATTTTTCTTTAATTTACTTTATTTTATTTCAGTTTTAGGCCATAGGGGTATTTTTGGAATATTTAATTTATAGGGGTATTTTTGTAATATTTTATCTTAAACCCTGTAAGGATGAACCATATTTAAGGGGTAAAAATAATGAGAAAGACAAGCATTGATTTTAGGTTAAACAGGCTTGGAATTCTCCTTGATGAGCTCTAGGATTTTCAAGCTTCTTTTTGGCTTGATCTTCATCTTTCTCTTCTTCCTCCCTACGAATCCATGTGGCCTCCTTACAAATCCAGGTGGCATATCTGAACAACGAATCCATGTGTTAGATCCGGGACCATAACAACTGGTATCAGAGCAGGAACACAATGGACTATTCTATACTAGGCCATTGGATATCCGAAGAAAAATGGATGGCCATGCGCAAAGAATTGGAAGAAATATGCACATCGATAGCAACTCGTTTGGCAAGGGAGAAAATCGCTATCACAGAACATTCTGCAATGGAGAAACTCGCTGCCGTAGAAAAGAAGGTATTCTCCAAGCATGAAAAATTCACAGAACGAGAGGCAACAAACGCTCTCTCGGACGGGAATCCTCAACTTGTTGTTGCTAGGGGTGGCTTCGAACTGAGCCGGCTCACGAGCCGCTCGAGTTTGGCTTGGTTTCGGCTTGGTTTGATTCATTATATTTCGATCTCGAGCTGAGCTCGAACTCATAAATGGGCTCGTTTAGATTAATGAGTTGAGCTCGAGCAGAGCCAGGTTCGGCTCATCGGCTCGCGAGCTGACTTGTTAATTTAATGAGCGATTCGGGGATTTGGAAATTTTTGGGGAAATCGTCTCTTCATTTCGTCTTTCCGCCTGTGAAACCCATACTTCTCTTTACCATTTCCATGCCGTTTTAGCATGATTTCTTGCGGAAATCGCTGTTCGTCGGCAGGTATTCAGGGGAAATGGGGAATTTGGTCTTCAAATCCCTTGTTCTCCCTCTTCCTCTTCAATTCCTCAATTTCTTCCTCTGCAATTTCTTTCTCTTCTTCCTCTTCGATTTCTTCATCCAAAGTTTTTCCTCGTCGATGAGACGAAAGCGACAGTTCGACGGAAGGAAGTAAGATTTTTATTTAATCTTCTATTTTTTTTTCGTCGCCGACCTAACCCTACAAAATCTCTAACTCTCGTTTCGTTTCAGTAGTGCTCCTTTATCTTGGAAAGTCTTTTTGGATATCCGAATGACGAACACTCTGTTTCTATAAGTGAAATATTCTGTAGTAGAATGCAGTTATGCTTAAGCAAAGATAACGATCTATTTTTTTTTTTTTTTGCAGATATTTGCACCTGACAGTTTTCTTGAACTTACAAAGTACACTCGGGAAGAAATCCTTGGAAGAAACTACCGGTATGAATTTTATTTTATGATTTTGAGTGTTGAATTTTATTTCATGATTTTGAGTGTTAATACTATTTGATTTTTTGAAATGGTGAGTTCTTGATTTAAGGGTAGAAGGAAACGCACTGTCACAACGTACTAGGAAGATCATTTTATATAGATTGTATAAGGATGTTTCCTTTTCCTCTAGAACTTAAAGAAAAAGAGCTTTGGGGGATGGATTTTCCAATAGAGATGGTCATAATTATTCTCTTTGTTCTCATGTCTTAGTTCAAGTCTCATCTGCACAACCTCCACTGTTTCAAGGAAATCTCCTTTAAAATTCCAATCCTAATGTTAATGTTAAAATTAGTTTTAAGTGATTTTAGTGGGTGAGGGGCGAATTATGACTTTTTTAAAATTTTTATATCAACAAATAAAAACAGGTAGACCCCTCTATTAAAGCTTGGTTATATATTTGGGATTTGAAAATAATGACAAGTAAACTTTTAAGTATCATTTTTGTTTAATAACGGGGTATAGGCCTCTCTTCCTTTCACCCCTTCTTAGCTGAGGTGTACAACTTCTTCTTCTTGAAAGGAAGCAACAAAGACATCCAGTAAAGTTGTTCGAGCTATATTATTTTTGCTGTTCTACAGAAGATATTGTTCGCGTGGGTTAGCAGAACAACATTTATTGCCAAAAGCTCTACCAGCAAACACTCCAACGGGGTTCTCTTCTGAGCTTCTTGCCAATTCAAGTAAGTTACTGCCTTCTTTCTATAATTCTACTTTTTAAACACATATTTTCTAGATTCTGTTGATTTCATAAGTATGTTTTCCCATCATCTTTCTTCGTTCCCTCTGACTGACTCAAAAGTGCTTAATGGTTATATCCACTCAAAGATAGTTCCTTGGAACTCTTAATAGGGGATACCGATTGATGGAAAGAATAATACAAAGGGTGTCCATTTCCAATGCAAAAGGTCACAAAATTCATTGTGGACTTTATCTGAGGTAGTAGTTTCCTGTGGGGATGATTGTAAAACAAGAGGTAGTGTTTGCGAAGGCATACATATATGCCTATTGTAGTGAGTGCAAACAAGGTTACAAGTCAAGGTGAAAATGGTTGTCAATGTTTAGGTGACTTTTAGTTTGGAAGTAAATATTATGAAACTTGATGAAGGAATTAGCTTGATGAATTGGTAAACTGGACAAGGAAACGATCAGTTGAAAGACACTTAAAAATGAATATTGATAAATTTAATTGGGAAAATATCTGTATGGGGCATTCAAATTATGGCAGTTGGTATTGTTATATAGGTTCCTCCACTAGATGAGTTTTTGGTATACTCTTTTTTTCTTGCAATTGTTTGCATCTCAAATAGTTCAATGGTGCTTCAGTGACACCGACCTATTTTATTCTCTTAATTTTTTTTCATTTTGTTTTATTTTTTGCTCTAGTGTGCCATCAATTGCATTCTAGCCGGCTAAGAGCCAGGAAACTTCATACTGAGTTATGACATTCAAGAAGGAAAGGAAGGGTGGGGGAGAAAAATCCCCCACCTTGTCATTTGTTATGTTTTTGTATATCTCAGAATGACTTACTAAGCTCAAGTGCTATAATGTTTGGAAAATAGTTAGTTATCAATGATTTTTTGTTTAAATTCCACTGTTCTTCATAAATGAAGTTATTATTCTAGACTTTCAAATATTTTTATGTTTTGGGATCTTGTTTCTTTTTTGCCTTCTTATTTTTAGGTGTCTGACCTTTTATAAAATTTTGTACGTTTATCATACATTTCAGCAATAAACAATAATGGTATTCAAATTGTTACTTGATATATTTTAGCAATGGAATTTTATTTCATGATTTTGAGTGTTGATAACATATTCTGTTCAATAATACTCTATTATAGTTAATGGAATCAAGAGCTTTCTTAATTGCGTCCAACTTCTCTTTATTGTCAAAGTAAATAAAAAATGTTAGTGTTGATAACATATTCTGTTCAATAATACTCTATTATAGTTAATGGAATCAAGAGCTTTCTTAATTGCATCCAACTTCTCTTTATTGTAAAAAAAACAAAAAATGTTAGTGTTGATAACATATTCTATTCAATAATACTCTATTATAGTTAATGGAATCAGGAGCTTTCTTAATTGCATCCAACTTCTCTTTATTATAAAAAAGAATTAAAAATGTTAGTTTTTGTCCTTCTTTCTTAATTCTCATTGAACTTATATCTGCTGCTATTTACAATGTTATATGGCTTGATCTATTAGCAAAAGTGATTTGATAGTTCCTTTTCTATCTTTTGAAAATTGAGATCTTGTGTGTGAACCTTTGATGTCTTAAATTCACTCATTAGATGATATATGATGCCTAAACCTTGTCAAATGTTCATAGGTCTCTTCAAGGTCCTGACACAGATCAAGTAAGAATGTCAACACCTCCTCAATTGACATCAATAATTAACACTAGTTCTAGTGTGGCCATAAATAGTGACTCAACTCCACCAGAGTCACTACCCTCTATCATAGAAGTGGGCCCAGATGAAATTACCATAAATGAGGATGAAAGTGACTCTACCTATACTTCAAAAAGACAAAAAAAGTCTCATGTGTGGTTGGAATTCAAAGAAGTATCACTGAATGGTACAAAAAGGCTCAGTGTGTTCATTGTAAAATCAATTTGAGTGTTATTAGTAGTGGAGTGACCACACATATGAGTCGACATTTGAAACGTTGCACTGGTAGAAAAGTGGCAATGAGAAAACAAAAAACCTTAAACTTTCAACCAATGGGTGCGGGGTCAAATGTTGATCAGAGTCCATCTAGACTTCCTTTTATGGATTTTGGAGGAAAATATGATCAAGCTAAAATGAGAGTACTCATTGCACATTGGATTCTTATGCATGAACATCCATTCATGATAGTAGAAGAGGAGGGATTTAATTTTGTAATGAAGATGACAAATATGAATTATGAGAAAATATCCCGTAAGACCATTAAGAAGGAGTGTATGGAGGTGTATGAGGTAGAGAAAAAGAAATTGAAAATTTTGTTAAAAGAGATTAACAAGATTAGTCTTACCACGGATCTTTGGAAGTCCCAAAATCAAAAGATTGAATACATGGTTATTACTGGGCATTTTATTAACAGTAATTGGAAGCTACAAAAATGAGTCTTGAGTTTTGTGCATGTTCCTCCTCCTCGTTGTGGCGTTTATATAGCAAATGCTATTTACAAGTGTTTGAAAGAGTGGGAGATCTAAAATAATTTTTTTAGTATTTCAGTTGATAATGCTGCATATAATGATGTTTGTATCAGAGTTTTGAAACAAGATTTTTCAAGGAAAAACATTTGGGGTGTGGTGAAAAGTTGTTTCATGTGCGTTGTTGTGCTCATATTTTAACTTATTAGTCCAAGATGGTCTTGTTCAGATTAAGGATATCATTGATAATGTGCGTGAAAGTGTCAAATTCATAAATCTGTCTAAGGCTAGACTTCACACTTTTTCTGAAATTGTACAACAATTAGAACTTGGTGAAAAGAGGTTGGTTATTTATTGTGTAACTCATTGGAACTCCACTTATGACATGTTGTCTTCTACATTAAAATTCAAAGATGCATTCTCTAGACTTAAAGTTAGAGAACCAACTTATGATTGTTTGCCAAGTTTTGATGAATGGGAAAAGGTTGACATAGTGTGTGAGATTCTAGAAGTTTTTAATGCAGTTACTAATATAATTTCTGGGAGTGACTACCCTACTTCTAATTTCTAGCTTAGTGAGGTATATAGGGGAAAAGAAGTTCTGGATTTTCATTCTACAAATGAAAATATTTTCATTAGGACAATGGTTTGTAGAATGAAAGAGAGATTTGAGATGTACTAGGGCGAATGCAATTTATTGATGGCTGTTGCTTCAGTTTTGGATCCAAGGGTCAAATTAAAGTTGATCAAAATGTGTTTTCCAGTGATATATTTCTAAAGTAATATAAATTTAGTTCTATGCACCTTATATGAGATCTACGATGAATATGCATCCTTATATAATGTGGATATTAGAAATGAAGAGATTATTTCAAGTACTAGCTCTATGGGTCTTTCCACAAGTCGTAGGCCTTCATCAAGTTCAGGTTGGTCAAAGTTAATGAGTTATATGAAACAAAAGGATGTAGTTAATTCACCAAGGTCAAAATTGGAAATTTACCTTGAAGAAGGTGTATATAGTTGTGAGGAAACTTCACAGTATGATTTTGATGTTTTAGAATGGTGGAAAGTGAATCATATGAAATTTCGGTTATTATCTAAGATGGTTGCAGACATCCTTGTAATTCCCATATCCACAATAGCTTCAGAGTCTGCATTTAGTGCTGGTGGTAGAGTAATAGACTCATATCATTCTTCCTTGGCACCAAATACAATTCAAGTTTTGATTTGTGGTAGTGATTGGGTTCGGGTTCTTCACGGTGTAGAGAAAAATCAAAAGGTGAATTTTTTGATTAATTATTTATTATGATATTTTTTAGTATATTTTCTAGTTTTATTTATTAAAATTTTGTTTTATGATTACAGCTTGAGAAGAAGACTGTAGAGATAATGCTACCAGCTACATGATTTTTCATGTTTCTCTCATCATGGTAATTTTAATATTTTTAACGACATTAAGTAACTATTAGTGGAAGAGTATTTTTTTATCTGACGGTAACTAATTTTATTTTTTTGTTTTTGTCATAGGTGGAGATTTTGCTCATGTAGAGACATATATTATTTTGTAGCATTAAGAGAAACAACTATAGTTTGTAATTTTATAATGGCTTTATAGTTTTTATTTGGGTGATTGTAAATTGATAGTGATATTTCATTTAATTTTGTTGTGTTTGATTATTGTATGAAGTTTATTTATAATGTTATGCAATGTATGGAGTGTTTAGACTATTTTATGGAGTGTAGAAACAATTTCATGGAGTGTTTATGGAGTGTTTATGTAGGTATTATGTATATTGATTATGCCCAATTTTAAGTAGAGGTCATGCCGAATTTTATATAGGTATTATATACATAGATTATGCTCAATTTTAAGAAGAGGTTATGCCCAATCTTATACATGTATTATATATATATAGGTTGTGCCTAATTTTATGTAGAGGTCATGCCCAATTTTATGTAAAATGTATGTATAATTTTATATACAATTTATTTGATATATATTTTTTGAAAATTTTTAAATGTATGTTGAGGCTCAAGTTCGGCTCGAAGCTTGGCTCAAGCTCGGTTAAATTTTTTGGGCTCGAGCTCGATAACAATTTTAGTCTCGAGACGAGGTTCGGGCTCGGCTTGGCTCGATGCCACCCCTAGTTGTTGCGATAGATAAAATCACTGCCGTAGTCGCTGGAGACGCTGTCTCGGATGGGCAGGAGACGCAAGAAATCTGAGAGCTCTCTGTATATCCAGCGGTGACGAAATCCAAAATTGGGGACTCAGAAATTCCTTTCGCATTGGACACCATACGTCTTCCCGAATAGAAGATGCATGAAACTCCTAGAGCTCACGGTCTCAGAAAAGCTCCCCGAACTCTCACAATCAGACAGGGACCCTGGAAATCTGAAATCGGAGGAGTATGTTGCTAAAACCTCGTTGGTAAGGGTTGATTTGGGTTCGACCTTAAAAAAATCACTCCTCACGGCCAGCAGAATCTCTTCCAAAACAGCAGACGAAAAAATTCCGATCCCACTGTGTCTCGGCGAATCAGTTCGGCCATCCCTCCACTGTCTCAGAAAAAATCCAAGCGGCGAAGCCTCATATGGCTGTTGTTCGCCATCGGGAACAGGTCAGTCTCGCGCTCTCACTCTCACTCTAGACATCCGAATGGAAAACCGACTTGGGCACAACCTCCTTTGTTTCGGCAGATTGCAACAACTTGGGAACAAGCTCTCTTATTCCAACAGCCTGCAAAGAGGAACGAAAATTGAACATTGTCGTTGTATTAACGGGAGGACAGGCTCCTAGCGGCCACAATGTTCATTCCGGCACTTATGATTATTTGCAGGATCATGCCATGGGCAGCAAACCGTATGGATTCAAGGGAGGTACCACCGAAGTGATGAAGTGCACATCCAGAGAGCTGCCATCCGAATTGACCTACCCTTACAGAAATCAGGGTGGGTTTGGAAGGTACGGGATTGACACTCCAGCTCATTTTATCAAATCCTCAGAGGTGTTTGAGAGAATGGCGGATCGGAGTATTTCCTCTGGAAACTCTTGGTTCTTTGTTTTTATGATGAAATAGTATGCAAAATTTCATGAGTTCAAATCTACAGACTTGTTTCTACCAAGAGCAAGCACTGCACGTCTTGGTTTTGAATTGGAAGCTTTTGTGTCCAATGCATTGATTCATAGTTGTGCAACATTGGGTTGGGCAAGAGAGGCCTACCAAGTATATGATTACAGAGCATGCAGAGATCTGGTAACATGGAACTATATGCTGCCTGCATATGAACAACAAGATGACCCAATAACTGAACCAAAATTTTTCAGTGGGGTGACAGAAAGTGGTCTTCAACCGGATGTGTCATCTATTGCTTTTTGGAGAGGGGACACTCAAAGTGGGCAGTCTTGTCATGGTTTCGTTCTCAGAAGGGGATGGACTACAAAGGATATGTTCTGGAATGATCTTGGTGCTTGCCCAATATATGTAGGAATGCTAAGTAGTATTTAGACAAGAGCTGGGTGCAGGGTTGAAATCGTGCAAATTGAGATGGGAGGTGCAACGACAATTTTGCACTCTATTTCAATGGGACGGTTTCAACTTGTCGAGACAATGAACACCAAATTCCCCGCTGCTACTACATAAATTCACCAGAGAGCACTAATTTCTCTTCGTGAGTCCTCTCAGAAGAATTATAGCAACATTGCTACTACCAATTCAGGCCTAAACCATATTGGTTTGCGGATGGAGAAATACTTCAACAGAAGAAGTATGTTGCTGTTTGTGAGAACATAATCAGGTATGGAAAATTTGTGCAAGATTTTATTAAGTTAAGCCTCATGAATGTGAATGGACGTCGTTTACCCTATACATTGCATATCTACAATCAAATGCAAATATTACATGTCCCTACTGATCTGGTGACATATACCATCCTCCTAAATGCCTATTGTCTGGCTGGGAGTGTAGTGAGGGCACAAGATGATTATGAGGAAGTAAAATTAGTTGGGGCTTGCAGATTGCATGTCATCCCCTATAGCACAATTATAAAGGTTTCTGTAGAGGCCACAATGTGGCAATTAGCACGGAAAATACAAGAAGAGATGGTCTCAGATGGTGTTTGTCCTAATGTTGTCACTTGGTCATCATCGATTAGTGAATTTGCTAAAGCAGATCTAGAGGAGTGGGCAATTCACACAATTGATGAAATGCTCCTCTTTGGCTATGAATCTTCATTGAAGCGGTATTACACTAGCAATGCTTACAACCCTGTCCATGATGATGCTAGTTCCTATCGGACAGGTGCTGCCACAACTGTGAATGTTAGGCTTGCTCTAGGATATAAGTCTATCATTATTTCCTTTTTTGCTATTGCTGTTAGCATTATTATCAACTTCAGCCCTGTTGCCATGTATGGCATTGCGGTGGTAGCTCTTGGAATGCTGAGCACCATTGCTACTGGTTTGACCATTGATGCATATGGTCCCATTCATGACAATGCTGGAGGTATTGCTGAGATGGTTGGCATGAGTCACAGGATACGCGATAGAACTGATGCCCTTGATGCCGCTGGACCCACTACTACTGCTATTGGACAAGGGTTTGCCATTGGTTTAGCCACCCTGGTGTCTTTTGCTCTCCTTGGTACCTTTGTGAGTCGTGCTGAGATTTCCCCAGTGGATGTTTTGACACCTAAAGTGTTCATTGGGTTGATTGTGGGTGCAATGCTTCCATACTGGTTCTCTGCCATGACCATGCAGGTTGTGGGCAGTGCATCCTTACAAATGGGGAAAAATTCTAGTGCACTTGTTGCCATCTCTACTTCAAATACTGGCGGGTCTTGGGATAATGCTAAGAAGTACATAGAAGCTGGTGCCTCTGAGTAGGGGTGGCTTTGAACTGAGCTGGCTCGCGAATGGCTCGAGTTCGGCTCAGTTTGATTCATTATCTATCGAGCTCGAGCGCTGAAATCGGCTCGTTTACCTTAACGAGCCGAGCTCGACCGAAGCCAAGTTTGGTTCGTCGGCTCATGAGCCGGTTCGAAGTGAGTCGGAACGGTATCAGGATCGGGAGCGAGCGGGGGAGCAGGAGGGGGAGCGGGATCGAGAGCGAGGGGGGGAAATTTTTTTCCTCCCCTCGTCACCGCCGACCCCACCCGTCGGTTGTTGTCGTTGCCCCTACCGCCATCGCAGCTGTTCGCAGGACGTCTCTACCGCCGTTGCAGCTGCTCGACGACCGCCTCTGTGGCCGTCCGTTCGATTTCTTTCTCTCCTCGCTGTCACCTCTGTTTTCGTCGCCGCCACTTCCGTCACCACCGCTTCCGTTGCCGCCGCCTCCGTCGCAGCCGTCATTCCCGACGATAGGTCCTCCCCGGCGTCGTAATCCTCTTCCCTCCACGTCGTCTCGACGGAAAACCAGAACCTAAGTTCAGGGGAGAAATTTGGGGAGAAATAATCTCCCTCCTCCCTCGCGCGAAGATGATCTCGCACGTGTAAGATCATAATTAAAAAAAAAAAAACTTTTTCCACTGGAAAAAATTAAAAATAAATTTTATAGAAATAAGTTTCTATAAAATATTAGTGTCTCATGTTTTTTTAAACATTTTTATAATTGAAATTTTTTATTAAAAATCATATAATTTTCTAAGTAAGATTTTCGTACCGAGATGGGATAGAAAACTGTATAGAAAATTTTTGAATAAGTATTTAACAGTTGATGCTGTAATACTTTTAGCATGATACAATGATCATTGCAATTTTGTGTTTGATATTTTATTTAATTAAAAATTTATCTATAAGTATAATAATATATTAGATTGATTATAAATTTTTATTTATTTCCCTAGAAGAGACAATAAAATGTCCATTTAACTTTCCTAAGAAAATTTTAAAATATTTCTTGTAATTTTATAATAAGTCACTAATAGTAATAAAATTTTATTTAAAAGTTTTTTTGGGAATATGTATCATTGGAAAAATATTTTTAGTTTTTCCTAGGATATAAATTTTCATCTAGGGGCACTAAGAAGGCCATAATAAATTATGGCCAGATTCAAAAATTACAAAACAAGCTAGACAACAATTGGATAAAAAAATATTAATATTGGTGCATTTTAATCCATTATTGAAATTTAATCCTGAACCTCCCATATCATTATATTTTTTAAAAATGTATGCATAATTTTATATATAATTTTTTCAAAGCCACCCCTACGTGCGAGATCATAAACAAGGAAGAAAAAAACCTCTTTGTCCCTTCCTCATGGCTCTTAAAGAAATTGAAAAAAATATTTTAGTAGAAATACGTTTCTAAAGACTATTAGTGGTTTTTTCAATAAATGTTGAAAAGACATTTTTAGTAGAAATATAGGGACCATTATTGCCTCATGTTATTTCAAAAATATTTTTCTAATTATAAATTCTTTTTAAAAAATCATATAATTTTCTAAGTAAGATTTTCTTGCCAAGATGGGTTAGAAAACCATATAGAAAATTTTTGAATAAGTATTTGACAGTTGATAATATAATACTTTGAGCATGAGGCAATTTTCATAGCAATTTTATGTTTGACATTTTATGTGATTAAAAATTTATCGATAAGTATAATAATATATTAGATTAATTATTTATTTTTATTTATTTCCTTAGAAAAGGCAATAAGAGGTCCATTTAACTTTCCTAAGAAAAGTTTAAAATATTTCTTCTAATTTTCTAGTAAGTCTGTAATAGTAATAGGATTTTATTTAAAGGATTTATAATTTTTATTTGGGTGATTGTAAATTGATAGTGATATTTTATTTAATTTTGTTGTGTTTGATTATTGTATGGAGTATATTTATAATGTTATGAAGTGTATGGAGTGTTTAGACTATTTTATGGAGTGTATAAACAATTTCATGGAGTGTTTATGGAATGTATAGACAATTTTATGGAGTGTTTATGGAGTGTTTATGCAGGTATTATGTATATTGATTATGCTCAATTTTAAGTAGAGGTCATGCCGAATTTTATACATGTATTATATATATATATTATGCTCAATTTTGAGTAGAGGTTATGCCCAATCTTATACATGTATTATATATATAAGTTATGCCCAATCTTATGTAGAGGTCATGCCCAATTTTATGTAAAATGTATGCATAATTTTATATACATTTTATTTGATGTATATTTTTTGAAAAGTTTTAAATGTATGTTGAGGATCGAGCTCGGCTCGAACTCATTGGGCTCAAGCTCGATAACAATTTTAGGCTCGAGACGAGGCTCAGCTCGAACATAAGCAGGTTCGGGCTCGACTCGGCTCGATGCCACCCCTACCTCTGAGCATGCATAGTCATTGGGCCCAACGGGTTCAGATTGCCTCAAAGCTGCAGTGATCGGTGACACTATAGGCGGACCCTTGCAGAACACATCTGGACCATCTCTTGACATCTTCTTCAAGCTCATGGCAGTGGAGTGCCTAGTTTTAGCGCGAGTTTGTCTACTTTTGCATTGGTGGGTTTATTCTCACATTGTTTTCAGCAGATTAGGGGGAAACGACTGGTTGGCCAGTCATGGTCTACTTCTGACCAGAACAGCCTATCAGTTGCCCACGAGGAGCAGGTGATAGATTCATACTGTGGGTGGACCAACCTTGTTGTTTGGTTGCTTATCTGTCAGGTGGTTTGCTGCAACGACTGATGTTGGTAGTGCAAAATAAAAAAAAAAATTACTTGGGGGAATGCTCCCGTTTTGGGTGTCCAGGAGGCTGACTTAGCTACCGCGGATGCTACTTGGGAACAGGTGGAGACGTCGGCAAACAAACCCTACTTTCAAGCTTGAGGACAAGCTCTTTCTTCCAGGGGGGTGTAATGTTATGCACACAATAAAATTATTATTTTAATTATTTTTCTTTAATTTACTTTATTTTATTCAGTTTTATGCCACATGGGTATTTTTGGAATATTTCATTTATAGGGGTATTTTGTAATATTTTATCTTAAAACTTGTAAGGGTGAACCCTATTTAAGGGGTAAGAGTAATGAGAAAGACAAGCATTCATTTTAGGTTAAACAAGTTTGGAGTTCTCCTTGACGAGCTCTAGGGTTTTCAAGCTTCCCTTTGGCTTGATCTTCATCTTTCTCTTCTTCCTCCCTACGAATCCATGTTGCCTCCCTACGATCCAAGTGGCATATCCGTGACCGTAACAACAAATCCATGTGTTAGATTTGCGACCATAACATGGTTTCCCTAATTTTCTCTTTATAATTGAGAGGTGTTGCTATTAGGGTTTTAATCATCACCGAGAAGGAGCTGGAGTTGTAGCCTGAGAGAGGTTAGAGAAAACACTTGTAAGTGTGTGCAATTTCTCTTGTAATTCTGGTAGCAGCAGTGACTTATGGCGCACAATTATCTGTTGTTGTGGTCACAACAGATACTCCTCTGCAGGATGTAGCTAATTTTGGCCGGACATGGACAACAAAAAAAATAATTTATGTTCTTACTGATATTTAATATTGTTGTTGCTATTGCAGTGAAGATAAGGGCACCCCAACATAAACTACAAACTGCAAAATATAATACAACTGAACACCACTTGGAAAATTTTGACTTTGACCAAATGAGGCAAGACTTGAATGTGCTTGTGCATGGGGGGAACATTGATGCTGCTCGTGGTGTATTTAATGAATTACCAGCCATTGATCTCATCTCAATTGAAATTATATGTGGCAGAGGGGTTGTCTTTGGTAAAGATTGTCTTAATACCATTTATTTTGAGAAGTTATTGGTAGATGGGGAGAATCTCAATGATGAAGGTTCTCTTAGCCATATTTTAAATGTTGTAATGCGGGGAATGATTTTTATGGCTGTTGACGAGAAAAATATTAAATTCTAGGCGGCGTCTAAACAGAGTATCAGAGCTGCTGCTGTTTTGACACTGCAGAACACAATGCTGCCAACAGTGTCACTGCTAAAAACAGTGTGTATAGTCATGAGAGTAGAACCAACAGTGCCTTGTGAAGTCCATGGTGTTTTCTATTTTGGAGAGGCTCATGGGTTCTTCCACCAAAAACAATGCTGTTGTGCCAAGGGCACATTGTTGCTATGGCAGTGTAGAACACAATGCTGTCTGACAGCCACGCAAACAGTGATGCAGTGGCAGTGTTGAATGAAATAGCCTTAGTGTTGGGGTTGGATCATCCTGCATCTTTAGACGCCGCTGCTAGTTTTCCCTCTCATGTTAGTATGCGGGTTTGTAGGATGCAAGTGCTATGCTAGGTTTTTAGAAACTGTGCCAATCAGAACTATGAAACAACAAGGTTCTTCTAGCCCTCAAGTTGTTACCACTGTTGCTGCCGCTATACAAACTGGCTTCGATGACATAAGACTTGGCGCTCGATTAGATTCGATGACTACAAATCCTATGACGTGGGAAGGCTCAATCCACCCTAAGCTAAATAATTTCCAGAAAGCTCCAGATTTTCTTTCTCTAGGTATTACTGCTGAATATGTTCCTCATCGAATTGGTGTCACCAGGCAAGATGAAGACCCTTCTGTTTTTCTCTCCCATAACCAAGCTGCAACAACAATTACATCAGTGGCTATAAAGATCATTGACACTAAAAAACAGAAGGACAAAACTGTTGGGCTTTCTATGGATGATGGCTGCTTTCATAATGCATTTGTGTCCGATCAGGCTACACAGATGATGGTTGTCAAGAAGGATGGCACGATCACTGTTGGTAACTCGAGCCAAGTAGGTGATGGTGCTGGTGCAATCCTATTTATGAGAAGTTCATTTGCAGAGCAGAAGGCATTACCATTTCTTGGCATATTCAGCAATTTTATTGCTGTTGGTGTGGACCGTGCTGTAATGGGCATAGATCAACCTGTTGTATTTTCTGCTACGGTAAAGGCGCTATTTGAGGAAGTAGTTCCTGCATTCCATGTCATGGTGCTTTACCGTATTGGGGTGTGCTACAACAAGTGATGCTTGCAGTGTCCAAAAAAAAAAATCTTGGGTGGAATGCTTCAGTTTTGTCATCTAGAGGGCTGACACAGATACCACAGATGCTACTTGGGATTAGGTAGAAACGTTGGCATGGGCAAGCAGATCCTACCTTCGAGTTTGAGGACAAGTTTTTTCTTCCAGAGGGTGTAATGTTATGCACACAATAACATTATTAAGAGTCTAATTAATTGTTTTTATTTAATTTAATTTAATTTATTTTAGTAAAAGAATTAATAGGCCACATGGGCATTTTTGTAATATTTTATCTATAGGGGTATTTTTGTAATATTTCATCTTAAACCTTGTAAGGGTGAACCCTATTTAAGGGGTAAGAGTAATGATAAAAGACAAGCATAGATTTAGAGTAAACAAGGGGTTTGAGTTCTCCTCAACGAGCTCAGGGGTGTGCATTCTCCTCAAAGAACCTAGGGTTTTCAAGCTTCCCTTTGGCTTGATTTTCGTTTTTCTCTTCTTCCTCCCTACGAACCAATGTGTCAGATCTGGGACTATAACAACTATTTCATCTTTATAGTGGACTACTGTAGCAGTGGAAGACAGGACATAGTCTCACTTTGAGGCGAACCTGTATAAATCTTGTTATTTTTAGTGCTTCCTTTTCCTTTCTTCCACGATTATTATTATTTTTTCTCTCGTTAGTTTGGAATTAGGGCGTCTAATTTCTAACAAGTGAATTTAGAGCTTTAGTTTGTGATTAAGAGCAATGGCTAGCGGAGAGTGATCGACACTTGGGATCAACAAGTTCGATGGTATAGATTTTACTTTTTGGAGGATGCAAATCAAAGATTATATGTAGAGTAAAAAGCTATACGCACCACTTTTGGATATGATACCGGAAGGTATGAAAGATGATGAGTGGAATCTCCTCGATAGACAGGTGTTGGGAGTAGTTTGGTTAACACTGTCGAAGAACGTTAATCACAACGTGGTATAAGAGAAATCCACAACGGGGATGATGAAGATTTTGTCCAACATATATGAGAAGCCTTCCGAAAATAATAAGATACATCTCATGAAAAAAGCTCTTCAATTTAAGAGTGACAAAAAATACATTAGTGGTTTCGCATTTGAATGAGTTTAGCACGATTGTCAATCAATTGGCCTCCATTCAAATTAAATTTGATGATGAGGTTCGTGCTTTAATTCTTTTGGCTTCTCAGCCAAATTGTTGGGAACCTATGAAGGCTACGAGCAACAACTCTATAGGCAACGAGAATTTGATTTTTAATGATGTTCGGGATACCATTCTTGTGGAGGAAGTTCATAGAAAGTACATAGGAGAATCGTTGACATCTAACTTTTCCCTAAGTGTTGATATTAGGGGCAGGAACTTCGAGATAAATTCCAACAAGGGCAATGGAAGAGGGAAGTCAAGGAATGGTAGAAGCAAGTCCAAATTCGGAAGGAATATAGAATGTTGGAATTGTGGCAAGTCTGGCTACATAAAGAAGAACTACAGAGCATCGAAGAAGGATAAAAAGAAAAATGATGTTGCAAATGCGGTGACTGAAGAAGTACATGTTAGGAATTAAACACCCTAGTTCCTAACTAACGAGAACAATAATAATAATTGAAAAAAAGGAAAAGCAAGCACGAAAACAAACATAACAAGATTTATACAAGTTCATCTCAAGGTGAAATTATGTCCTATCTTCTGCCGCTGCAGTAATCCACTATGAAGATGGAATACTTTACAAGAACAATCACACACTTATAGGTGTTTCTCTCTAACCTCTCGGGCTGCAACTTGAGATGCTCCTCGGTAGAAGATGATAAAACCCTAATAGCGGTGCCTATCAATTATAAAGAGAAAATTAGGGCAACCACATTACAAGAGTAAAGTTCCCAACTTAGCAGTACAAGATGATTTACTCTTGTCGGTTAATAATTTTATTGACTCTTGGGTGTTAGATTTAGGAGTTTCTTTTCACACCACTACGCACTGTGAGATCATGGAGAATTATGTTGCTGGAGATCATGAGAAGGTGTATCTTGCTGATGAAGAACCTTTGGATATTGTCGGTATTGGTAATGTCAGTTCGATATGTCAAACGAGACAATGAGGAAAATTCACAAGGGATGTACCAAAACTAATGCGTAATCTAATCTCAGTGGGGTAGCTTGATGATGAATGTCATAATGTGAAATTGGATCCAAGGCCCATCCCAAAAAGACTAGCCAAGTTGGGAAGCTTCTTTCCCAACTAATAAACTCAAGATCTTTCTACTCACTAATCGGACTATTCCTTAGCACTCCAGCTCATGTGTAGGCCCTCTTTTGTGGTTCTACAAGTGGATAATTTGGGTGGATGCCCAAATATGAGTACCTGTTCTGATACTATGTAAAAAACACGGGCCCTTGAATATAGAAGGCTTCTCAGATGTAGATTAGGCTGGATCACCCGATGATAGAAAATCTATGTTTGGGTATTACCCTTGTTGGGGGGAGGGGGGGGGACTTGGTCATCCGTCTATCTCGTCACTTCGTTCTTTAGTTCCATCTCTTAAATCTTTGTCTACTTTCAATAGTGAGGTATGTCAATTAAGTAAGCATATTAGGAGCACATATTATCCTCGTCTTACAACTACCAGTGCTGCTTCGTTTGCATCAATACACTCTGATGTATGTGGAACTTTAAAGGTCTCCAACATTTCTCATGTTCAATATTTTGTTACTTTGTTGACGATTTTACCCAAGTGACTTGGTTGTTTTTATTTAAAAGAATGATCAGAATTCTTTCTATTTTTAAAACTTTCATGCAATGATAATGACACAATTTGGGAAGAAAATTCAAATCCTTAGATCCGATAATGCTAAGGAATATTTTTCTAATGAGTTTAAATCATTTTGTGAGAGTAATGAGCTTCTTCTTCAAACATCATGTGCCTATACACCTCAATAAAATGGTGTTGCTTAAAGAAAGAATCGTCACCTCCTTGAAGCGGGGCCTCATCTACACCATGAAGGTACCCTACTTTTATTGGCTTCATGTTATTCTTACAACATGCTTTCTCATCAATAGGTTATCTTCATTAGTGCTTAGCAATCAAACTCCGTATTTTGTTTTGTTTCATGGTGAAGAAATTTTTTCCCTTCCTCTTAAAGTGTTTGGTTGCACATATTTTGTTCATGATACTTCACCACAAAAGAGTAAACTCGATCCTCGGTCTCTGAGGTGTATTTTTATGGGGTATTCTCGAACTCAGAAAGGATATATTTGTTATAATCCTACCCTTCAGAGGTTGATGGTATCTCAAGATGTGACTTTATTTGAAGACACTTCCTTCTACACCTCCAGGATTTATATTTCCTCCTAGCACTCCATGCCCGCTCGTGCCGTTTACTAGAGATAATACTCAACCCCCTGAAGCATCGGTCATCCCCTCACCTGTATTCAACCAATTCTTGGTATAATTGTTTTATAAGGAGATATTGATCTTGGAAGAGTGAATGGTCGTTCTGGAAAAACAAGAGAAACAGAACTTAGTTCAGTCAGATGACAGTGACTGAAAACTATCAGATTATTTATCTTATGATAATTATATTTAATGAAGTTAAATCATACTTGGATGAAAGGTATTTAAGTCTAGTTTCATAGGGAAAAAATTTCATGTCAATCTGATCTATATTGAAAGATATATTCGAATTGGAAGAATCAAAGGTCATTCTGGTATCTTGTTGTATTGAAAAATCCGAATTTATGCCAATTGTTTTGCGTTACTTTTTGAGTTGATCAGGAAAATATCTCACTTCTGCCTGTTACTTTTTGAGTTGATCAGGAAAATATCTCACTTCTCCCTGGTTTGAGGGCTTATTTATACATCTCTCTTATTTGGGCTTATTGCTAGATCTATGATATTTGGTTCAAGCTGGGATCACTGCCATTACCTCGGAGCTTGAGGGGGAGAAGTAGAGGAAGTACAAGAAGGATGTATTTTATTCCTTATGTTGTGGATAAGTTTATGTGACCAAAATATTCAAGAAATGGGGAGCACAAAAGCTGAGGCTTGTGCATCAAAGAAGAAATTTTTATATCGGATTATTTCATGGGTTCTTTGACAAATTTTACTATTTGGTTCGTGTAATATGTGTTGGAAGATGGTCGTGTTATATTCAGCTGTAACTATTATGTCTCTTTGGGGACATTATTATTGAATAAGAGGTGACATCATGTCATCATTTATTTTACCTCGTAAAAAAGATCAAAATTGTTTGTGGTTGGGAGTCCACAACGGGGGAACTTCATCCCCGTCAAAAAGATGAAAATTATTTGTGGTTGGGAGTCCACGATGGAGGAACTTCATCCTTGTCAAAAAGATGAAAATTATTTGTGGTTGGAAGTCCATGATGGAGGAACTTCATCCCCATAAAAAAGATGGAAAATTATTTGTGGTTGGGAGTCCCCCCCCCTCCCTTCCCCCATCCATTTAATGGCTATTATGTCTCCTACCACTTGAGAGTCGTTGCCCTATGGAGGGACACGATGTTGGACACTTCAGAGCAACACCGATAGACACACTATCGATAGCAGTAGAGTGTGCCCTACATCCAGCATTACGACTGGAGTATGAAGCAATGACTTACCGGCTAGGAGTGATTTGTACTCTCACTTATAATGTCGCAGGGCCTCACGGAAGGATGCAACAACGTGAGGGGGAATGTTGGAAGATGTGACATTTTATAAAAAAATATTTTATACATCATTTACAACAACCTGGGAGTTCATGTTGTTCTCTCACCCCCAGATTGAGGGGGAGTGTTGGAAGATAAGATCAAGCCCAAACGACCAAGGAAGGCCCACATATGTAAGATTATTATGAGATGGTCCACTTGACCAAGGAAGGCCCACAAGATGGGCCCAAGCCTATAAGAAGTATGACCCACAATGATTACCAAAAGCTGGCATCCTTATCACATCAGTTGGAAGATCAAGAAGGACTCACAAAAGTATCTTTATCTTAGGGTCACGTTAGGACTTACCTTAAGTGTTAGAGTTTGGGTGTAATTGGGACAAGGGTAGTTTTATTGTAATTGAACTCTACTACCTTCCTCTATTATAAATAGAGGTTCATGTACTCTGATTACAACAAGTTATTGATGTCAATGAATTATTTCACTTTTCCATAAATTTAACAAAAATGACCACCAGTGCTCAGCATATGGTTCTTCAATGACACAATAATTTTGGAAATCCATCCTTTCAGTCCCTCAAACATATTATTCCCACATTATAGTCCATTTCTAGTCTCAACTATGAAGACTGTCAAGAGTAAACACAAACGGAGTACTTATTCTCCTTGTGGTGAAACTAAAAGTGTTGCCCCATTTTCTTTACTTCATATTGATATATGGGGCCTTATGAACATCTCAAATGTTTCCCAGTCAAAGTATTTTGTTACATTTGTGGATTATTTCTCTCAAACAACTCGGTTGTCCATATTAAAAGAGAGATCAAAAGTCTTACCTCTTTTTAAGTCTTTTTGTACAATGGTGACTACCCAATTCAACACTACCTTGAAGATTCTTCGCTTCGATAATGCTAGGGATTACCTGTCTACAAACTTCCAACCTTTTTGCCAAGACAAAGGCATCCTTCACCAAACCTCTTGTGTCTACACACCACAACAAAATGGTGTAGCTGAAAGAAAAAATAGACACCTTCTTGAGGTTGTTCTTGTTCTACTCCGTCATATGCACACGCCTCATTTCTATTGGCCCCATGATATCCTCACAGCATGAACAAGTTACCTTCTTCAGTGCTTGGCAACCAGACAACATATTCTCATTTTTTTTCCTAGTGATAAGTTGTTCTCTCTTCCTTTGAGAGTTTTTAGGTGTGCCTATTTTGTTCATAATAACTTCCTCCATACTAAAAAATTTGATCTTAGGGCTCTTAAATGCATTTTTTGGGTACTTTCGTACTTAGAAAAGATATGTAAGTTACAATCTGTCTCTTCAAAAACTGTTTATTTCTAGTTATGTCACATTCTTTGAGGATCCCTTTTATCCATCCACTGGTGCCTCACTTGGTTTTTCTACAGGCAATGAGTTTCCTAAACTTATTGAGTCGATTGATGACTTAGCAACTCATGGTTGTATTGATATACCTGCCTCACCCTCTGAAGCATTGGCTGACACTATACCTGTGGAGTCTCCAAATTCCTCTGAGGTAGGCTCTTCTTCTCCTCCTCCTCCTATTTTTGGTCCTCCATTTGATACCCAACCCATTGGTCTTCGGAAAGAACCTAGGGCCTGCAACCGATCATCTAACTTTCACCCCATTGCTCAATCTTTATCCACCCATCGATTATATCTATTGTGCTATCACTTTCTTGCCTTTATTTCTTCTGTTGCTATTTTGCAGTCTTATTGGGAGGCCCTAAAAAATCCAAGATGGAAAACAGCCATGGATGAAGTGATAACATCCCTTTATGAGAATCAAACATGGTGCCTTGTTTCCCCACCATTTGGCAAATAGCTGATGGGCTGTAAATGGGTCTTCACTATCAAACAAAATATAGATGGCACAGTGACCCACCTTAAAGACTGCCTTGTTGCTAAAGGCTATACCCAATGTTATGGGATTGATTATGAGGAAACCTTTTCCCCAGTTGCCAAGCTCAACTTAGTGCATCTCTTATTATCTCTCGTTGCTAATTCTCGATGGCATGTCTTTCAGCTAGATGTAAAGAATGTCTTCCTCAATGGTGATATTAAGGAGGAAATTTATATGTAGCAACCACCTGGATATGTGGTTGAGGGAGAGTTGGTATGCTGCCTTAAAAATCATTATATGGTCTGAATAAATCTCCGTGGGCTTGGTTTGACAAGTTTAGTCATTAATGGTTTGATTGGGTTCACAAGGTGCTCTGTGGTCCATTCTATATTTGTCAAGCATACTGAGAAAGGAGTCATACTACTTGTTGTATAAGTGGATGATAGTATTTTGATAGGTAGTGATACTGATGGTATCAGTCAAGTAAAAAACAAGATATGCAATGAATTCAAGATGAAAGACTTGGGACTCCTTCAGTACTTTCTTGGTATTGAAAGCATGGTATTATCTGATCACAGAGAAAATATGTTCTTGAATTGTTGAAGAAATAGGAATGATGGGATGTTTCCTAACTGACCCCCATGGAGACAAATACAAAATTATGTGTTGGCTCGGGAGAAGAAGTTGATGTTGGTAAGTACCAGAGGCTAGTTGGCAAGCTTATCTATCTCACTATGACTGGACCAAATATTTCTTTTGTAGTCAAAGTGGTCAATCAATATATGCATAAACTACAAATGTCTCATTGGCAAACATTGAAGAGGATTCTCAGGTACTTGAAAAAGGCACTAGGACAATGGCTCTTATATAAGTGTCATGGTCATCTCAATATTTAAAGTTTTGTCGATGTAGATTGGGTTGGATCACTAGATCATAGAAAATCTACTTCAGGATATAGTACTCTAGTTGGAGGCAACCTTGTTACAAGGTCCAATGCAAAAGAAGAATACAAAGCCATGACACATACGGTAAGTGAGCTTCTATGGATTAAATCTCTTCTAGCAGAATTGAGATTCCACAAAGAAGGCCCTATGGAAATCTATTGTGATAATCAAGAACATTGCCTTCAACCCAGTGTTTTGAGAGAACTAAGCATATTGAGGTAGACTGTGACTTTGTGAGAGAAAAGTTACAAACAGGAATCATAAGCCTTAAACATGTCTTCACTCATAGACAACTTGTTGATATGTTCACGAAGTCAGTCAACTCCAAAATTCTCTCCACTGCATATACCAAGCTAAGGATTTTTGCCTCTTCTTCACTCTCTAGGGTGAAGGGTATACTGAAAATTTATGTACTTTTGACATCTATAAATAAAGGTTAAGGAGGAGGGGGTGTTTGTTAATCCTTTTGCAACCCTTATTCTACCCACTCTTCTCTCTCTCTTTGTCATTCTCTCATCCATTCTTACCACTTTCTTCATTCATCTCACTTCACTTCTTCTCCTCTTCTCCTTCCTTCTTCTCTCCTACACTCTAAGTTGAAGATCTCAATATTATGGAATCCAGAAATAAATAATAAATGACACTATTAAAATCTTTTGATGCTCCTTGTGCCCATGATAAAAAAAGAATTTTTTGAAGAAGTATTAGTGGCATATCTTGTAATTATGTAGATGAGTGGCACAACTTGTAATTATGAAATACTTTAAGATATTTTTCTTTCTGATATACTAGCTTTTCTAACCTTCATATATAAATATGAAATGAGGGGGAGATCTGCTCAAAACCAACGAGCTCCCCTAATTGAGTAAACCCTACACCTTCAACTCGAGCTCTCTCTTCTAACCTAGTTCTCCTCTTACATTATTCTCTCCATCATCTTACTCTAGACTCTTTAGACATGAAACTCTAGAAATTAACATGGTATCAGCGTAGGGATTTTATGGTTCTAATAAGTTGCTAAAAAGTGTTGTGAAGTTGAAGAGGTGGAGGCATGGATGGGGGTGTCTTCACCAAAGTATGGAAGGTGGTTTGTGCTGAAAAAATTCTAGAAATTCTCTTTTTTTAAATTCAGGTTCATAAAACATCTTTTCTTGTCCTTTTGAATTCTCAATAATCCATTTTTATGCTTCCTTTAGTGTCCTTCAAATTGGAGTTTGAAGTTTCTGTTAAGGATAGACCTACATACATTAATGAGTATATAAATCTTGCATTTATTAGTTGGCAGAAGAGATTTCCTAAGTGGCTAGTAATTTTGGGATAAAACCTTCGACCCAATTTGACATGGTATCAGATCAATGTTCACATATGTGGGTATCCACCTAAATTATCCACGTGCCACCACGTGAGGGCCTCTACCCAAATTATCCACGTGCCTACACGTGAGAGGGAGTGTTAAGGATTGTCCCACATACATTAGTGAGTATGAAAATCTTGCATTTATTAGTTGGAAGAAGAGGTTTCCTATGTGTCTAGTCATTTTGGGATAGAGCCTTTGACCCAATTTGACAGTTTCTCCAAAAAATATTCGTTTTTGAGGCCTACATAACGGTGAAAAGTAGTGTTTTGAATTGTTGATCATATGACTTCAAATTATATTAAATTAATACCATAAATTCCTTATTAAAAACTTAAAACTTCCCCAAGTGATTTATGATTATAATTTCTAGAATTTAATAGTTGTTTTATCAATTTTAAGTCGTCACCCTAAGTTAGGGTTTATAGTTCATGGCTGAATGAAAAGTTTGTTTTCTTGAAGTGTTTGATTTACCTGAGGTTTCTGATTTTTTTTTGGAATATTATGCTTGAATTAATTAATAACCTAGTCCAGCTTTGGTGTAATTGAATCAAATTTTACATAGTACTATTTTTTCAAGCACATTGAGTATGCATAGGTGCAGGAATTTGGGGTGCTAAGTTGTTGTTTACATCCATTATTGTTACTTACAATGAAAGTAGTTAATTCATCTCCATCATAAGTTCAAATTTTATTAGTATTTATTCTCTTGAAAAACTAGAGTTTTTTTTAGTCTTGTGGCTGTTTATAATGGCGAATGGCGAAAAGTTTGCAAAAGCTTCCTTCCTATGCTGAATTGAGCAAACATGATTTCTTGAGAATTACCACTATTCCACTAAAGGGTCTAAGTAATTTTTCATCTTGGTCCAAATCAATAAAAAAGGTTCCTAATTACAAGAGATCTTGCTGGAAATTTAACTCAACTATCTCCTAGTGAAGATGATCCTTCATATCAAAAGTGGTTGAAAGATGACACTTTAGTCATAAGCAGGTTGGTAAATAGCATAGATAAATCGATTGCTAACAACTTTATTCACTTGGATACCACCAAGGAGATTTAGGAAACTTGTTCGAGACTTTATTCCACTCCTGACATCCTCCGAAATATTTATGATATTTTTCAGAATATGTGTATGACACAGCATGGAGATAACCTTCATGAATACTTTTCTAAATTTAGAGGCCTTCTACAAGAGTGGAAAGTTGCTAAAGTATATTCAGTTGACATAGAAACTCTAGAGAAATAGAAAGAATATTTATTCTCTACCATATGCCTTGTTAATTTACAGCCTTATTTGATGTTGTAAAATCGTAGGTAGTCAACTCTTCCGCTAGACCCTCTTTTAATAATGTTTGTGCTGCCATGCTTAGGATGTTAGACAAGGGATCCACCTCTTAGCTAGAACAAGTAGAAGAATCAACAATGTTCTACCAAGGAAGTGTTAGGAATTAGACGCCCAAATTTCAAATTAACGAGAGCAATAATAATGAATACAAAAGTAGGAAAAAAATATGTTCGGAAAAAACACAACAAGATTTACATAGGTTTGCCTCAAAGTGAGACTACGTCCTATCATCCGCCACTGCAGTAATCCACTATGAAGATGAAATAGTTTACCAGAGAGATCGTACACACTTAATGGTGTTGTTTTTCTCTAACCTCTCTCGACCACAATTGATGCTCCTTGAATGATTCATAAAACCCTAATAACGTCGCCTCCCCAATTATAAAGAGAAAATTAGGGCAACCGCTTTACAAGAGTGAAATTCCAAAATTTCCCTTAATGAAACAGTAGTCAATATATCATGGATCTAGTAGGGGCTCCGCCCCCACACCCTCGGGAGGGAGGCTTCCCACCCCCTTCCAACCCTCACGACAACCTTACTGCAAAGGTCAACCCGCGTACCAACTCAATGTAAGGCATTAATTAGGTTCCCCTACTTAATAATCTCCCACTTGGAGACTAATCCATCATCAATTCCACCTCTACAACGATAACAACTTCTCAATCCTCAAAGAGAAGTCCAACTAAAGTTGCATGCAACTTCAGTTTCTTAATCATAACAGTCTTTGTCAACATATCAGATGGATTTTGACTCCCTTGAATCTTATGAAGTGCTAATACTCCATATTCAAGGGCCAATCTAATGAAGTGAAACACACCTATATGTGCTTTGTTTTGGCATGATAAACAGGGTTCTTTGCTAAATGAATAACACTCTGACTATCATAATAGAACACATTCTTCCCATGCTTAGGACCTAATTCTTCAGAAAAATACTGCAGCCATACAATCTCTTTGCTGGCTTTGATCACGGCAACATATTCTGCTTCAATAGTGGAAAGAGCAATTATCTTCTACAACTTAGAGTCCCACCAAACTATTGTACCACACAATGTGTATACATATCCGGTGGTACTCTTCCTGCCATCAATATCTCTAGCCATGTAAGCATCTACATAACACTGTAATCCCAAGTCTGACTTTCTCAAACATAAGACTAAGTTTGAAGTGCCTCTAAAATACCTGAGAATCCACTTCACTGCTACCCAATGTTGTTTACCCAGATTACTCATATATCTGCTCATAACTCCCACTGTATAAGTTATGTCTGGTCTAGTGCACACCATGTCATACATGAGACTGCGAATAGCAGAAACATGAGGAACATTGGCCATGTGGGCTCGCTCTTGTTCTGTAAATTCTCTCATTAGATAGCCAAAAGTGACTAGCCACAAGAGTACTCACTGGTTTTGCATCGTTCATATTGAATCTTGTCAACACCTTCTTCACATATTCTTCTTGTGATAGTTTCAAGGCATTAATGTCCCTAGTAATCCTCCTCCCAAGGATTTGTTTTGTAGCACCCAAATCCTTCATTACAAAACTTCATGGAAAACTCCCTTTTGAACTTATCTATTTTATATTTGCAAGCACCTTCTATCAACATGTCATCAACATATAGCAGTAGAATGATGTAGGAGTCATCAAACTTCTTCACATAACATAGATGATCCACCTGGCACCTCAAGAAACCATTACTACGCATAAAGGTATCAAACTTCTTATACAATTGTCTTTGAGCTTCTTTAGGATCATACACGCTCTTTTGAAGTTTGCACACCATTTTCTCCTTTCCTTGTGCTTTGAAACCCTTTGGCTACATCATGTAAATTTCTTCCTCCAAATCACTTCGAAGAAAAGTTGTCTTTATATCCAACTGCTCTAAGTGCAAGTCTTCATTTCCCACTAGTACAAGCACTGTTCTAATAGTAGTCAATTTCACTACTGTAGAGAAAATCTCAGTGTAGTCAATGCCTTCTTTTTGTCGAAAGCCCTTTACCACTAGTCTTTCCTTGTATTGCTTGCTGCCATCATGTTCGTCTTTTATTTGGTACGCCCATTTATTCTACAAGGCCTTCTTCCCTTTTGGTAGCTTGGTCAACTGCCATGTAGGATTGGATAACAGTGAATCCATCTCATTCCACAAGGCCAACTTCCACTTGGTTGATTTATCAACTTGCACGACTTCCTCATAAATCTCTAGTTCACCTTTATCAATCAACAAAATATAACTTGGTGCAAGGGAGTACCTTTGTGGTGGTTCGCTAGTTCTAGCACATCTCCAGATTTCAGTCACAAGAATGTTCTAATTTACTTATGGGGTTATGTTTTCCTGGTCTTCTTGAGCAATATTCTCCATCTCAATAACTGGAAGATCTCTCAACTAAATCACTTTAAACTTCTTGGCTTCATTACTTGTGCTTTCAGTCTTTGTTCTCAACCTGTCTTTATACAGAGCACTGTTATGCACGCAATAACATTATTATTTTAGTGTTTTCTTTAATTTACTTTATTTTATTTCAGTTTTAGGTCACAGGGGTATTTTTGGAATTATTTATTAATAGGGATATTTTGAAATATTTCATTCATAGGGATATTTTTGTAATATTTTATTAAACCCTAACAGGGTGAACCTATTTAAGGGGTAAGAGTAATGAGAAATGGAAGCATTGAAGTATTAAGAATTAGGTTAAATCTAGAGTAAAGAGGCTTAGAGTTCTCCTCAACGAGCTCTAGGGTTTTCAAGCTTCCCTTTGGCTTGATCTTCGTTTTTCGTCTTCCCCATGTCTTCCTACTACCCCTACGGTAAGGCTTGGAGTACCCGTAATCCGTGGCAGACCCCAAATCCTCCCAAAGAATCCTTGTGTCAGATCCGGGACCGTAACAACTGGTATCAGAGCGGGAACACAATGGATTATTCGATATCTCAAGAAGGAACACAAGCTCGCATGGAGAAGGTATACAATTCCGCTGACAAACTATGCAAAGAATTTGGAGAAACACGAGCATTATATAAAATTTTTATGGAATGCAGGACAAGGGAGCCACGCGCTACCGCAAAACAGGTCACACGACCTGAATTCTCCGAGCACGACAACGGCACAGAAGACACAGTAGAAGCTCTCTCGGACGAACAGAAGACTGTCTCGAAAAAGCTCTCCAAAAGTCCAAAATGCAACGGCGGAGACACCGGAATTTAAAAAATGGAAGGGGCTCACCAATGGACGCCGTGCGTATCTCCGAACCGAAGCTGCAGCGGGGAGGTGATTTCCTAACAGAGGAAATTCTGAATTCGTCTGCACTGGAGGATTTGGGGGTGGCGCAAATCCGAAATCGGAGGGGAATAGGAAATTCTGTCGGCATCGTAGGCAAAATTTCCGCTGGCTTGTTCCGGGGGGCTGAGAAACAGAGGTTCTCTATCTCGGCAATGCTCCCAACGGTGAAGCCCCAACGGGCTTCTCTTCTCCACTGGAGAAGCAGGATAGTTCGTCGGTGCCGTAATCGACTTTTCTGCAAGTGATCTCGGTTCCGGGAGGCTGAGCAACGACGATTCACAAGTTTTCGAGAGCCCTCTGTCTCGGAAACTATCCAGGCGGCGAAGCCCTGATGGGCTGCGATTCGCCACCAGAAAATCAGGCGACTCCGCCGGTGCCAGGAGAGAGGAAGGAGACGTCCATCGCCGGCCTTCGTCGGTGCCGTGAGGAAATGATCCGCCGGCCACACAGTTCAGGAGCTGCCGAAGGAAGAAGACGAGTCCCAATTAAATTTTCCTAACTTAGGAAAATTTAATCGGCCCGGTCCGCTGAGTCGCACGCTAGACCAGGGTTTTTGAAATGAGTCGACCTAGGTTAACTCGGACTGGCCCCACAAAAAAAAAGTGGCAAACAGAGGGGGGGTGATAGCTATCGCGGATGCTACTTCGGCACCGGTGGAGACGTCGGCATACAGACACTACTTTCGAGCTTGAGGACAAGCTCGTCTTCCAAAGGGGGTATAATGTTATGCACGCAATAACATTATTATTTTAGTGTTTTCTTTAATTTACTTTATTTTATTTCAGTTTTAGGTCATAGGGGTATTTTTGGAATTATTTATTAATAGGGATATTTTGAAATATTTCATTCATTGGGATATTTTTGTAATATTTTATTAAACCCTAATAGGGGGAACCCTATTTAAGGGGTAAGAGTAATGAGAAAGGGAAACATTGAAGTATTAAGAATTAGGTTAAATCTAGAGTAAAGAGGCTTAGAGTTCTCCTCAACGAGCTCTAGGGTTTTCAAGCTTCCCTTTGGCTTGATCTTCGTTTTCGTCTTCCCCATGTCTTTCTACTACCCCTACGGTAATGCTTGGAATACCCGTAACCCGTGGCAGACCCCAGATCCTCCCAAAGAATCCTTGTGTCAGATCCGGGACCCTAACAATTGGTATCAGATCAGGAACACGATGAGCCAAGTAGACCCATGGATGGCGATGCACAGACAAATCAGAGAAATGGCTGCAGTAGGCATTGTAGCGGAAAAAATACAGAAATGGCGTGCGAACTGAATGAAGTATTTTTTTCCAACGATGCAACAAGAGGTAGCCGATCGAGAAGCAGTCTCGGACGGGAAAATGGCTACCAAATTGACCACTTCGTCCCATCTACCAGCGGAAGCCTCTGCGGAAGTTTTGGGGGCAATATCGGATCCGGATGGGCAGAGAGGCTTTGCGTCACAAAAATCAAGATTCCGCGCATGGAAATCCAAAGTCGAACGGCGACAACGATTTGGGGAAATCGGAGGGGTTTTCTGCTACCACATCGTTGGCGTTGGTCAAATTGGGGGAGACCTCAAATCCGAAATCACACCAACACGACTCACGGCAAGCAGAACACCATCCCGAACTGGAGAAGGAATATCTTTCGGCGACTATTCCGACCGGGACACAAGCGACGAAACCCCAAAGGGCTGCCATTCGCCACCGGACACGGAGGAGGCTCCGTCGGCGCTGTTGGAAACATGTCCGGTGGGATGTGACTTCCGACTACCACCTCCCACTCGCAATCCCCCTCTCAGAAAAACAGAGGGAACCCAATTTCCAAATTGGGTGGGGTAAGTTTCGACAACCTCATTTTTCCATTCAATCTTGCGGTTAGATGACCAAATTCGTGCTGCTGTGTAATGAAGTCTCTGCAATGCAAGAGACATTTTTTTTTGGGATTACTGGAAGGAGAATAAAAATGAATGGTGGCTGTTTTATTTTTCTGTTGTCGTGAACCTCAGCGTGGCTCAGATTTTTTTTTTTGGGGGACTTTGTTTTTCTTTGTTACGGTCCCGGATCTGACATAAGGATTCTTTGGTAGGATCTGGGGTCTACCACGGGTTATGGGTCTTCTAGGCATTACCGTAGGGATAGTAGGAAGACATGGGGAAGACGAAAAGGAAAGATCAAGCCTAAGGGAAACTTGAAAACCCTAGAGCTCGTTGAGGAGAACTCTAAACTTCTTTACTCTAGATTTAAACTAATTCTTAATACTTCAATGCTTTGAGCTTTTAGAATAACCTAGTCTAAACAGGTTGAGATCACCTCTTGATCTCGAGTTTAGGGTTTACTCCAAAAATCCAACCTATCCTTCACCCTCCATTGCCATCCATCTTCACCCAAATTCATCCCTCATCATCCATACTAAGAAAAGGAGTTTCCTGCCCCTTTTTCGAGCCCAAAGAGAGGATCTTCTCTCATCACCAGCGTCAACAAGAAGTTGGGTTCAATCCCCTCTAGATGAGCAGCAAAAGAGGAGTAATTCTGGTTCTTTCACTTGAAGGGTTAGAGCAACTCTTCTTGCTGGGAATTCATCATGAAAATAGAGCAAGGACAGCCATCAACGTGAGCCAAGGCTGCCCCATCAAGCTGGGTCTTCAAGTCCTAGAACGAGCTGCATCAAATCAGGGTTGAAACCCTGATTAACGTGAGCAAAACAGGTATTTCTCCATTCTTTCTCCACCTGAATTACTTCCATTCTAGCTATAAATTTAGCACTAGAATGAGATCATAAAAAGGGAGACTGATCACTGGTGGAAGAGTACCCAAAGAAGGGACCTTTAACCCTCCTTACCGAATCCAGCAACTCAGTACCACTGCTGGATTCACAACTCCCACGCCGTGTTACTCGATCCATGATCCGGGACCGTAATCCTTGTGTCAGATCCGGGACCGTAACAAGCACCTTCATTGAATTTCACATCTTTGCTCTGGATAACCTTACGAGTTTGGTCATCCCAGAAGTGTAACCAAACTTAGTACCCTCATAGCCAATAAAGAAACTTATCTTAGATTTAACATCAAATTTACTTCTGACAGTAGAATATAAGAAACACAACCAAACATATTCAACAAAGAAAGGTTTACCTCTTTGCTACTCCAAACCTTTTAATGTATTTTGCAATCCAATGGTGTTGAGGGACCTCTGTTGATCAAATAGGAAGTGGTGCTAATAACCTTAGACCAGAACATCTTTGGCAATCCCGCGTGTAATCTCATGCTCCTAGCATGCTTGTTTAAAGTTCTGTTTATCTTCTTAGCCACACCATTCTGTTGAGGTTTTCCAGGAATGATCTTCTTCATCTTGATTCCATTATCAGTACAGTACTACTTGAAATCACAATCTCTGTATTCTTCCCCATTATCTGACTACAAGCACTTCACCTTCAAATATGTTTCATTCTCAACCATTTCTCTCCATCTCTTGAATGTATCAAAGACATCAAATTTCTTCTTCAGGAAATAAACCCATACCTCTATGCTTGATTTATCAATAAATATCACATAGTAGTTAGAACCACCAAGTGAAGTAACAGTTGAAGCCCCCCCCACATCTATGTGAATCAACTCCAATTTTGTTGTCATTTGATCATTTACAATTTTAGAGAAGCTAATCCTTTTCTGCTTGCCTAAAATATAGTCTTTAGACAAACTATTGTTTACAGTTTTCTACCCTGGTAGCTTCCCTTTGGACTAAAGCACTTTCATTCCATTCTCACTCATATGACCAAGCCTGTAATGCCACAAATCAAAATCAATAACAACATCAGCAACTGCAACTATGTCTCTACAACTTGAAGTGATGCAAAGAGTTCTAGTTTTAACTCCTCATGCAACAACCATGGCTCCTTATTCACTTTCCAGGTAACACCATTAAAAGTCGCATTATGACCTTCATCATCAAGCAGCCCTAATGTGATCAGATTATGCATCAGTTTTGGTATATGTCTCACCTTGTAAATTTTCCACACTGACCCATTTGACATCCTCAAACTGACATTACCAATACTAACAATATCCAAAGGTTCTCCATCAGCAAGATAGACCTTCCCGTGATCTCCAACAACATAATTCTCCATGATCTCATGATGTACGGTGGTATGAAAAGAATCTCATGAATCAACACACTCAAGAGTCAATAGGGCTATCAACTAACAAGAGTAAAGCATCTAGTACCTCTTCAACCCCCACATTTTTAGCATCACTTTTCTTTTCTTCCTTCTTTGGTGCTCTGCAATTCTTCTTTATGTGATTAGACTTGCCATAGTTCCAACATTCTACATTACTTCCGAATTTGAACTTGCTTCTACCATTCCTTGACTTCCCACTATCATTGCCCTTGTTGGAATTCCTCTTAAAGTTCTTTCCCCTAGTATCAACACTTAGAGTAGAATTAGATGTCGACAATTCTCCGACGTCCTTTCTATGAACTTCCTCCACTAGAATGATATCCTGAACATCATTAAAAATCAACTTCTTGTTGCATACGAAATTGCTGACCTCAGCCCTCAAAGGCTCCCAACAATTTGGCAGAGACTCCAAAAGAATTAAACCATGAGCCTCATCATCAAATTTAATTTGAAAAGAGGTCAATTGATTTAAAATCATTCTAAACTCATTCAAATGCTATGCCACTGATGTATTTTTGTCATCTTTAAATTAAAGAGTTTTTTCATGAGATGTATCTTATTATTTGCGGAAGGCTTCCATTATGCATGCAATAAAATTAGTATTTTAATTGTTTTTATTTAATTTACTTTATTTTATTTCAGTTTGTTACAATGTGGGGCCCACCACGGTGCTAGAGCTGGTGGGACCCACCATGAGGACGTAGGTCACCAAGAAGAATCCTAGAAGACTTGGGACACCAAGAAGAGTCCTCTCCCAAAGCAAGCACGAGTTAAGGAATCAAGAAGCACAAGCTGAATTGATTTAGAAGACTTGAAGATCAAGTGGGACCCACAAAGATCTCACGAACTGACACTCTTATCAAGGTGCACTGGAGGATTATGAGGGGCCCACAAGGATATGACCACGAGCTGGCTTATCCCTTATAATCTCGTGGGTAATAAAGGACTCCTAGTTCTAATCCAATTAGTCTTCTAGGAGTTCTAGTTTGAATAGACTTACTTATATTGAAGAGTTAGAGTTGGAATGTAATTAGGATTGAATGACAAGTTGTATAAGGACTCTACCTCCTCCTCTACTATAAATAGAGGAGTTGTAATTCAGAATTAATCAAGTCACACATTCAATCCCTAGTTGGTTCTCTCTCTGCCTCTCCTTGACTCAGCTCACCCTCTTTTTTTTATTTTTTCTCTTCTCTACCAAGAGCTTTCCTCCCATTTTATTGTTTTTATTTCTTCTTTCTCTTATTCATGATCATGGAAAAGGGATCCTAAATTCAACATGGTATTAGAGCAACATATTTAGGATTCCTTGACAAAGGAATGCTCTAGAGAAGTGATGATCAACACCACTCAAAGAAGACTCTTGTATGAAGGAAGAACACTAGCCAAGAGATAAGTGTTCAAAAATATTTTTTTTATGCTACTGGTTCTCATTTTTAGATGATGATTCAAGGATGAATATGTTAATTCTTTCATCTTATTATGTTATGAATATGCATGACCCTCTATCTGGAAAGAGCTATCAAAACTATTTTATCGCTTTGGAAATTCTGTTTGTTGAGACCAGTCCATACTCAGATTATTGATTTTTTTTCAGGGGATAAGATTTACCTGATAATAGAAGATTGCAATTGAGCCTCTTATGAGTGGTTTTCTGGAAAAAAATATTTAGCATTGATGCTATGTTTACATATACCGAGTTGATTGAAGAAGTGCCACTTGGTGATATTATTTGAAGTTTTTTTTGAAGAAGAGCCTATCATGGCTGATGAGAATATGAATATCAAAGGTGATATACTGAAAATCACCACCATACCCTTATGTGGGGTATCAAATTTTATGAGTTGGTCCACCTTGGTTAGGAGGTTTCTCATAACCAAAGACCTACTTGGACACCTCACTACCCGATGACCACCTATTGATGAAGATAATATTTTTTATATGAAATGGCTGAAGAATGATACTTTGGTAATTGGTTGGCTGATAAATAGCATGGAAGCACATGTCTCTAGTAATGTTATTCATCTTGACACTGCTAAACATATTTGGGAGACATGTACTAAACTATATTCAAACTCTGATCCACTGCATAGACCCTATAGTGCTGGCAGAACAGATAATATTAAATGCACTCATTGTAAATTTTTGGGGCCACACTATAGACCAGTGCCATTATAGGGCATGCACTTACTGTGGTAGATATGGCCACTATAAATAAATATGCTATAAGGGTAATGAAAAGTCAGAATCAACAAGGGCTAATCAAGTCCTCATTAGTGATGCACAAGCAGACCATCCCCAAACACTAGTTGCACAGAAAATTATTACTGATTAAGAATATGAATTATTTCAGAAAATAAAGACCATGTTAGGGTCTTCTCCTAGCCCCTCTATTACTACTGCTGCCACTACTACTTTAGGTATGCTATCTGCCTCCTCTTCATCCTGGATAATTGATTCAGGAGCCTCTGAGCATCTTACAAGTAACAATACTTTATTACATTCTTTATCTCCGAGTCTTTCACACAAGTTTGTTACCATAGTTGATGGTTCTCAAACCAAAGTCTAAGGAAAAGGTTCCACTTCTGTCACCCCATAACTTCTGCTCAATAATATTCTTTTTGTTCCTTGCTCTCTGTAAGTCAACTTAATATTTTAATTGCTCGGTTACCTTAACACCTACTTCATGTGTTTTTCAGGATCTTATAATGAAGCAGGTGATTGGTGGAGGCCATGAAAAGGGGGGGGGGGGGGCTCTACTACTTGGACGTGCCAAAGGTCAATATGGTGTCTACTACTAAGAATGAGACACGATTATGGCACAACCGGTTGGGACATCCTTCCATACAATCTCTTCATCATATGTTTTCATCTCTTAAGATAAGGTTAGAATTCAGTTGTGAGGTATATCAGTTAAGTAAACATCAAAATAGTACATAATCTCCTCGTCCAGAAGTCAAAAGTAACATTCCTTTTTCATTGATTCAAACTGATGTTTGGGGGCCTTTGAGTGTCTCTAATATTTCTCACGCCAAATATTTTATCACTTTTATTGATGATTTCACTCGCACAACTTGGTTGTTTATTTTTAAGGAGTGTTCTGCGATACCATCTATTTTTAAATCTTTTTATGCGATGGTACTCACACAATTTGGTCAGGAGATAAAAATTCTCCGGTTTGATATTGCCAAAGAGTATATTTCAAAAGACCTTGACTCCTTTTGTCAAGAGAATAACATTATCCATCAGACATCATGTGCCTACACTCCTCATCAAAACGGTGTAGCTGAATAAAAAAATTGTCATATTCTTGAGGTAGCTCGAGGTCTACTATATGCCATGAAAGTTCCATATTTTTATTGGCCCCATGCTATCCTTACAACGTGTTTTCTTATAAATCGTCTACCGTCTACTGTTCTTGGGAATAAATCCCCCTAATCTAAACTTTTACCACATGATGATCCGTTTGCATTACCATTGAAAAGTTACAGTCCCGAGTCATGGATCGTGTAACACGGCGTGGGATTTGTGAATCCAGCACTGGTACTGAGTTGCTGGACTCAGTATGAGTGTAAACAAAAACCTTCCTTGCTGGTTTTCTCTCACGTGGACAAAACTTGATGGATACAATATCTTAATTGCTAAATATATGAAATTAAGCCATCAATGTTGACCAAAATAAAGTAAGGAGAATACCTTTTTCTTCTCACGGAAATCAGGGTTTCAAACCTGATTTGGTTGTAGCTAACCTGATTTGGTTGTGGCAAGCCTTGGCCCACGTGCATGAATGATTACCTCTCTTTCCTTGCTGACTCCAAGCTTAGGAACAACAATTAATCTCCTTACGTGAATGACCAGAAAACTTCCCCAATTGCTGCTCGTCAAGAGGGTTAGACCCCTTGATGGTGGCTGACGTTGATAAAGAGGGAGAACCCTCTCTTTGGGCTTGGAAAAGGGGCAGGAAGCTCCTCTTCTTAGTATGGATGATGAAGGATGAATTTGGGTGAATATGGATGGCAATGGGGGGTGAAGGATATGTTGGATTTTTGGAGTAAACCCTAAACTCGAGATCAAGAGGTGATCTCAACTTGTTTAGACTAGGTTATTCTAAAATCTCAAAGCTTACCTATTTCATTCATACCTTTCCTTTAAATAGGTCACGTCAAGGAGTTTTAGGGTTAGGGTTAGAATAATTCCCCATAATGCCCTTACATATAAAGTAATTAGAAATAACTCCTACTTAAAATAATATAAGAAATAACTCCTAATTAAAACAATATAAGAAATAAATCCTACTCAAAGAAATATAAGAATTAAATCCTATTGAGTGAGTTGTTGTTGTCTTCTTCGTTGTGTGACTCGGTGTGCTATTGAGTCCACAACATCTGCCTCCCCATGGAGAAAGAGCTTGTCCTCAAGCTCGAAAGCTGGGTAGACTTGTTTGAAGATGTCCACACGTTCCCATGCTGCAACGTCGGGGTCAGTGTCCGTCCACTGGACGAGAATCTCCCAATGGTCATTGGTCAGTCGTGCGCGTAACACCGCAGCTGGGTTAAGAATAACCTCACCATGATCAACCGGTGGTAGGAATGGAGTGGATGTAGGCTGTGCTCCGGAATGCGGCTTCAAAAGAGAGACATGAAACACATCGTGAATTATGGCTGTGTCCGGAAATTTGAGTTGATAGGCGACTGGTCCCACGCGTCAAAGAATGGGAAACGACCCAAAAAATCTGGGTGAGAGCTTATGATGTGGAGGTCCCTCAAGAGACTGCTGACGATAGGGCTGGAGCCGTAGCCACACATACTTCCCAACCTCAAAAGAGACCTCACGGTGGCCTCTATCATATACATCCTTCATCCGAGCTTGGGCGCGTCGTAGCCGTTCTGTTATATTCTGTAGTAGTATATCCCTGTCTATGAGTGCCTGATCAATCATGTCCACGCGGGTGGACCCTGGGTTGTACGAAAGGAGGCGAGGTGGATCCCGGCCATATATAACCCGAAAAGGAGTGGATTGCAATGCAGAGTGGAACGAGGTGTTGTAACAGTATTCGGCCCACGGAAGCCATTGAATCCATTGCCGCGGATGATCCCCCACCAAGCACTGTAGATACATCTCAATGGTGCGGTTCACCACCTCAGTCTGCCCGTTTGTCTGAGGATGATAGGCGGAGGAGAACTTCAATTTCGTCCCACTCAAGCGAAACAGTTCTTGCCAAAAGGTGCTCGTGAAAACTGCATCTCTGTCACTCACAATGGATTCTGGAATGCCATGTAAGCGGACTATCTGCTCTAGGAAAGTCTGAGCAACCCGTGTTGCTGTATACGGATGAGCCATCGGTATAAAATGCCCGTACTTGGAGAATCTATCAATCACTATGAAAAGTACGGATTTGCCGGCTGACAGGGGTAGGCCTTCCACAAAATCCATTGAAATGTCGGCCCAAACCTGCGTAGGAAGGGCCAAAGGTTGGAGAAGACCGGCTGGACTCAAGTGCTCGGCTTTGTTGCGCTGACATACCTGACAGTCGCCCACATAAGTCGCAATAGAGGGTTTCATGGCTTGCCAGTAACAATCAGCTCGAATTTTGTGCAAGGTCTTCTGGATCCCCTCGTGTGTACTGTCATGGAGGCCGAGAGAATAGCTGGAATCAACTCGGAATCAGGTGGAAGGAAAATCCGCTGCTTGTAATAAATAAGTGAATCCTGGATGGACCACTTCACATTCATTATCCCTTCTGAGATCTGCTGATGCAGTTCCTGTAGTGCAGGGTTAGTGGCATGTGCTTCTCGCACCAATTCCATAATGAGAAATCTCGGCTGGCTGATAGAATAGACTGACTGCTGATCTTCAAAACATTGTGATAAGGCATCTGCCACCTTATTTAATCTCCCCACATGATACTCCACCGAGAAGTCAAAGCCCAACAACTTACTGATCCAGTGCTGTTGTGGCGACGTCGTCAAATGCTGTTCTAGTAGGAATTTAAGGCTGTAGTGATCCGTGCGTATGAGAAAGTTCGGCCCCAAAGATAAGGCCTCCAATGTTGGACCGCTTTGGCCAACCCAATCAATTCGCGCTCATAGGCTGCCAGCTTGTGATGGCGGACTGCCATCTGTCTACTAAAATACACAATTGGATGGCCCAGGTGTTGTAAAACGGCCCCTATGCCCACGTCCGAAGCGTCGCACTCTACCACGAACAATTCGTCGAAGTTGGGAAGTTGTAATACTGGCACGGATGCGAGGGCAGGTTTGAGTGCCACAAATGACGTGGTGGCCCCCTCATTCTAAATAAAGGAATTTTTCTTGAGTAAACTCGTCAATGGTGCTGCCACTAGCCCATAGTTCTGAATACATTTGCAGTAGTAGCCCGCAAGACCCAAAAAACCCCGTAATGCAGAACATGACTGTGGTTGCGGCCACTCGTGAATAGCTCGGATCTTCTCGGGATCCACCGTAACCCCCTCATGTGAGATAATGTGTCCCAGATACCCCACATGTGAAGCCGCAAAAGAACACTTGGAATGTTTCAAATAGAGCTGATGTGCTCTTAACAAGTCGAAAACAATCCTCAAGTGTGCCAAGTGCTCCTCAACCGACTTGCTATATATCAAAATATCATCGAAAAATACAAGAACAAAATTTTGAAGATAGGGGCTAAATACCTCATTCATCAAAGCTTGAAAAGTGGAGGGTGCATTGGATAACCTGAACGGCATGATGACGAACTCAAAGTGGCCATCGTGCGTGCGGAATGCCGTCTTCTCATTATCAGAGGGGTGCATCCAAACCTGATGGTATCCCAAATGGAGGTCGAGTTTAGTGAATAACCACGACCCATGTAACTCATCCAGAAGCTCATCCACTACCGGAATCGGGAACTTGTCTTTTACTGTGTGCACGTTCAACTCCCGATAATCCACGCAGAACCTCCATGTCCCATCATGTTTCTTCACAAGTAAGACGGGTGAAGAGAATGGGGAGCGGCTGGGACGAATAAGACCCTGTTTCAACATCTCATGGCACTGATGCTCTATCTCGTCCTTCTGAAGGTGTGGGTAATGGTATGGTCGCACGACCACTACCTCAGAACCTAGTTTCAGACAGATTCTGTGGTCACAGTGCCTCATGGGAGGCAACCCCGAAGGCTCCTGGAAGAGGTCAGAGAACTCCTCAACCAGACCATCACTAGTACCGTCTCGCTGATCCTGTGTCTGCAAAGTGTGTATGCGGTGGGCCCTGCCCACCTGACAGCACTGTAAGAGCACCCGACTTCCGGCCAAATCAAAGCTCATGGTTAAAGCCGAAAAGTCCCACAGAATGGGCCCCAATATTTGTAATCATTTAATGCATAAAACCATATCAAATCCCGCCAGGGGAATACCAAAAAATTCCGCATTAAATGAAGTAAATCCAATGGAAAAAGTTATCGCCTTACTAATCCCATAGCTAGGGACCTTCTCGCCATTGGCCACTGAGACGGTGGCTGTAGGATGAGTGTGTATCTGGAGCTGGAGATGCTGTGCGGTTGTCAAACTCAGAAAATTGTGTGTACTCCCCATGTCAACTAGCCCCACCAGTTCGCGATCGATGACATGAGATCGGACTTGCATTGTAGTAGGCGATTTCTGCCCAGTAATAGCATGCAAGGATATATCTGATGGTTCCTCCTCGATAATATCCTCTGGTTCCTATGGATCCTCTGACTCCTCCACCTCGAGCCAAAATAATTGTTTACATTGGTGTCCGACCCGATACTGCTCATCGCAGTTATAACAGAGATTTTTGGACCGCCTTTCTGCGATCTCCGCACTCGTCAATTTTTTTATAAAGCTAGGTAGGGAATTACCAGGGCGGGGATTGGCTACCCGAGTCGTAGTCAGAGTGTGTCAGGATGGTGCTGCTGTAGATGCTCCCTGAGATGAATTATAGCGGCGCCCTTGCCATGTGGAGGAAGTGTTCCTCTCACTCGACCAACCCGACTTACGTTGCTGCAACTGTTGTCGTTGTTCCATTGCCCGGGCCATATTCATGGCATGAGCTAGATCTGTGGGCATAAGGAGTTCTACCTCTAGCCGTAAATACTCATTGAGACCTGCTGTGAATAAGGAGACCTGCTGGTCAACCAATGCCCTCTCCCCAACATCAGCCAACTTTTCTTGGAATAGTTTTTGATATTGTTCCACCGAACCCGTTTGTCTCAATAGGACTAACTCTCCTAGGGGGTTGCTGTTGGTGGGAGGCCCAAATCTAACTGTGCAAAGATTTTTAAATTCTCCCCAAGTCATTCCTGGTCTCTCTTTCTCTACTTGAGTCACCCATAACATGGCTTCATCTGTCATATGGAAAGAGGCTAGTTGCACCTTATCCCATTCAGTAGTCCCTTGGTTCAAGTTTTTTTTTCACATCTATGCAACCAAATTACGGGATCCACAGAACCATTGAAAGAGGGAAACTCTAACTTGGTGTACCTTGGGATTGTGCCTCCATGCTAAGGTGCTTGGACAGTAGTGCGCCCAGGCCACTGCTCCCCTCTTCTGTAATATGGTTGAGCAACCTCTCTCACCTCTGGACTCTGATGTCTCTCTGTCCTCAACTCCTGTAGCATGCTAATGATTCGGCTCATCTCTTCTTCCAAACCACAAACCTTTCCCAACACTGGTTGTGCTGTTTCAAGGCTATCTTCTATCTTTTGTATCCTGATTTGGATTTCTTCATTGCTGATATTATCCCCCATGTTACCCTGCTCTGATACCAAGTTGTTACGGTCCAGAGTCATGGATCATGTAACACGGCGTGGGATTTGTGAATCCAGCACTGGTATTGAGTTGCTGGACTTAGTATGAGTGTAAACAAAAACCTTCCTTGCTGGTTTTCTCTCACGTGGACAAAACTTGATGGATACAATATCTTGATTTCTAAATATATGAAATTAAGCCATCAATGTTGACCAAAATAAAGTAAGGAGAATACCTTTTTCTTCTCACGAAAATCAGGGTGGATACAATATCTTGATTTCTAAATATATGAAATTAAGCCATCAATGTTGACCAAAATAAAGTAAGGAGAATACCTTTTTCTTCTCACGAAAATCAGGGTTTCAAACCTGATTTGGTTGTAGCAAGTCAACCTGATTTGGTTGTGGCAAGCCTTGGCCCATGTGCATGAATGATTACCTCTCTTTCCTTGCTGGCTCCAAGCTTAGGAACAGAAATTAATCTCCTTACGTGAATGACCAGAAAACTTCCCCAATTGCTGCTCGTCAAGAGGGTTAGACCCCTTGATGGTGGCTGACGTTGATAAAGAGGGAGAACCCTCTCTTTGGGCTTGGAAAAGGGGCAGGAAGCTCCTCTTCTTAGTATGGATGATGAAGGATGAATTTGGGTGAATATGGATGGCAATGGGGGGTGAAGGATATGTTGGATTTTTGGAGTAAACCCTAAACTCGAGATCAAGAGGTGATCTCAACCTGTTTAGACTAGGTTATTCTAAAATCTCAAAGCTTACATATTTCATTCATACCTTTCCTTTAAATAGGTCACGTCAAGGAGTTTTAGGGTTAGGGTTAGAATAATTCCCCAAATGCCCTTACATATAAAGTAATTAGAAATAACTCCTACTTAAAACAATATAAGAAATAACTCCTACTTAAAACAATATAAGAAATAAATCCTACTCAAAGAAATATAAGAATTAAATCCTATTGAGTGAGTTGTTGTTGTCTTCTTCGTTTTGTGACTCGGTGTGCTATTGAGTCCACAACATGAAAGTCTTCGGTTGTCAATGTTTTGTTCATAATACTTTACCTAGACACAACAAACTTGACCCTAAATCTATAAAGTGTATCTTTTTGGGATACTCTCGAACACGAAAGGGTTATGTTTGTTATAGTCCCTCTTTTCAACGTTTATTTGTGTCCAGGGATGTAACATTCTTTGAAGACTCCTCATATTATTCTAATAGCGCTCCGCCTGGTATGTCATCAGTACCAAGTTCTCCTCGATTGATTGAGCCTCGTGATACAGAGATTGTTCAGCCCCTAGAGACAGTGGTCGATACCATACCTGCCGAGTTGTCGGATCCACCAGAGGTAAGTCCTTCATCACTAGTCATTTTTGGTCCTGAATTTGATACTTGTCCTATTGTAATAAGAAAAGAACCTTGTTCATGCACTCAACCTTATACTTCTCATCCTATCTCCAATTTTGTGTCTCATCATCGCCTCTCACTTCTATGTTGTCAGTTTCTTTCTTCTATTTCCTCCATATATGTTCCATAGTCATATTAGAAGGCTCTACAACATCCAGGGTGGAAGGCAACAATGGATGAAGAGATGAGGGCCCTTAATGATAATCACACACGGTCTTTGGTTCCACTACCTACAGATAAAAAACTCGTTGGTTGCAAATGGGTTTATATAGTAAAACATAATCTGGATGGGACCATTGCATGACTGAAGGCTTGACTGGTTGCAAAAGGTTACACTCAATGCCATGACATTGATTCTGATGAGACATTCTCTCCAGTGGCAAAAATGACCTCGGTACGTATATTATTATCCTTGGCAGCTAATTCTTCTTGGCCCATGTATCAACTGGATGTTAAAAACGCATTTCTCAATGGTGATATCAAATAATAGATTTATATGCAACAACCACCTGGATATGTGGTTGAAGAGGAGTCCGTATGTTGCCTTAAAAAATCTCTATATGGGCTAAAGCAATCCCCACGGGCATGGTTTGAGAAATTTAGTCAAACCATCATATGGACAGGTTTTTACAGATGCTTTGCATACCACTCAGTCTTTATTGAGAACACAGCAAGGTGATTCTAGCTGTTTATGTTGATGATATTATCTTAACTGGGAGTGATTCTGAGGGCATTCAAAAAATAAAAGAAAGTATATGTGCTGAATTCAAGACGAAGGATCTTGGATTACTGAAATACTTTTTGGAGATTGAGGTCTTACAATCCAGACATGGGATTATTCTATCCCAAAGAAAATACGCACTTGATCTACTAGAAGAAACAGATATGATGGGATGCAACCGGTAGACACACCTATGGATGCAAATAAAAAATTATGTGGAGGCACTGGAGAAGATGTTGATATTGGCAAATATCAAAGGTTAGTGGGATGACTTATTTACCTATGAGTAACAAGGCCAGACATTTCATATGCAGTAAATGCGGTAAGTCAGTAGATGCACAAGCCACAACTTAGTCAATGACAAGCACTTGAGAGGATACTACGTTATCTGAAAGGGGCTCCTGGAAGGGGGTTCCTCTATAAAAAACATGGTCACTTCAACATTGAGGGATTCGCGGATGCAGACTGGGCTGGATCCCCAGATAATAGAAAATCTACTTCTGGTTTTGCACGATGGTTGGAGGAAATCTCGTGACATGGAAAAACAAAAAACAAAATGTAGTAGCACGGTCAAGTGCGGAAGCAGAATACAGAGCCATGGCACACACTGTAAGTGAACTTTTATGGATAAGGTCCCTTCTCACTGAATTGGTATTTTATAAAGAAGCTCCAATGGACCTATACTGTGATAACCAAGCAGCAATACACATTGCATCGAATCTAGTATTCCATGAGAGGACAAAGCACATTGAGGTCGATTGCCACTTTATACGAGAAAAATTCCAAGCTGGTCTCTTATCCCTGAAGCACATCTCATCACAAAATCAAGTTGCAGACATCCTCACCAAACCAGTCACTCACAAGATTATGTCTACCATATGCAGCAAGTTGGGTGTTTATGACGTCTTCTCACCCCCAGCTTGACGGGGAGTGTTACAATGTGGGGCCCACCATGGTGCTCGAGCTGGTGGGACTCACCATGAGGACGTAGGTCATCAAGAAGAATCCTAGAGGACTTGGGACACCAAGAAGAGTCCTCTCCCAAAGCAAGCATGAGTTAAGGAATCAAGAAGTACAAACTGAATTGATTTAGAAGACTTGAAGATCAAGTGGGACCCACAAAGATCTCACGAGCTGGCACTCTTATCAAGGTGCGCTGGAGGATCATGAGGGACCCACAAGGATAAGGCCACTAGCTGGCCTATCCCTTATAATCTCATGGGTAATAAAGGACTTCTAGTTCTACTCCAATTAGTTTTCTAGGATTTCTAGTTTGAATAGACTTACTTATATTGAAGAAGTTGTATAAGAACTCTACCTCCTCCTCTACTATAAATAGAGGATTTGTAATTTTTGGAAGATAAGATCCCCAAACGACCAAGGAAGGCCCACATATGTAAGATTATGATAAGATGAGCCACATGACCAAGGAAGGCCCACAAGATGAGCCCAAGCCCATAAGTAGGACCCACAATGATTACCATGGGTTGACATCATTATCACATCAGTTGGAAGATCAAGAAGGACTCATAAAAGTATCTTTATCTTAGGGTCACGACCAAGAAGAGTTTTAGTTTGAGTTATGTTTGTCTTTTATCTATATTGAGTTACCTAATTATGTTAGGACTTATCTTAAGTGTTAGAGTTTGGGTGTAATTGGGACAAGGGTAGTTTCATTGTAATTGGACTCTACTACCTTCCTCTTGAAAATAGAGGTTCATGTACTCTAATTACAAAAAGTTATTGATGTCAATGAAGTATTTCACTTTTCCATAAATTCAACAGTAATTCGGAATTAATCAAGTCACACATTCAATCCCTAGTTGGTTCTCTCTCTCCCTCTCCTTACTTGACGCAGCTCACCCTCTTCTTTTTTATTTTTTCTCTTCTCTACTGAGAGCTTTCCTCCCCTTTTCTCATTTTTCTTTCTTCTTTCTCTTGTTCGTGATCATGGAAAAACAATCCTAAATTCAACACAGTGTTAGGCCAAAGGGGTATTTTTGGAATACTGCATTTATAGGGGTATTTTTGTAATATTTTATTTTAAGCCTTGTAAGGGTGAACCCTATTTAAGGGGTAAGAGTAATGAGAAAGACAAGCATAGATTTTTTGTTAATTTTAGGTTAAACAGGCTGGGGGCTCTACTTGACGAGTTCTAGGGTTTTCAAGTTTCCCTTTGGCTTGATCTTCGTCTTTCTCTTCTTCCTCGCTACGAATCCATGTGTCAGATCCGGGACCATAACAACTGGTATCAAAGCGGGAACAAAATGATTGATTCTTCATTCCAAGAATTATAGCACAACGAATTGGAAGCCCTACTTGCATTGTATAGAGCATCTGACGAAAGATGGCGTGCATTTTCCATTGAATGTTCTGCAATGGAGAAACTCGCAGCCACAGGAAAGAACACAATGAATGATTCTTTGTTCCAAGAATTATGTATTACCATGCACAACGAATTGGAAGCCCTACTTGCATGGTATAGAGCATCTGACAAAGAAGGCGTGCATCTTCCATTGAAAGTTCTGCAAGGGAGAAACTCGCTGCCGCAGAAAAAAAGGTCATACGACCTAAACTCTCTGAGCATGAAAAATTCATAGAACGAGATGTAACAGACACTCTCTCGGATGGGAATCCGCAACTCGTTGCTGCGATAGTTAAACTCTCTACCGCAGTCGCTGGAGACGCTATCTTGGACGGGCAGGAGACTCAAGAAATCAGAGAGCCCTCTGTCTCTCCAGCAGCGACGACATCCGAAATTGGTGACTCAAAAATTTTGAAATTTGAAGCTTCGTCGGAAAATTCGGAGGGGGTGCGGCATCAAACCCTTTCTCACTGGACACCATACATCTTCTCAAACAAAAGATGCAATAAATCTTAGAGCTCGTTGTCTCAGAAAAGCTCCTCGAACTTCCGAAATCAGATGGCAGGGCGACCTCAAATCCGAAGACCTACTCTGCTGTAGCGGAACCAAAAGACCTGTTCGTCATCAAGCAGAAAGGTTCTAAATTTTGCCAACGCCTTCCTGTTGTTTGTTGTCGGCAACAAGTTACTCTCGACGTTGGCAAGGGGCATGAAAAATCCAGACATGCACCATTGACGGCTTATACGAACCGACAAGCACAAAAATCCAGAGATTTTGATTTCGAAGTAGAAATAGTGGCTCTGGCAGAAGAAGAGAGGTCTCGTCCAGAGGATTTCAAATTGAATTTGCTTCAACAGGCCACTGATAACGATACTATTGTGGAAGATGAAATCTCTTGGCCCTTCCATTCTTGTTTCCACAATAATCTGCGAATGAAGTTCGGTGTTGGAATCTTTGACACTGACTTGAACAAATTTTGTGCTTCCGATGGTGATTTCGCTGGTGACCCTGGATTGCGGGATGAATCCCAGGATCTCTTCATATCGAATGTTTTCTCAAAGGTAACTTACAGTTTATGTTTGTCAAGACCAGTGGTCTTGATATGTGGTGAGGTGTTGCGAAATGTCCCAAGAGTCCACTACTCGGTTTTCTAGTTTGGTTTCGAAATTTATGTCTTTGGGGGCCCTTCTTTGATTCATATGGATTCCAATTTCAGGGATAATCCTGGTGCCTTCCAAACATTTTCTGAAATGCTCGGTCAGATTTGGATGTTTGGCACGCCATGATAGTCGGATTCTGCCACAACAGGAACGTCGGGGAAGCACTGGGTGTCTATGAGGAGATGGCAAAACAGCAGTATGTGCCTGCGTATGGAAAAGTCAAATTTATTTTGGAGGCTCCTATGCACATTACACCAGAAACAAATCACTTGACTCTGCTCAGTGCCACTGTTGGCTTGGCCAATTACAATGCTGCTTTTGATATGTTTTTGATTGGCATTGCTGGTGGTCCAGTCTAGTTGGTCTCTGGCGGCAAAGTTGTCTAAGTTCTGTCAAAGAGCAAGTGGACATACAAGGTTGGGGTGGATGAAGAAGAACAGCAACTTCACTCTGATGTGTTTGAACACAAATGGCAATCTGAGAATCTGTCCATCAACAAAATGATGATTTGGTACAGAACAACCTTCAAAGCTCCTCTTGGATTGGAACTAGTCGGGGTGAATCTCCAAACCATGGGTAAGGGGGAAGCTTGGGTAAATGGACGCAACATTGGAAGGTTCTGGTCCAATTTTTCCTCTGCATTGAAAGGATGTGGTACTGTAATCGGACTTCCATTCGTGGTTGCTGGGCACATAATCATGGGCTTGATCTCTCATGAAAAATTTGAAGATCTCTGTGCTAATCCTGTTTCTATAAAGAAAGGGATTGATAAGACTGTTCAAGGCTTGGTAGAGGAGTTGAAAAATTTTCAATATGGTGGGAGTTCTAACTATGAGAAGGGAGAAAATCGAGATAATTTTTTTTTGGGTGTGCTGGGAATGGTCTTGTAGAGGAATGATTTTTTTGTAGTTGGGTTGCACAACCAGACTCAATTTCCAATTTCTACTGCTGTTGCATTTGTGGGGTGGGCAGGAGAGCTACTCCCAATTTTTCAAATTGCTGCTATGGTGGCAATGCATCAATGGTTTCAACAGTTTCAAAAAATAGCGTGTATCATCTCTTTGATACTAGCTAGAAACTCGACACTGTTGGATGATTCTTCCATACTAACCTGCTATGATACCAAATGTTATGCACCTAGCCAATACTACCCAAAAGACCAGCCTATTAGGAGCGGAAGGCATTGGTACTTAACCCCAGAATCAAGTGGGTCACTGTGAGCTCATAACATCACACCCCACCTTCACGAGTCAACGACCCCGACGACTTTACCTGCTAGCGACAAGGAGGGGCGTCTGGGATTTACGATCTCCTGTGCCTGTCGGGAATCGAACTCATGACCAAGTGCTCGCTCTGATACCAAATTTTAAGCACATAGCCAATACTACCCAAAAGACCGGCCTGTTAGGAGCGGAAGGCATAGGTACTTAACCCCAGGATCAAGTGGGTCACTGTGAGCCCATAACAACTCATACATGTAAAAAAGAATCTCCATCATCCTAGTTGTGGTTTTCTCCAACTCCATATTGTGAGCAACGTTCTTTGACAGTGCTAACCAGACTACTCCCAACACATGTCTATCAAGGAGATTCAACTCATCATCTTTCATACCTTCTGATTTCATATCCAGAAGTGGTGTGTGCAGCTTTTTATTGTACAAATAATCTTCAATCTGCGTCCTTCAGAACACTAAATCCATATCATCAAACTTGTTGATTCCAAGTGCCGATCCTTCTCCACCAGCCATTGCTCTCAATCACGAACCAAAGCTCTGATACCACTTGTTAGGAATTAGACGCCCTAATTCCAAACTAACGATAGAAATAATAATGAACGCAAAAGAAGAAAAAAACAAGCACGAAAAAAACACAATAAGATTTATATAGGTTCGCCTCAAGGTGAGACTACGTCCTATGTTTCGCCGCGGCAATAATCCACTATGAAGTTGAAATAGTTTACAAGAGAGATTGCACACACTTACAAGTGTTGTTTTTCTCTAACCTCTCTCGGCTGCAAATGATGCTCCTCGGATGATAGATAAAACAGCAACCCCCCCCCCCCCCCCCCCCCCCCCCCCCCCCCCCCAATTTAAAGAGAAAATTAGGCAATCGCTTTACAAGAGTGAAATTCCTAAATTGCCCTTAATGAAACAGTAAGTATATTATGGATTTGGTGCGGGCTCCACCCCCATACCCTCGGGAGGGGGACTCACCGCCCCCTTTCTATCCCCACGGTGACCTTACCGCGAAGGTTGACCTGTGTACCGACTCATCATAAGGTGTTTATTAGGCTCCACAACTTAACATGAAGGGGGAGTAGCAACTATGGAAGAGGATAAAGAAGAGGTGGTAGAACATGTTAGGAATAAGATGCCCTAATTCCAAAATAATGAGAGCAATAACAATAATCATGGTATAAAGGAAAAGCAAGCATGAAAACAAACAACAAGATTTATATAGGTTCACCTCAAGGTGAGATTATATCCTGTCTTCTGTCGCTATAGTAATCCACTATAAAGATGAAATAGTTTAAATAAGAAATTGCACACACTTATAGGTGTTTTCTCTAACCTCTCTTGGGTTGCAACTCCAACTCTTTCTCGGTGATAATCAAACCCTAATAGCGACACCCCTCAAGTATAAAGAGAAAATTAGGGCAACCATGATACAAGAGCAAAATTTACAAGATCCATGTACCGACTCAGTGTAGGCCATTGATTAGGCTCCACAACTTAACAATCTTCCACTTGGAGACTAATCTATCATCAATATCTCCTCTATAATGGCAAAACATTTTCAATCCTCAGAAAGAAGTCCAACTGAAGTTGCACTTTCTCAATCGTAACAGTCTTTATCAACATATCTACTGGATTCTGACTTCCTTGAATCTTCTCAAGTGCTAAGACTCCATCCTCCACAACCGATCTGATGAAGTGTTAACACACCTGTATGTGCATTGTTCTGGCATGATAAATGAGATTCTTTGCTAAATGAATAACACTCTAAGTGTCACAATCCAACACATTCTTCCCATGTTTGAGACCTAATTCTTCCCAGAAAGACTGCAACCATACCATCTCTTTACTGGCATCGGTCACAACAACATATTCTGCCTTAGTAGTGGAAAGTGAAACTATCTTCTACAACTTAGAGACCCAACAAACAGTTGTACCACCCAATGTGTATACATATCTAGAGGTACTCTTGCTGCCATCAATGTCTCTAGCAATGTCAGCATCTACATAACTCTGTAATCCCAAGTCTGATTTTCTGAATCATAAGGCTGAATCTGCAATGCCTCTCAAATACCTGAGAATTCACTTCAATGCTTCCCAATTTTGTTTTCCTGGATTACGCGTATATCTGCTCACAACTCCTACTGCATGAGCTATGTCTGGTCTAGTGCACACCATGGCATACATGAGACTACTGTAGAATTTAGGATCTCATGAAAGGAACTTTAGATCAACAAGAAAGAAAAAGAAGAAGAAGAGAGAAGGAGAAGAGAAGAAGAAGAACGTGGAAGGAGAGAGTTTGGATTAAGGGAGAAGAGGGTTGCGTCAAAAAGAAAAATGAGGGCTGGACAAATTTGTGGAAAGAGAGGAGAGTGCTTCAATGCCCTACCTCTTAGCCAATGCCTTTATTTATAGTTTTACAATGCCCTTAGGGCTACAAATTGATAAAACAAAAGACATAAAAGGAACACATATTTACACTTCTATGCCATCTTTATGGAAAGTACCATATTTTACACATATGCCACTTCTTTGATGTGTGGGCTTCTTGTCTTGAGCTCGTGGGCTTGAGCCCATCTTCCAACACTCCCCCTCAAGCTAGAGGAGAAAAGACATCATAAATACCCAGCTTGCCACATATAAACGATAGGATTTTAGATGTAACGGGTTTAGTGAGAATATCAGCTACTTGCTCTTGAGATGACGTATGTTTGAGAGAGATTATTCTTGCTTGAAACTTCTCCTGTATAAAATGACAATCCACCTCAATATGTTTAGTTCTTTCATGAAAAACTGGATTTGAAGTGATATGAATGGGTGCTTGATTATCACAATGCAGATTCATGGACCACTTTTTATAAAAACGTAGTTCGGTAAGAAGGGTCCTAACCCATAAAAGTTCACTAACGGTATGGGCCATAACTCTATATTATGCTTTGACGCTAGATCTTGCAACTACATTTTGCTTCTTACTTTTCCATGTAACCAACTTTCCCCCAACCAGAGTAAAATATCCTGATGTAGATTTTCTATCATTAGGAGATCCAGCCCAATCTGCATCTGAGAAGCCTTCTATGTTGAAGTGCCCATGTTTTTTATACAACAATCCTCTTCCTAGAGCTCCTTTTAGATAACGTAATATTCTCTCTAAAGCCTGCCAGTGGGTAATTTGTGGTTTGTGCATGAATTGACTCACCACACTTACAACATATGATATGTTGGCCTAGTTACCGTGAGATAAATCAATTTTCCCACGAATCTTTGATATTTGCCAATATCTTCATTTGTGGCACATAATTTTATATTTGTATCCATAGGTGTGTCAACTGGTCTACAACTCTTCATTCCTTTTTCTTCAAGGAGATCCAAGACATATTTCCTTTGAGACAATATTATCCCATGTTTGGATTGAAGAACTTCTATACCCAAAATATCTAAGCATACCAAGGTCTTTAGTCTTGAATTCCTGACATATCATCTGCTTCACCTCTTGTTTGCTCAAAGCATCATCACCGATTAAGATAATATCATCCACGTAAACGGCCAATAATATTTTCCCTTTGATCGTATCTTTATAATATACGGAATGATCAACTGAGCACCGATGAAAACCAAACCCTAGGAGTTTTGACTAAATTTATCAAACCAAGCCCGAGGGGACTGCTTAAGCCCATATAAAGACTTTTTTAACCGGCATACTGACTCCCCCTCAACCACATAACCAGGTGGTTGAACCATATAAATTTCCTCACTAATAGACGGGCCATGAGGAGTTAGCAGCAATAGATAAGATGATGCGTACCGAATTCAATTTTGCAACAAGAGAGAAGATCTCCTCATAATCTATCCCATAGCACTACGTATAGCCCTTAGCAACCAGTCGAGCTTTAAGACGAGCAACCGATCCATCCGGATTATGTTTCACCGAAAAAACCCATCGACAACCAACCAGTCTTTTTCCTTTCGGGAGTAATGTTAAGTACTAGGTTTGGTTTTCGTATATGGCGTGCATTTCTTCATCCATAGCCGCCTTCCATCCTGGATGTCTCAGAGCCTCCTGATACGACTGCGGAACGGAAGTAGAAGAAAGGGACGCAAGAAACTGAAAATACTCGGAAGACAAACGATGGTGAGACATAAAATTTGAGATAGGATGCGAAGTAGTACAGGAGCGACGTTCTTTTCTTAAAGCAATAGGTCGAGTATCAAATTCAGGCCCATACATAGGAGGAGAAGGACTTACCTCCGGTGGATCCGACAACTCCACAGGTGAAGGTATGGCCAGTGCATCAGGGGATGGTTCCACTTCAAGATTGAACGGCACAAGCGGACAAGGAGTAGTAGAAGGACAAGTCCATCCTGGAGGAGCATCATGGGAGGAGTAGAAGGGGGTGTCCTCAAAGAAAGTCACATCCCTAGAGATAAATATCCTCCAAAGGGTAGGATTGTAACAGACATAACCTTTCTGGGTGCGAGAGTACCCCAAAAAAAGGCACCTCATAGACCGAGGATCAAGTTTATTTTTATGTGGGAATGTAACATGAACAAAACACATACATCCAAACACTTTCAAAGGAAGAGAAAAAGGATCTTCACCGTTAAATAACACAGAGTAAGGAGTTTTATGATGAAGGACTGATGAAGGTAACCTATTAATTAGAAAGCATGCTGTAAGTATAGCATGAGGCCAATAGAAATAGGGTACCTTCATGGAGTAGAGGAGGCCCCGAGCAACTTCAAGAAGATGACGATTCTTTCTTTCAGCAACACCATTTTTTTGAGGAGTATAGGCACATGATGTTTGATGAAGAGGCCCATTACACTCACAAAATGATTTGAAATCATGAGACATGTATTCCTTAGCATTATCAGATCTAAGGGTTTGAATTTTCTTCCCAAATTGTGTCAAGACCATAGCATGAAAATTTTTAAACAAAGGAAGAATTTTGGAACCCTTTTTAAATAGATATAACCATGTCACTCGAGTAAAATCATCAACAAAAATGACAAAATATTTAACTTGGGAAATATTTTAGATACATAAAGGGCCCAATGCATCAGAATGTATTAGCTCAAACAAAGTAGTACTTGAAGTTGTAAAACGAGGAGAATATGTACTCCTGACATGTTTACTTAATTGACAAACCTCACAATTGAAATTAAAAAGTCTTTTTAAAGATGGAACCAAAGAACGAAGTGAAGGGGTAGACAGATGACCAAGTCGGTTGTGCCAAAGTTGGGCCTCAGACGTGGTGGACGATAATGCAGCTAATGGTGGAAGAGTGAAGTAGTACGAACCCCCCTTTTCATAGCCGCCACCAATCACGTGTTTCGTAGTGAGATCCTGAAAGATACAAGAAGACGGTGAGAAGGTGATTGAGCAATTTAATTGTTTGGTCAATTGACTAACCGAGAGCAAATTTAAAGGAAATTGAGGAACAAACAAAACATCTTGAAGGGGAATAGATGAAGTAAGAGAGGAGGAACCTTTGCCAAGGACCTTGGTTTGGGTACCATCAACAATAGTAACAAATTTATGAGGATAACAAGGAGATAAGGACTGCAACAAGTGTTTGTTACCTGATAGATGTTCGGAGGCCTCGGAGTCGATGATCCAAGAGGAAGAGGAAGAAGAGGAAGAAAGCATACCTGAGGCAATAGTAGTGGCAATAGTAGAGGATAAGGGAATAGATGATTCCACGAAGGACTTCATTTTTTGAAATGCAGCATAGTCCACAGTCGTAAGAGTCACATTTTTGGATGATGATTCAGCCTTATCTTCATTTTTCTCAACGTTAATCGAGACTGGGTTAGCTGTGGCCCAATCAGGCTTGACATGAAGTTTCCAGCATGATGCCACAAGGTGGTTCTGACGGCCACAATAAGTGCAAAGTTGAGGCTCAGTATGGAAAGAATTCTGACCTCTATTTTCAGCCCTTCTCATAGTTCTACCCCCTCTCATATTTCTGCCCCGTCCTCGAGATGAGGAAGATGTTCCCCGATTGCCAGAGAACATCGCCGATGGAGCATCAATAGGAGAAGGAGGGGATGGATCCTGTATCCAAAGTAATGTAGCACTAATATCATCGAAGGATGGAAGAGCAGAAGAACTTAGAAGCTGAGTTTTGGCCACCTCAAGGTATGGTTTAATATTCGATAAACAAATGGTTGCTGCCAAAGCTTCTCTTTGTCATTCTTGAACAACAATATCAGTGGAATATGGCTGAGCTAGTTTCCATTATTGAAGAATACCTTGAAACCAAGCCAAAAATTCGTGAATATTATCTCCATGTTTCGTATGCAGCATGTTTTGTAAGTCATCATATATTTTTTGTAATGAAGCAGTGCTTGAGTAAAGCTTGGCACAAGTGTCCCATATGTTCTTGGCGGTTTCCAAGTGGACCACATTGTTGGCCACCTGCTCTTCCATGTTATTAATGAGCCAACTTATCACCATGTTATCATCATTAACCCACTTATGGTAGGACGCATCTTCTTCATCAATCGGAGGAGGAAAGTTAACAACATGGCTCAAGAGGTCACGAGTAATAAGAACCCTCCGAACCGATTGTGACCAGCTTATGTAATTGGAGAGACCTCTAAGTGGAATTGTAGTAATACAAAGTATATCACTCTTATTACTATTGTATCCAATCTCCATGATGAGGCAAGTAAAATATGGAGGTCAAGGGAAAAGGCCTTCTTCAAAGAACAATTACTCAATGTAATTTGAAGAACTCGTAGACCAAATCAGTCACCAACAAAAGAGAACAAGAACCAATTTCTTTCACGAGGGAAAGCACCAAATTATCAACAAATTTGTGCCTTTAGAAAGTGATAATAACATCCAACAACACTCAACTTCTCTTGTATTCATAAGAACAAAGTGAAGAAAGTATATGCAACCGATTAGGCCTTAATCCAAACTCTAACACAAACGAGCAATAAACAAAAATTTAGAGAAGATTTAACGACAAACCAAGACACTTGGAAGAGATTTATCTTCAGCTCATGGGAGACTTAAACGTAAACAAAAATTCAATTGTTGAAGTTAAAAAAATGGAACTACATAGGGTAAATGACTGCTAGAATTTCATCAAACATATAATGGGCAGCAAACAACATAACACAAACCCATGAGCAACCTTAAGTAGGAGAAGATACAGCAACATGTGTTGGAATTCTACCTCAAATGAGATGGATCCAAATTACATAAAGGTAATTGAATCACCCATCAATCTTAATAAGATGCAAACAACAAATGATCTTGATCACTCTTGTAATTGATTTACAAGGAGTCAAGATTATAACATCAATTCAGTCATAGAAATAAATCTTTACAACATATAAAGATTTATCTTGACTTGATGTGACTCAAAATTCAAGAAGTAAAGAAAAATAGTAAAAATGAGTATGTAAATAAGAAAAGGAAACCAAAAAAAATGTAAATAAGAAGAACATGAACTTATCTCTTCATGACTGAATTCCTTTTACAACTTCTTGAACAGATTTCATAATAACTCCATGAAGAGAGATCCCTAAACTCCTTGTTCTGATACTATGTAGGATTTAGGATCTCATGAAAGGAACTTTAGATCAATATGAAAGAAGAAGAAGAAGAAGAGAGAAGGAGAAGAGAAGAAGAAGACCGTGGAAGGAGAGAGTTTGGATTAATGGAGAAGAGGGTTGCGTCAAAAAGAAAAATGAGGGCTGGACGAATTTTTGGAAAGAGAGGAGAGTGCTTCAATGCCCTACCTCTTAGCCAATGCCTTTATTTATAGTTTTACAATGTCCTTAGGGCTACAACTTGATAAAACAAAAGACATAAAAGGAACACATATTTACACTTCTATGCCATCTTTATGGAAAGTACCATATTTTACACATATGTCACTCCTTTGACGTGTGGGCTTCTTGTCTTGAGCTCGTGGGCTTGAGCCCATCTTCCAACAACTACCAATAGCAGAAGCATAAGGCACATTGCCCATGTTGGCTAGCTCCTGCTCTGTAGATGACTGCTCCTTAGATAGCCTAAAGTGACTAGCCAAAGGAGTACTTACTGGTTTTGCATCATTCATGTTGAATCTACTTAGCACCTTCTTCGTATATTCTTCTTGTGACAGTTTCAAGACATCAATGCCCCTAGTAATCCTCATCCCAAGGATTTTGTTGATTTCTATGACTCCATGGATTTTGCTCATGGAGAAAAAGGGAGAGAGAGCCATTGGGAGAAAACTGGAGGAAGAAGAGGTTGTGGACTTGATGTCCTAACCCTCCCCCTGAAGCTCTATTTATAGATTAATGAAACTAATGTATTATAATAATACCCTTGAACTTAGGGTTTAGGGTTAAGGGTTTTAACCCTGGAACTTTAATCTAATTACATCAATGCCATCTCTATGAGATGACCCTTTATTTACCATCCTGCCATCATTGTATGTGGGCCTATGGGCCTTCTCTTTGATTTGTGGGCTTTGAGCTCGTCTTCTATATCTCTTGGATGCATGGGTCTTCCTTGGTCTTATGGGCTTGGGCCCATCTTCTATTATACTTGGATATGAGGGCCTTCCTTGGTCGAGTGAGCTTGGACCCTATTTTCCAACACTCCCCCTCAAGCTAGGGGTGAGAGAACATCATGAACTCCCAACTTGCTGTAAATGATGTATAAATTTTTTTTTTTATAACATGGCACATCTTCCAATAGTCCCTCTCTCGCTAGTGTTCTCATTCATGAGGCCCAACTGGCATAATATCAGTGAGAGTAAATCACTCCTAGACGATAAGACATTGCTCCATACTCCAGTCTTAACTCATGCTAGATGTAGGGCACACTCCATCTTCTGTAGGTAGTGTATCTATCAGCATTGCTCTGAAGTGTCCACCTCCGCCACCGTGTCCCTCCACAGGACAATGACTCTCAAGTGGTAGAGTAATATATGACATTAATGGGGGGAAGTAACATAAATGTAATAATAAGTTCATCTGTCACGGAATCCCAACCGCAAATATTTTTTATATTTTTATGGGATATTAAGTTCCTCCGACATGGAATCCCAACCACAAATATTTTTTATATTTTTATGGGGAATAATAAATAATGGTATGAGGCCACCTCTTCTTCAATAATAATGTCTCATCCAAAGAGACACAATAGCAACAACTAAAATGGGTTTGGGCCCATTTAACACGGACCAAAATAATTCTTGTAAATTAACCCATAAATAATCTAATGCACATATCTATACCAAATAATATGCTGACCAAGGAATAATCTGTCAATTCTTCAAAATAATAATCTAGCCAAAGAAAAATTTATAGTGCCGAGACAAATAGTAGACTAATATATCCGAGTCGTTGTAGAAATATGTATAAGTTTTTGTCTAGACATTCGAGGCAAAAAATAAGTGGCCTGAGTCAGGTTCACCCGAACCTGAGTTGACCATGACCAAGTTGACCCGATCAGAGTTGCTCTGAGTTAATTCGGAATACTGATGTAGAAGTAGAAGCTCGGGTTGTTCGGAACTCGGTTCGGTCCAGGTTGGAGCTGGCGCTCAACCCGGATTTAATACGTTTCCTTACTTAGGAAACATTAAAGGGAATTTCACTTAAATACCCATTTAAAATAAAATATTTTTAAAAATACCGACGTCATCAAAATATTTCTAAAACTACCCAACTTTGACCGATCAAATGCCTATGTGTGCAGTCAAAAGCGACACATAAGCTTTGACTGCTTATGTGTTGCCACATCATCTGTGCGGTAAACATAAATCGACACATCGTCTGCCACGTCATTATTTTACCATGTCATCTGCCACGTAAGCTGACACGTCATTAAATAAAAATTAAATATTTTTTTTAAAAATAAAAATCAGATACAATTTTTATTACCTAATATCTACAATATTGGACATTTATCTTTGGGAAAAGTAATAAATGTTATGTCTCGAAGCCTAAAAATTATTTTAGAGTTTAAAAATACAATTTATTTGTATAATTTTTATCATATTATTTACAAAACAATAAATTATTAAAAATATATATTCGTTAATTAAAAATCCTACAACACCTTTTATTATCAATTAAAAATATTTATTAACTGAAAAAATATAAAAATTTTACTTGAGTTTAAAAAATAAATGTACCGGTACACTTTTTATTACCTTATATTTAAAATTATAAGTTATAAAAAATCTTACTCTTACCATTTTAACACCTTGTTATTATCGATTTAAAAATTATTTTCATAAAAAAATTGAAAATTTTAGTTTTGAGTTTAAAAATCAAATTTATCAATGCGTTTTTTTAAAATTTATTATTACCTTATATTTAAAATAATTAAAAATAAAATAAATATAAAATTAATTAAAAAATTTTACTCTTACTAATTTATGTTTTATTATCGATTTAATTTTTTTTTAATTTTTTAATTTTTTAATTGAGAGGGGGGACGTCGAGGGCGAAGTTTGAGGCCGAGCGGCGGTAGCAGCCACTGCGAGAGGGGAGAGGAGAGGGGGGAGAGGAGAGGAGAGGAGAGGGGAGAGGGGGGGGAGAGGAGAGGAGGCCAAGGCTGAGCGACGGCAGCGAGAGGAGAGATGCCAAGGCCAGAGGAGGCCGAGGCCAAGCGGCGGTGAGAGGGCGAGAGGAGAGGGGGAAAGAGGAGAGGAGAGGAGGTCGAGGCCAAGAGACGACAGCGAGAGGAGAGAGGGCAAGGCCAGAGGAGGCCGAGGCCAAGCTGCGGTGAGAGGGTGAGAGAAGAGGGGGTGAGAGGAGAGGAGAGGGGGCGAGAGGAGGCCGAGCGGCGGCGGCGAGAGGGCGAGAGGAGAGGAGAGGAGAAAGATGAGAGGGGACACATAAGGCATTTAAAATAACTTATTTTGAAAAACAATGCGGTGGAATACGGTGAGGATTATTTAATTTTTATTTAATGACGTGTCAGCTTACGTGGCAGATGACATGGTAAAATAATGATGTGGCAGACGACGTGTCGATCTATGTGTTATGCACGCAATAACATTATTATTTTAGTTGTTTTATTTAATTTACTTTATTTTATTTCAGTTTTAGGCCATAGGGGTATTTTTGGAATTATTTATTAATAGGGATATTTTTGGAATATTTTATTCATAGGGATATTTCTGTAATATTTTATTAAACCCTAACAGGGTGAACCCTATTTAAGGGGTAAGAGTAATGAGAAAAGAAAAACATTGAAGTATTAAGAATTAGGTTAATTGTGTAGAGAGGCTTAGAGTTCTCCTCAACGAGCTCTAAGGTATCAAGCTTCCCTTCGGCTTGATCTTCGTTTTCGTCTTTCCCATGTATTCCTACTACCCCTATGGTAATGCTTGGAAGACCCGTAACCCGTGGCAGTTTGCAGATCCTCCCAAAGAATCCACGTGTCAGATCCGGGACCGTAACAACTGGTATCAGAGTGGGAACACAATGAATTATGGAACACAAGCTCGCATGGAGAAGGTATACAATTCTGCGGACAAACTTTGCAAAGAATTTGGAGAAGCACGAGCATTATATGAAAATTTCATGGAATGCTGGACAAGGGAGCCACGTGCTACCGCAAAACAGGTCACACACTCACACGACCTGAATTCGCCGAGCACGACAGCCGCACAGAACACACAGAAGCTCTCTCGGACGAACAGAAGACTGTCTCGAGAAAGCTCTCCAAAAATCCAAAATCCGACGGCAGATACACCGGAATTTCAAAAATGGCAAAGGCTCACCATTTCCCAATGGACGTCGTGCGTATCTCCACACAGAAGCTGCAGCGGGGAGGGGATTTCCTAACAGAGGAAATCCCGAAATCATCGGCACCGGAGGATTTTGGGATGACCGAAAATCTGAAATCGGAGGGGAATAGAAAATTCCGTCGGCGCCGTAGGCGAAATTTCTGACGGAATTTCCGCTGGGCTCTGTTCCATGGGGCTGAGAAACAGAGGTTCTCTGTCTCGGCAATGCTCCCAGCGGCGAAGCCCCAACTGGCTTCTTGTCGCCACCGGCGAAGCAGGATAGTTCGTCGGCGCCGTAAGCAACTTTTCTGCAAGGGATCTCGATTCCGGGAGGCTGAGGAACGACGATTCACAAGTTTCCAAGACCCCTCTGTCTCGGAAACTATCCAGGCGGCGAAGCCCCGACGGGCTGCGATTCGCCACAGGAAAATCATGCGATTCCGTCGGTGCCGGGAGAGAGGAAGAAGAAGCCAATCGCCGGACTTCGTCGGTGCCGTGAGGAATGGAACTGCCGGCCGCAGAGTTCGGGAGCCGCCAAAGGAAGACGATGACTCCCGATTAAATTTTCCTAACTTAGAAAATTTAATCGGCCCGGTCCGCTGAGTCGCATGCCGGACCGGGCTCCTGAACAGAGTCAACCCAGGTTAACTCGGACCGGCCCACAAAAAAAAAAAAAAAGTTGGCGTGCAGAAGAGGGGTCGTGCACCGGACCGGGTTCCTAAACCGAGTCAACCCAGGTTAACTCGGACCGGGCCAAAAAAAAAAAAAAAAAAACATCTTGAAGGGGGTCATTGCTATCGCGGATGCTACTTCGGCACTGGTGGCGAGTCGGCATACCGACACTACTTCCGAGCTTGAGGACAAGCTCGTCTTCCAAGGGGGTGTAATATTATGCACGCAATAACATTATTATTTTAGTTGTTTTATTTAATTTACTTTATTTTATTTCAGTTTTAGGCCATAGGGGTATTTTTGGAATTATTTATTAATAGGGATATTTTTGGAATATTTTATTCATAGGGATATTTCTGTAATATTTTATTAAACCCTAACAGGGTGAACCCTATTTAAGGGGTAAGAGTAATAAGAAAAGAAAAGCATTGAAGTATTAAGAATTAGGTTAATTGTGTAGAGAGGCTTAGAGTTCTCCTCAACGAGCTCTAGGGTATCAAGCTTCCCTTTGGCTTGATCTTCGTTTTCGTCTTCCCCATGTCTTCCTACTACCCCTATGGTAATGGTTGGAAGACCCGTAACCCGTGGCAGATTGCAGATCCTCCCAAAGAATCCACGTGTCAGATCCGAGACCGTAACACTATGTTTACTGCACAGATGATGTGGCAACACATAAGCAGTCAAAGCTTATGTGTCACTTTTGAATGCACACATAGGCATTTGACCGGTCAAAGTTGGGTAGTTTTAGAAATATTTTGATGAAGTCGATATTTTTTAAAATATTTTATTTTAAATGGGTATTTAAGTGAAATTCCCAACATTAAATCTAGTAATTCCAGCTTCTTCTTTCCCGACGCCGAACAACTCAGGAGACCAAGACGGCAGGGAGGTATCGTCGCTGCAATCAGAAAGTTTCCGGAAAAAGGAGCAGCTGGTTCGAACTAAGAAGTCCGTCATCTATAGAATGGCAGAAGAGTTTATTAAAATAGATTCGTGATCTATTCAAACTTAGGAAGATAAAAAAAATTTGGAAGTTCACGGGATCGAATCTCAGTATGTATATGCCAGCAGAAGCAGAAAAACAGAGAGAACAACTCAGTTTGGCAGAACGGAAATAATCCAGCAACTAGAAACTCAAAAATAAGAGCAGTCAGCCAGCTGTGAGATAAGCTGAACACCTCTCTGTAGTCATCTTCCCCGTCAGCCGAACAGAGCAGAATAGCAACGCGCAAAAACTCTCTGCAATCGTCTTCTTCTTCTTCGGCAATGACAACAAACAATCTTCTTCTTCTTCTTCTTCCACAAAAGCACCAAACAGAAAGCATAGGTCAGCAGAGAGCCGTGTAGGATTGCTGTATTCTGAGTATTAGAGCAAGTTACGAAAGCAATAATCTTCACTAGATTATAGAAACTTTCCAGTAGACCAACAAAACTCTTACTATGTTGCTCCCCAACGACTACTACGAAACAGAGAAGATACTGAGAGGCAAAGTGAACCGATTAGCAACAAATAGCAGCAACACCAACAAGATAAACTTTAAGTGCTTGTGGGAAGATAATCTCAGCTGCTGCGATGTTCCTCTGAAAAAAACCAGTGAAGAAAGCAAAATCTGAAGCTAAGCCAATGTCATAGCAGATAACTCAATACAGTAACATATAGAAGCCATTAATTGAAGGAAGATTGTTGAAAGGAAAACACATGAGAGGTAGTATGTTGGCTCAGCTTGTCGTTGAGCAATCCGTCGGACCAGGTCTACTAGAGAAAAAATAACAACAATATGAAGAAAACACTAAGCAATAATATGAGCAAAAGAAAAAAAAAATTGATGGGTTCTGTATCCTAAAAAACCATAGATGTGAGTCCTGAAAATCAATGCTTTGATACATTGTTGATTTTCAGGACTCCATGGATTTAGCTCATGGCGAAAATGGGAGAGAGACCCATTGGGAGAAAACTAGAGGAAGAAGAGGATATGGACTTGATGTCCTAACCCTCCCTCTGAAGCTCTATTTATAGATTAATGAAACTACTGTATTATAATAATACCCCCGAACTTAGGATTTAGGGTTTTAACCCTGGAACTTTAATCTAATTACATCAATGTCATCTCTATGAGATGACCCTTTATTTACTGTCCTGCCATCATTGTATGTGGGCCTATGGGCCTTCTCTTTGATCTGTGGACCGTGAGCCATCTTCTATATCTCTTGGATGCATGGGTCTTCCTTGGTCTTATGGGCTTTGGCCGATCTCCTAATACACTTGGATATGTGGGCCTTCCTTGGTAATGTGGGCTTGGGCCCTATCTTCCAACAAATTTATTTTGCAACATTCAAATCCTATATTGCAAACTTCTTGGACAACTCCTCTATTTCTAGTTTGCAAGCACTTTCTATCAACATATCATCAACATATAGCAATAGAATGATGTAGGAGTCATTAAGCTTCTTCACATAACAACAATGATCAGCCTGGCACCTCAAGAAATCATTACTACTCATAAAGGTGTCAAAGTTCTTATTCCACTATCTTTGAGCTTGTTTAAGACCATACAAGCTCTTTTGAAGTTTGCACACCATTTTTTCTTTTCCTTGTGTTTTGAAACCCTTTGGTTGCATCATGTAAATTTTCTTCCTCCAAATCACAATGAAGAAAGGTTTTCCTTACATCCAATTGCTCTAAGTGCAAGTCTTCACTTGCCACTAGTCCAAGCACTATTCTAATAGTAGTCAACTACTGGAGAGAAAATCTCAGTGTAGTCAATGCCTTCTTTTTGTTGAAAGCCTTTTACCACCAGTCTTGCCTTATACCACTTGTTGCCATCATGTTCGTCTTTTATAAGGTACACCCATTTATTCTGCAAGGACTTCTTCCCTTTTGGTAACTCGGTCAACTGCCATGTCAGATTGGATAACAATGAATCCATCTCATCCTTCATGGCCAACTCCCACTTGGTTGATTCATCAATTTGCATGACTTCCTCATAGCTCTCTGGTTCACCTTTATCAGTCAACAAAATATAATTCAGTGCAGGGGAGAACCTCTGTGGTGGTTTGCTAGTTCTGGTAGATCTTCTAAGTTCAGTCACATGAACATTCTGATTTACTTCTGGGGGTATATTTTCCTGAGTAATATTCTCAATCTCAATAACTGGAAGATCTTTCAACTTAATCACATATAACTTCTTGGCTTCATCACTTGTGCTCTCAGACTTTGTTCTCAACCTATCTTTATATAGGGCAACTTCATTGAATATCATGTCCTTGCACCTGATAACCTTACGAGTTTGGTCGTCCTTGAAGCAATAACCAAACTCGGTACCACCATAGCCAATAAAGAAACATATTTTAGATTTATTGTCAAGTTTACTTCTAACAGCAGAATCAATGTGAATATAAGAAATACAACCCAAAACTTTCAACAAAGAAAGGTTTACCTCGTTGCTACTCCAGACCTCTTCTGATATTTTGCAATCCAATGGTGTTGCGGGACATCTGTTGATCAGATAGGCACTGGTGCTAATAATCTCAACCATAACATCTTTGGTAATCCTGCATGTAATCTCATGCGACTAGCACACTTGTTCAAGGTTCTATTCATTCTCTCAGCCACACCATTGTGTTGAGGTTTTCCAGGAATGGTCTTCTTCATCTTGATTTCATTATTAGCATAGTATCGCTTGAAATCATCATCTATGTATTCTTCCCCATTATCTGATTGCATGAATTTCACCTTCAAATTTGTATCATTCTCGACCATTGTTCTCCATCTCTTGAAGGTATCAAAGACATCATATTTCTGTTTTAGGAAATAAGCCCATACCTTTCTGCTTACATCATCAATAAATATCGCATAGTAGTTAGAAGAAGGCCCCACACATCCATGTAAACCAACTCCAATTTTCTTGTCTTTAGTTCCTTTCCAACCTTAGAAAAGCTAACCTTTTTCTGCTTACCAAAAATACAGCCTTCACACAAACCGTTGTTTACAATTTTTAAACCTGGTAGCTTCCCTTTGTACTGAAGCACTTTCTTTTCCTTCTCACTCATGTTACCGAGCCTATAATGTCACAAGTCAGAATCATTAACAACATCAGCAACTGCAAGTGTGTCTCTTCAACTGGAAGTGATGTAAAGAGTTCTATTTTTAACTCCTCGTGCAACAACCATGGCTCCCTTTGTGATTTTCCATGAAGCACCATTAAAAGTCACATTGTGACCTTCATCATCAAGCTGCCCTACTGAGATCAGATTATGCATCAATTTTGGTATATGTCTCACTTTGTGAATTTTTCACACTAACCCGTTTGAAATCCTCAAACTGACATTACCAATACCAACAATATCCAAAGGTTCTCCATCATCAAGATACACCTTCCCATGATCTCCAACAACATAATTCTCCATGATCTCTGTTACAATGTAGGACCCACCATGAAGACATGAGATGCAAAGAGGAGTCATCACACGAGCTGGCATGAGTTGGAATGAGTTGGATTGGGATCCACAAAGATACCACGAGTTGATATCCTTATCACATGAGTTGGAAGATCAAGTGGGACCCTCAAAGATGACCACAAGCTAGCATCTGTATCCTATGGTCACGTTCTCATAGAAGAGGTTTAGTTTGATTTATGTTAGTCTTCTAATTATGTTGAGTTATTTTATTATGATAGACTTATCTTTAAGAGTTATAGTTTGAATGTAACTAGGAAAACGTAGTTTAATTGTACTTGGACTCTACCACTTTACTCTACTATAAATAGAGGGGCTTGTACTCGAAAATAAATCATCCAGTGAAGTATTTCTCCCCTTCACTCTTGTGAAGAGTTCTTCTCTAGCCTAAACACTTTCTTCTTTTTTCTCTTCTCTCTTCTCTACCCGATAGCTCTCTCTCCCTTTCCTTTTCTTTTGCCCTCTATCACCTTGCTTGAGATATCAGTAAAGAGTCCCAAATTCAACATGGTATCAGAGCATCAAATTTAGGATCCCCACATCAAAAGAATGCTCTAATAAGGTATGATCAAAGGTGCTCATAGAAGGCTCTTTATGAAGCAAGATTGAAGCTCATGAGATAAGTTTCTTTTTTTTTATATTATTGATTCATGCTCTTGGTTTTCTCATATTTGAAGATGTTTAGATATGTTTTTATGGCTATCTTCATCTTATGAGATTATGTAAATATATGCATCTCGGATTAGAAGAAGTTACCAGGGCAGTTTTATCAGTTTGGAAATGTTTTTGATAGAGACCAGTTTATGTTGAAATTTATGAATAAAAATTTATAATTCTATGGGAACAATATTCTCTGGTAAATAAGATTGATATTAAGCCTATTATGAGTGGTTATTAATTGAATATTAGAAATATGATTACTTAGCTTCTATGCTAAGTCTCTCCATTAATTGAGTTGGTTGAAGAACTCTACTTGGTTTTTTATTAGTATTTGATTAGAGAATATTTTAAATTGAATTGCCTATTATGGCTGAAGAAAAAATGAGTCACAAGAGTAATATACTCAAAATTACTACTATATCCTTGCGAGGGGTATCAAATTTCATGAGCTGGTCCACATCAGTTCGCAAGTTTCTTATAACAAATGACCTCTTTGGTCACCTCACCAACCATGGACCACCTATTGATGAAGAAGATATTTTTTATAGCAAGTGGTTAAAAATGATACTTTGGTTATTAGTTGGTTTATAAACAGCATGGAAGAACCTGTCTCCAACAATGTTATTCATCTTGATACTGCTAAACAAGTTTGGGAGACATGTGCTAAGTTGTATTCTAGCTCCGGCAACTTACACAGGCCATATGATATTCTTCAATGAATGCTTAATAGTAAACAAGGAGAAAATATCCATGAATATTTGGCTCACTTTAGATGCCTTCTTCCAGATTGGAAAATAGATCAGCCCTCCATGGATGTCTCTATCCAATAAAAATAGAAAGAAGCCTTAGTACTGCCATATGCCTTGCAAACATTAAACTGTATCTCGAATTTGCTAAAAGTCAATTTCTTAGCACTTCTGCTATTCTCATTTTTTATGATGTATATGCCACATTACTTCATATTCCTGACGCTTTTTCTTTCACTACTAAAGTATCATCCGATATGTACTCCGAGAATAGGGGAACATCATCCGACCGCGGCCGAGGCTGTGGCATAAATTAAAGAGGATGAGGAAGAGGTGGAAGGAATGGTTCGGTTGGAACAGATGACAAGGAATGAACTAAGTGTGGGAGATATGGCCATTCTATAGATACATGCTATTACAAGGAATGCACCTATTGTGGAAGATATGGCCACACTATAGAGACATGTTATAAATTCCATGGCAAACTGGACTAGACGAAGGCTGATCAAGCCTTAGTAAGTGATACAAAAGAGGACTAGGCTACCACATCAACAGAAAAGAAAACCCTTATCGATGATGAGTATGATTTATTGCAAAAAATGCAAACACTGATGGGTTATGCTCCAAGTTCCTCCTAACCTACTGCTACCACCACCGCTTTAGGTATGCTATCTGCCTCCTCTTGATCCTAGATAATTGACTCAGGGGCTTCTAATCATGTCACTGGTAACAAAAATCTACTACACTCAGTTTCTCGTTGTCTCTCACATAAATTTGTTACCATAGCTGACAGCTCTCAAACTAAAGTTCTAGGGAAAGGATCCACTTCTGTTACACCATCACTTCCGCTCACAGATATTCTTTTGTTTCTACTTTTCCCTTGAATCTTTTATTTGTTAGTCACCTCACAAAATATTTTAATTTCTCCATCACCTTCTCACCCACTTCTTGTGTGTTTCAGGATCTTATAACGAAGTAGGTGATTGGTGGAGGCCGTGAACATGGGGGGCTCTACTACCTAGGCGTGCGTAAAATAAATATTGTTTCAACCAATGAGACTAAGACAAGTCTATGGCACAACCGGTTGGGACATCCATCCGCACAATCTCTTCATCATTTTTTTCCTACACGTAAAGAAAGGTCAGAGTTAAATTGTGAAGTCTGTCAACTGAGCAAACTCAAAAGGACTACATACTCACCTCGTCCATAAATTAAAAGTATTACTCCTTTTTAATTGATTCATACAGATGTATGGGGACCTTTTAGTGTCTCAAATATTTATCGAATCAAGTACTTTATTATATTTATTGATGATTTTATTTGTACCACTTAGTTATTTATCTTTAAAGAATGTTCTGAAATACCATCCATATTTAAATCCTTTCATGCCTATGAAACACAATCTAGATGGGTCCATTGCTCACCTTAAGGTTTGCCTCATTTCTAAAGGCTATACACAGTGTTATGGAATTGATTATGAGGAAACATTCTCTTCGGTGACCAAAATGAACTCGGTACGTATTTTATTATCTCTAGTGGCTAATTCCTCCTAGCAGGTATATCAACTTGATGTGAAAAACGTTTTTCTTAATGGGGATATCAAGGGAAAATTTTATATGCATCAATCACCTAGTTATGTGATTGAGGGGGAGTCGGTATATCGATTGAAGAAATCCCTTTGTGGTCTAAAACAGTCTCCTCGAGCATGGTTTGAAAATTTTAGCCAAGCCTTCATACAGGCTGGATTTTACCAATGTTTGGTAGATCACTCCGTATTTATTAAAAACATACCTAAATGCATGGTAATTTTGGCAGTATATGTTGATGATATTATTTTAACCGGTAGTGATCCCGAGGGCATCCAGGAAACCAAGGAAACAATAAGTGCAGATTTCAAGACAAAAGATCTTGAACTACTTATATTTTCTAAATATTGAAGTACTACAGTCCAGACATGGGATTGTGCTCTCTCCAAGGAAGTATGTTCTTGATCTATTGGAGGAGACAGGAGTGATGGGGTGTTGACCAATAGAAACCCCTATGGACTCAAATACAAATTATGTGCAGGTACTGGAGAAGATGTGGATATTGGAAAATATCAAAGACTTGTGGGAAAACTTATTTATCTCTGTGTAACAAGACCAGATATATCATACGCAGTACGTGTGGTAAGTCAATACATGCACAAGCCACAGTTCAATCACTGGCATGCCCTAGAAAGAATATTATGATATTAGAAAGGAGCTTCGGGAAGAGGAATTCTTCATAAGAACCGTGGTCACTTCGACATAGAAGGATTCTCAGATGCAGACTGGGCTGGATCCCCAGATAAACAGAAAATATACTTCAGGATATTGTACAATGATTGGAGGGAAACTTGGTTACATGGAGAAGCAAGAAGAAAAATATAGTTGCATGGTCTAGTGTAGAAGGAGAGTACAAAGCCATGGCACATAGCGTGTTGTTGCAGGCAACCAAAAATAAAACCTATACTCGTAAAAATATATGTAGCATTGCGAGTAAGGATTGTTCCCACGAAGAGTGATTAGTCTAATTTTATGCCTCGTGAACAAGGATAGGGGGGGGGGGGGGGGGGGTGTTGAGTATAACGAAAACATTTTTAAGAAAAAAAAAGCTAGGAAACAATTCAAATTAAAATATCAAAATCAATCAAAAGTCAACATCCACAATTTCACAAGTGATCATGGTTGCAAGCATATATCAATTCGCACTTGAGTAATCACATTTGGAACTATCTTCCTATCTCTCCTTAGTCGTAGTTAATTAGAAAATAAGCCATCCAATTAACCCTAACTACTAAACAACCCAAGACAAGCGCTAAAGGTTTAATCTAGCAATAGCCTTAAGAATTAGAGAGATCGATGAAACTAAACAACACAAGCACAAGTGGCTGCATTTAATTTATTCCAATGTTCTTCTTAAGATGTAATAATTCTTGATGCTGCAAATCATCAAATCTCAATTGCCTCACAAGTAGACCTCCTAGTGATTAAACAGACAATCATGAAAAAAAATATAGAAGAACATCTGATACTCAAAACATAAATTGAACGATGAAAAAAAATCAGATCTCACAGTTTTATTGATTTCGATGGCTTCAATTTCCTTTGACCAAGTCTGAAAGTTTAGCCACACTGGGCCAACAAGAAAATTGAAGGAAAAACTAGAGAAAAGAGGGAGGAAAAGCTGGAGAAGGGAAAAAGAGGAGGGTCGGCCAAACTCTCCTTGTATCTCCTTCTCTTCTTAGTCCCTTAAGGTTTAGGGTTTTCCTCCTTTTATCCAACCCCCTCCCCCTTTTTCCCGTTCGAGGATGTCACATTGTACGTGATGCGACTTCAAACCCAATTTCGACCTGGATTCAACCTGTAAATCTAAAAATTCAAAACATAAAAGTTGTAGAACCTTTTCTTGAAATTCCATATCATCTTGAATCATCTCAATCAAAGCTCTAATGAGAGATGTATGCCCAAATTATGAAGCAATGTAGAAATATTTCAAAATCGCCCAATTAACTTCATTTTGCACTTAACAACTCTATTTGCATCCTAAATCAAAATATAAAAATAATGAGTATATTTAGGCACCAAATAATTATAAAAGCCTGTTGAATTTATGGAAAAGAGAAATACTTCATTGACTTCATTAACTTCCTATAATCGGAGTACATGAACATCTATTTATAATAGAGGAAGGTAGTAGAGTCCAATTATAATAAAACTACTTGTCCCAATTACACCCAAACTCTAACACTTAAGGATAAGCCTTAGCATAATTAAATAATTCAATATAAATAGAAGACAAACATAACTCAAATTATAACTCTTCCATGACGTGACCATAAGATAAAGATGTCAGGTCGTGGTTATCTTTGTGATTCCTTCTTGATCTTCTAACTTATGTGATAAGGATGTCAGCTCGTGGTAATCATGGTGGGTCCTAATTCTTATGTGCTTGGGCTCATCTTACAATACTCTTAGATATGTGGGCCTTCCTTGGTTGTGTGGCCCATCTTACAGTATTCTTATATATGTGGGTCTTCCTTGGTCGTGTGGGCTTGGGCCCTAGCTTCCAACACTCCCCCTCAAGTTGGGGGTGAGAGAACATAAAAAACTCTCAGCTTGCTACAAATAATGTATAGAATTTTTTTGTATAAAATGGCAATACTCCAATCGTCCAACACTCCCCCTCACGCTGGTGCTCTCTTCCATGAAGCCCAACTGGCCAATTCAGGGGGGTATAACATAGATGTAATAATAAGTTCCTTCGTCATGGTTTCCCAACCGTGATATTTTTTGAAAGGGTATCCTCCGTCATGGTTCATGGTTTCCCAACCATGATATTTTTTTACAGGGCCCGTCATGGTTTCCCAACCGTGATATTTTTTGACATGGTACTAAGTTTCTCCACCATGGTTTCCCAACTGTGATATTTTTTTATAGGGTATCCTCCATCATGGTTTCCCAACCGTGATATATATATTTTTTACATGGCCCATTATGGTTTCTCAACCATGATATTTTTTACAGGGTCAAATAAACGATGATATGAGAAAGGATACTGAGGCCACCTCTTCTTCAATAATAATGTCCCCAAAGAGACATAATAGTTGCAGGTGAATATAACACAACCATCTTCCAACACATATAACACGAACCAAAATAATAAACCTTGTAGAAGTACCCATGAAATAATCATAATCCGATATAAATAATTTTTCTTAAATACAAAAGCTTCATCTTTTGTGCTCCCCCTTTCTTGAATATTTTGATCACATAAACTTATCCACAACATACGGAATAAAATACCTCTTTCTTGTACTTCTTTTACTTCTCCCCTTCAAGCTAGGATGTAATGGCAGTGATTCCATTTTGAACCAAATATCATAGATGTAGAAATAAGCCCAAATAACAAAGATGTATAAATAATCATTCAAACTAGCGAGAAGTGAGATATTTTCCTGATATATCAACTCAAAAGGTGACTCAAAACAATGGGCATAAATTCGGATTTTTCAATGCAATAGAATACCAACACGACCTTTGATTCTTCCAATGCAAATATATCTTTAAAGATAGATCAGATTGACACAAAAATTTCTCCTTTTGAAACTAGACTTAAATAAATTTCATCCAAGTATAACTTATCTTCATAACATATAATTACCAAAAGATAAATATTCTGATAGATTTCGGTCTCTGTCATCTGGCCGAACTAAACACAATTTCTCCTTTTTTCCAGCATGACCATTGACTCTTCCAAGATCAATATCTCCTTATAAAAAGCTCATATCTAGAATTGGTTGAGTAGGTAAGAAAATAGACTTATAGATATTTCTTTTGATATATAATTCTCTGTTACAATGTGGGACCCACCATGAGGATGTGGGATGCCAAGAAGAGTCCTCACCCAAGCTTGTATGAGTTAAGAAGATAAGAAGCACAAGCTGAAATAGTTAGAAGACATGAAGATCAAGTGGGACCCACAAAGATACCACAAGTTGGAATCTTATCAATATGAGCTGGAAGATCACGTGGGACCCACAACAACAAGCTCACATCCTCCCTTATTTCCACGTTTTTTAAGAAGAGTTATAGTTCAACTTATTAGAACTCTATTAGATTGTGTTATCCTTTCAAGATAGACTTATTTTAGAGAGTTAGAGTTGGAATGTAATTAGGAGATTTAAAGGTTAGTTGTATATGGACCCTGTCACTTTCTCTACTATAAATAGAGGTATTGTAATTCGGAATTAATCAAGTTCTAAAATTCTCTCTTGAGTAAATCTCTCTCTTTTTGCTTGGCACACACCTTGTTCCTCTTCTCTTCTTCTCTCTACCTGAGAGCCTTCCTCCCCTTTTCTCCTTTTTATTTCTCTCCTCCCTTGCTCAGAATATTGGAAAAAGGGATCCTAAATTCAACATGGTATCAAAGCATTAAATTTAGGATCCATACATCAAAATGAATGCTCCAAGAAGATATGATCAACACCACTCATAGAAGGCTCCTTGTGAAGGAAGATAAAAAAGCGTGAGATAAGTTCATTCATTATTTTTTTATTACTTCATGTTACTGGTTTCCAGATTTAGAAGATGATTAAAAGAGGAGTATGTGAATTTTTTTCATCCAGATTTAGAAGATGATTAAAAGAGGAGTATGTGAATTTTTTTTATCTTATGATATTTTGGATATGAATGCCTCTCAATCTAGAAGAAGCTATCAAAACAGTTTTGTCGGTTTGGAATTTCTGTTAACTGAGACTAGTCCATGATCAAATTGTTGAAAAAAAATTCTTTTTTCGTGGGAACAAGATTCCCTTGATATAGAAGATTGATATTGAGTCTATTATGAGTGGTTATTTACATAGAAAAAAATCAGAATAATGATTGTTTAGCGTCAATACTAAATTTCTCCATGCACCAAGTTATTTGAAGAATACTACTTGGATATTTTGATTAGAATTTTTGGGAGAATTATTTACATTGAAGTGCCTATTATGGCTAAAGAAAATGTTAGTAGCAAAGGTGGTATACTCAGAATTACCACAATACCCTTACGAAGGGTATCAAATTTTATGAGTTGGTCCACATCAGTTCGGAGGTTTCTTATAACAAAGGACTTACTTGGTCATCTCACCAACCATGGACCACCTATTGATCAAGAAGACAATTTTTATAACAAATGGTTAAAAAATGATACCATTGTGATTAGTTGGCTAATCAAAAGCAGGGAAAATTTGTGGACAGAATGCACTCATTGTGGGAGATATGGCCACACTATCGATACATGCTATTACAAGGAAAGGAGTTGTTGTGGAAAAAATGGTCACTATGGAGAAATATGTTATAGTGCCAATGACAACTCATACTTGACAAAGGCTAATCAAGCCTTGGTAGGGGATACAAAGGAGGATCAGCCCACAAAATCAACTGAAAAGAAAAATTTTACTGATGAAGAATATGAGTTGTTTTAGAAAATGATGGGTTCTTCTCCAAGTTCCTCATTAAATACCACAACCACCACTGCTTCAAGTATGCTATCTACCTCATCTTCATCCTGGATAATTGACTCAGGAGCATCCAAGCATCTTACAGGTAACAGACATTTATTACATTTTGTATCTTCCGTTCTTGGTAATAAATCTCCTTACTCTATATTCTTACCAAATGATGATCCATTTTCACTACCCTTGAAAATCTTTGGGTGTCAATGTTTTGTCCATATTTCCTCCCTAAAACCCAGTAAACTTGATCCAAAATCTATCAAGTATATCTTTCTAGGATACTCTCGTACACAAAAGGGTTATGTTTGTATAATCCCACTCTTCAATGTTTACTTTTGTTCAGGGATGTCACATTTTTTGAAGATTCTCCATACTATGTTGACAATGCACCTCCAGGTTTATCTTTAGTACCAGGTTCTCCTCGACCGGTTGTGCCCTGTGCTACAGAAACTTCTCAGCCCCCAGAAACACCGGCTAACACCACACCTATTGAGTTTATGGATCCCACCGAGGTAAGTCCATCTTCTCCAGTTGTTTTTGTCCCACAATATGATACTTGTCCAATCACACAAAGAAAAGAATCTAGATCATGCACCATACTCTCTACGTCTGATCCCATATCAAATTTTGTGTCTCATCATCGTTTGTCCCATGCTTTTTGTCAATTTCTCTCTGCTATTTCTTCCATATTTGTACCACAATCCTATCAGGAGGCTCTCAAACATCCAGGGTGGAATACAGCAATGGATGAAGAAATACAAGCACTTTATGAAAATTAGACATAGGCTCTAGTCCCACTTCCATCAGATAAGAAACCCGTTGGTTACAAATGGGTGTTTACTGTGAAACACAATCTGTTATGGTCCCAGATCTATCACGGGTTATTATAGGGAGCCCACATGGAATCGTAGAAAGGCATGGAGAGGAAGACGAAGATCAAGCCAAATGGGAGCTTGAAAACCCTAGAACTCGTAAGGAGAGCTCCAAGCCTGTTTAGCCTAAAATTAACCTAAAATCAAAGCTTGCCTTTCTCATTACGCTTACCCCATAAATAGGGTTCACCTTTTTAGGGTTTAAGATAAAATATTACAAAAATACCCCTATAAATGAAATATTCCAAAAAGGCCCATGTGGCCTACAACTGAAATAAAATAAAGTAAATTAAAGAAAAATAATTTAAATAATAATGTTATTTCGTGCATAACATTACACCCCCTGGAAGAACAAGCTTGTCCTCAAGCTCGAAAGTAGGGTCTGTATGCCGACATCTCCCTCCAATCTCGCGTGTCAACCGCGATATCTATGGCAGCCCCTTGGACGACAAAACTAGAGCATCCAACCAGAGTAGCAAAAATTATATATATATATATATATATATTATTAATTTTTGTTTTTTGTTTTTTTGGACATTGTCTCATCATTACTTGCGGTAGCACACCCCAAGACGGTGAAACACCATGATCTGGAATGCAGGAATGACTTCCCCAGACAACGCTTTCACCGCAGCCAAAATTTCAACCGGTTGATCTATGCCCCTTGGATAAGGCTCCACAGCAACAGCAGTAAAATTGCATAATACACCCAGAAATGGTAATGCCGTCAGCGCTGGAATTGAAATTCTCATAAAGAGGATTGCACCAACACCATCACCTACTGGGCTCGAGTTATCAGTAGTGAGCGTGTCATCCTTCTTGACACCCATCCACCCCGTAACCCGGTCTGACACAAATACATTTTGAAAACAGCCATCATCCAAAAAAAAACCCAACATTCTTGTCCCCCTGAGTTTTAGTGCCAATGATCTTTGTCGCCAATGATGTAATTGCTGCAGCAGCCAGGTTATGGGAGAGAACAGCCAAAGAGTTATTTAGGTGTCCAGCATGAACCACACCTACTTCATTCAGCATTGTCACTGCATCACTGTGTGCGTGGTCTTTGGGCAGTATTGAGTTCTTCACTGCCATAGCAGCACTGTGTCCTTGGCAGTTTGGCAGCATGGTGTCCTTGGCACAACAACACTGTTTGTGGTGGAAGTTTTCAGGATTATCGTTGCTATCAATTTCATCTCTGGAACGTTTCAAGCCAAATGTAGAACTTTCCAGCAAACTATAGTCTATCTTTCTTGATGTAGAAATAGGTAATGAATCCAATGAGAAGTAACAACTTGGAATCATTACTAGTTCTAACATCTGGACCAACCAATTTCTGATGGCCAAATCCAATCCTTCACATGCAGACATGCTATCATCTTGATACCAATGTTCTTTACAGAACTTATCCTTCCGACTCATCACAAGGAAAGCCACCAGAAGAGTGAAGTCTTCTTGATTTTTGAAAAAACCAACTACAGCAGCATCAACCACATCAAGATGTCCGCATAGAACACTTTCAATCTCCTCCAAAGCAACATGTTGTATATTAACTTTGATTGTCCGATCTAACCTACCTAGAAAGACAAAGTCACCACTCTTTAACTTTCTTGCTAAATCCCCAGACCTATAGAATATTTTGGGACGAAGATCCTTAGCAGGAGTATGAGAAACACCACTGTCTGTATTCAAAGTCACATAATTTGAAGATTTTGAAGATAAATGAACAGGATTATGCAAGTAACTTACAAATATGCAGGACCCTCCAACATGTAATTCACCAACATCAGGCATGTCTGAGTCACCAATAAGCAATATGTCACAGTTTGAAATTGGCAACCCAAGTGGCACTCTGTTTAGTTTGTTAGACTCTAAAATCTGAGACAAATATTTGCAAACAAAATACAAGCAATCACCAGACACCTCAGTACTTCCATACAAGTTCAAGATAAAAGTTCTGGGAAATAGCTGGTTAAGGCTTTGCTAGAGTGACACATGTAAAACTTCCCCACTCAGAATGAATACTTGTAAGAATTTCAGAACTCGCATATGTGATGGCCTTTGTAGGACGGGAACAATAGCTTTCATAAGTAATGGAATAGTTGTCAGCCTCGAGACACCATATGCCTTGAGAAAGTCAACCAGACAAAAAGCGTTTTCGTTCAACTCCTCATGAGAAGGTATTACAAGAAGAGTACTAGAGAGTAGTGCACTGAAAAACTCGTGTAGATGGTCAATAAGACTGATCGATGTCTTGAAAAGTAAAATCTCGCCTTCATGCAACGGAAATAAGCTTTGCATCCAACAAAAGCGATTCAAGATACCTTCCTCTGTGCCATAGACACCCTTAGGCTCTCCAGTTGACCCAGATGTGTACATCACATAACAAAACATTCTCTGCTTGCTGCCTTCACAAGGATTTCTATCAAATAGGTGAGAACGCTTGATGATAAGTTGGATTTTTTAGGAAGAAATAATAGATAGAACTCTATCCATTGGCCACAAAGGATCCAGAGGCAAGAATGCTTCCCCACAGCTTAAAACAGCTAGCACAATAACTATGTACTCAATAGAAGGAAGCATATATATTCCCACAATGCCTGGAACACCAGGCATAGGTGTTAGCCCAGAAGCCTCTGTTGAGATATGTTCATTTTGAAATTTTGAATCCAAGGCAAAATGAGTGCCAATGGTTAAACCATTAAATACCCCACGAGCAGCATTAATTACAGCATGTTTTTGCAATCCATTCACATTGGTACGGTCCACAAAGTACTTCCCACGAGCTTCTTTGTAAAGATCAATCCTCGCACCAAATCTCTCACGGTGAATACATGTTGTATAGACTACATCATATTTAGCCACCATTTCCATCAGATATGTGCTTTCTTCCCACTCAATCCCCCTAGATGTCAGGTATTCCTTGATATCATCATTCATCTTTACTACATCAGGAGCCACAAAGTAGAATTTCGTATCACTGTACTTCCCGAGTAGATAAGCTAATGAGTGAACAATCCTGCCATTTGGTAGATCTCCCACTAATGCAACCTGAATGCCATCTACTTTGACTATCTCTCTTCCGATCCTATACACATCCAACAGAGCCTGTGTAGGGTGCTGGCCTGGACCATCCCCAGCCTTAATAACAAGACTTCTTGCTGTGGATGCAGCTCTTCTGGCAGCACCACTTGCAATTCCACAATCAAAAAATGCAAGTGCAACCCTACCCTGAATACCCAGCAAAACTTCATCACCAAAAGTCACACCTGGGTGAAGAATTTTGACAAACAGTGGTTGAGCCGCATACAAATCATCCAAAATATTAAACACAAGGTTGCCAAAATGATACGAAACATGCACACTATTGTTGTTCATGTCAATAGAAAGATAAAACAGCATCCCAAAAAAAATTCCCTCTCGGAAGTCATACACACCAGTCGAAATTCCATGCAATGTGCACTGTTTCTCTGCTACTTGTCATAAATGTGCAGGAATTTCAATCACGTCCCTTCCAACCTTCCCTTTCCCTGACGGTGAACAATAGCCTGTTGAAAATTCCCGAAAGATGGAAGAACAATTTCCCTATACAATTATTTTCCCCATATTCCCATAAGATTGAATGAAGTTAGTAGGTCGCAGAGACTTACCCCAACATCTGTCAAAAATGGGTTCCCGCTGGTCTAACGAGAGGTAGAATGAGTGTAATAGCCGTCGATCAGAAGCCAAATCCCATCGGAGTTGTTTCCAACGGCGCCGATGGAGCCTCTTCCTTAGTTTCGGGTGATGAATAGCAGCCCTTTGTGGCTTCGCTGCTTGTATATTTTCCGAGATAGTGGAGGGACGATCGAACTGATTCTCCGAGACAGAGTCGGAGCGGGATTTTTCTGTCTGCTGTTCTGGAAGACATTCTACTTGCAGGGAAGAGTTATTTTTTGAGGTCGAACCCAAATCAACCCTTACCGACGGAATTTTGGCAGCATACCCCTCCGTTGCCGATTTCCAAAAATCTTCGTCGCCGCTATTCAGCTTTGGATTTCCTTGCGCGAAAATCTTGAAATTTTCTGAAGCATGGCCTTTCTGCCGGTCCGGATTTGAGGTCGGCACCCAAATCTTCCACAGGGACTTTGGCTGGTATACATGACAAAATTTTTAATTTTTCTGGCCCGTGGCCTATTTTCTCGTCTGAAACAACTTCTACTGCTTTTCCTTTTGTGTGTACTTCATGCTCGGAGATTTCAGGTCGTATGACCTTTTCTGCGGCCGCGCGTGGCTCCCTTGCTAAACATTCAATGGAAGATTCATACCATGTTCATATTTCTCCCAGTTCTTTGCATACTTTTTCCATTGAATCACGTACCTCGTGCAGAATAATAATTTCTTTTTGGGATAGAGAATAACCCATTGTGTTCCTGCTCTGATACCAGTTGTTACGGTCCCAGATCTGCCATGGGTTACTGTAGGGAACCCACATGGAATCGTAGGAAGGCATGGAGAGGAAGATGAAGATCAAGCCAAAGGGAAGCTTAACAACCGTAGAACTCGTAAGGAGAGCTCCAAGCCTGTTTAACCTAAACTCAAACTAAAATCAATGCTTGCCTTTCTCATTACTCTTACCCCTTAAATAGGGTTCACCTTTTTAGGGTTTAAGATAAAATATTATAAAAATACCCATATAAATGAAATATTCCAAAAAATGCCCATGTGGCCTAAAACAGAAATAAAATAAAGTAAATTAAAGAAAAAAATTAAAATAATAATGTTATTGCGTGCATAACACAATCCGGATGGGTCTGTGGCTCAGCTGAAGGCTAGCCTCGTGGTTAAGGGCTATACACAATGTTATGGAATTGATTATGAGGAATCTTTCTCTCCAGTGGCAAAAATGAACTCGGTACGTGTGTTACTATCTCTAGCAACTAACTCTTCCTAGCAGGTATATCGAATTGATGTAAAAAATGCCTTTCTGAATGGGGACATCAAAGAAGAAATTTATATGCAACAACTACCTAGGTATGTGGTTGAGGGGGAGTCAGTATGTCGACTAAAAAAATCTCTGTATGGTCTAAAACAGTCCCCTCGTGCATGGTTTAAAAATTTTAATCAAGCCCTCATACAGGCAGGATTTTACAGATGCTTTGGAGATCACTCAATTTTTATTAAAAACACACCTAGAGGCAAGGTAATTCTGGTAGTATATGTTGATGATATCATTTTAACTGGTAGTGCTTCCAGGGGCATCCAGGAAGCAAAAGAAAAAATATGTACTGAATTCAAGACAAAGGATCTTGGACTACTCAAATATTTTCTGGGTATTGAAGTGTTACAATCTAGACATGGGATTGTGCTATCCCAAAGGAAGTATGCCCTTAATCTACTAGAGGAGATAGGAATGCTAGGATGGAAACCAGCAGACATTCCAATGGACTCAAATACAAAATTATGGGTAGAAACTGGAGAAGATGTTTATCAGGAAATATCGGAGACTAGTAGGAAGACTTATTTACCTATGTGTAACAAGGCCAGATATATCTCATATGCAGTAAGTGTAGTGAGTTAATACATGCACAAACCACAACTTAGTCATGAAAGGATATTACGATATCTGAAAGGAGCTCCAAGAAGAGGGCTTCTCTATAAAAATCATGGTAACTTCAACATCGAAGGATTATCATATGCATACTGGGCCGGATCCCCGGATGACAAGAAATCTACTTCGGAATTTTGTACGATGGTTGGATGGAATTTGGTTACATGGAGTAGCAAGAAGCAAAATGTAGTAGCACGGTCTAGTGCAAAAGAAGAATACATTCTCCATATAAATTCTCATTATTGATAGCATAAAATACATCGTAAATTTGAAGCTTTAAGCTTCTGCTCGAACCTTTTTTTCTATCTAACCTTCGTTGCTTCAAATATGGATTTCTCTTTGTAGATAAATCCGATTGAAAATTGGTTGAATATGTAAGAGAATAGACTTACAAATATTTCTTTTTATATATGTATATATATATATATATATAAGTCACGCTCTTGATAGCATAAAATACTTCGGAAGTTGAAGTTTTATGCTGCTGCTGGAACCTCTTTTGAAATCTGACCTTTGCTCATTCAAATATCAATTTCTCTTTGTATATAATTCTGATTAGAAAAACTCATTTTCACTTGGAAATTAAACTCAAATATATTTCCATCAATATATAATTTGTAATATGAAAATCTCAGTATAGAGGTTAAAAACGCAAAGCAAACTCCAAGTGTAGGGACCAAAAAAAATAACGGACCTAGACTTAGGGTTTAGGGTTTAGAGAAAAGGATCTCATTATCTATGTGGGTTGACCAAGTCAACTCATAGAACCTGATCTGATACCATGTTGAATTTATGGGAAAGAGAAATACTTCATTGACTTCATTAACTTCCTATAATCAAAGTACATGAACTTCTATTTATAATAGAGGAAGGTAGTAGAGTCCAATTACAATAAAACTACCTTTGTCCCAATTACACTCAAACTCTAACACTTAAGGATAAGCCTTAGCATAATTAAATAAATCAATATAAATAGAAGACAAACATAACTCAAACTAGAACTCTTCCATGACGTGACCATAAGATAAAAATGCCAGCTTGTGGTTATCTTTGTGAGTCCTTTTTGATCTTCCAACTTATGTGATAAGGATGTCAACTCGTGGTAATCATGGTGGGTCCTACTTCTTATGTGCTTGGGCCCATCTTACAATACTCTTAGATATGTGGGCTTTCCTTGTTCATGTGGCCCATCTTACAATATTCTTAAATATGTGGGCCTTCCTTGGTCGTGTGGGCTTGGGCCCTATCTTCCAACAAAGCCTAAGCATTAAGGGAGAAAAATATGACATTTTGCATTCTCATCAAATTCCCCCACACTTAGATTTTGCTCATCCTCGAGAAAAACTCAAATTCACTTTCCCAAAAACATCAAGGTTGTAACGCCATCAACAAAGAACAACCTAGTTCTTCAAAACTCATAACATATCATGAACAAGCATTCTTAAACAGCTTACAATTACTTAGTAAGCATTTTCATTCAAAGATGGAATAAAATAAATAAGTAGACCCGCTCAGAAATAAATACTCGACTCTCATGTGTTTGAAGAGTATGTGTTTCGCTCAAGTTCATTCTAATGGAAATTCATTCTCAAAGGTGGAGAATGAGAAGATATGCAAGCCTATAAGCATTTTCATTTAAAGATGGAATAAAATAAATAAGTAGACCCGCTTAGAAATAAATACTCGACTCTCATGTGTTTGAAGGGTATGTGTTACGCTCAAATTCATTCTAATGGAAATGATCTACCATAGGCTTGCATATCTTCTCATTCTCCACCACTCAGATCACATGCATATAACGAATCATAAGGACTTTTCAAGGGTTGTAATGGGGTTTAGGATCAAGGTGGAAAATATTTTGGAATGTAGCTCAAAAGCCATCGAAACTAGTAGAGCAAAAATGAGTCAACTCAAGCTTGAAAATATAAGACATGTAAAACCAATCTCTCCACTCAGCAGCTTCTTCAATTTGCATCTATCTCGTATAAACAGACCCCTTTCTTGGAATTTTAGGAGGAATTATGAACACAAACAGTTTGTAACTTTAACAGTCATTCCCTCAATCCCTTCCTTTCTTCTTTTCTTTTTCTCTTCTTTTTTTTTTTTCAAAAATGTTTTCTTTTTTTTTCAAAATTACACTAACAATGAAACTCATGAATTGAGGATGAAAGTCATAGCCATACCAAAAATCCGGACACCCCCACTTATTTCTTGCACACCCATACGAACAATGCTCCACTAGCTCTACAGAGTGGGTAAAGGCTTTCTTTTTCTTTTTTTCAGGTTTAAAGTTTGTAACGTAGGTTCACACACAAAAAAAAAATTAATAAAGCTCAAAGGGGTTCAACAAAAGGTAAAAATTAATTACCAGGTAGGCTGTTTGGCTTATGTACCTTATAACAAAGAGGGCCTTAATCATGTTCAAGCATGCATGTATCAATGTGACCTCAAAGATAATCAAGGCAAGTTCTAGAGAAATCTCACTGGCTTTTGTCTACCAAATTTAGTCACTACCATCCTCAAAGAAAATAACTAGGCTAATTAATTCTCAGTTGGAAGATTACTTATTCAATCATATTATGAATCTTTCAAAAGCCTAATTTTATCTTGCTCATGACATACACAACCAAAAATCATTAAAAACACAACCTAATTGAAACACAACTTAAATACTCCTCTCCTCCCCCTCCCCCCCCCCCCCCCCCCCTCCCCGCACACACACACTTAGAACTTACATTGTCCCCAATGTAAGGTGAAATGAAAAGAGAAAGAAAAAATAACCAAAATATAAATACAAAAATAAAAAGAAGAAGAAACAAACTCCCCTTGGGCTGCCTCTCAAGCAGCACCTTTGTTTATTGTCATTGGCTCGACTCAATGCTTCCTTCAACTAGTACAAATTGGATCCTTAAGGTCCAATGTTGCCGCATTCTCCACTTGGAAACCTTCATTGAAAGGTTTAAGTCTATGGCCATTCACCTTGAACACTTTGGAAGTTCCTAAACTTTGAATTTCAACTTCACCATGAGGAAAAACATTAGTAACAACAAATGGTCCAATCTAACGAGAACACAACTTACCCGGAAAAAAACGAAGCCGTGAATGGTATCGAATGATTTTTTTACCAACTTTAAACTCCTTCCTAGAGATCATCTTGTTATGAAAATCCTTCATCTCTCTCATAGGCATCATTGCAAATTTCCTCTAACTCTTGTAGTTGCAACTTCCCGTGTTCTCCACTTTCATCCATCTTCATGTTGAAATTCTTGATAGCCCAATTAGCCTTGTGTTCTAACTCAACTGGAAGGTGGAAAGGTTTACCAAACATGAATCGATAAGGTGACATACCAATGGGTGTCTTATACGCAGTCCTATATTCTCAAAAGGTATCATCGAAGCACAAACTCCAATCTTTTTTTCTTGGATTGACCGTCTTTTCAATGATGGACTTGATCTCTTGATTTGACACTGTCAAAGTCCTAGGAAAGAGTACTTCCTAGAAGGTCACCCATCCTAGAATTACTCTCACCCAGGCTTGATTAACTACGAAGTTCTGAGTCAGATACCTAGCCAATACAACTGATGTAGAATTTTAGTTACATCAACTTTTATACCTCGCAAGCGTATGAATCGTTCATGTAATCTAGCAGTAAGCGAGGGTCATATCCACAGGGAGGATTGAATTTCGTGTATTCTTCAGTCAACTAGCCTAACCAAATATGATGAATTAATATGAACTAAATACTAATTATATCCTAAATTATCAAGCAATAATTTAATTAACTACTTGCACAACAGGAAACGTCAACTCTGGATTTTACCGTGATTCGTGCCTCTCTCGAGCGCCACGTAACTACGAATCCAGATTTCTCAATCCTTGCGTCTAGCCCCTCTCGGGCGCCTAGAGTTAAAGACAGAAATCGGATTAAAATACCAAAATCTAACCTCAATTATAATCTTACCCTAATTAACTAATTTAATCAAATATCAAGAAAACAAATCTCAAATAAACCTTAATTATCAAATCAGATTCAATTAACATTCAAAACGTAAGTTCAAACCATATAAAAAATCAAATTCAATAATGACGAATTACTCCCCTTCTTCCTCCTCTCGCTCGGGCAGCAACTCGTTCTCACGGGTGCTGCGATTTCCGGAAATTGGTGGCGTCGGGTAGCAATAGTGAGTGGCCGGAGGTAGAGACGACGCTGGCGACGACGGTTAGAAGCCGACGGCCGGAGGTAATGTCCGGCGAAGAGCGAAACAAAGCTGACGTTCTCTAACCGGCTCTCTCGAGTCTCGGTTAGAGTCGGAATGGCTCCGGGACTGGTCGGAATATGTAAACGATGCCGGAGGACGGTCTGAAAACGGAAGTGGCGCCGGAGAAGCCCTCTCGGATCCCCTCCCGGCCTGGCGAGCAAAGAATGGCAGCGTCGAACTCGTCGCGACGGAGACTCTCTCGAGCTCTCCTCGGGTCTGTTCTCGGTTGCCTGATGGTGGTGGACGACGGTGGACGACGGTGGCGAAAGGTCTTGGCCGGCGAACAGCGGTGGGGGAACTCCTCTCGGGTCCTCCCCTGTTTCCGGTCAAAGTCCTCCCTTTTGGTCTCTACTCCTCTTCTCTTTACGCTCTCCCCTCTTCACGCCCTTCTTCTTCTTTAAATATGATTTTCTTATTTTAAAACGATTTGCCCTAGAAATTACCTCCATTTCACTAAGGGCATTTTGGTAAATATCTTCTTCTCCACCCAAATTCTCCTGAAATTCCATAATTGAATCTATAAAAAGCATTTCAGGAAGAAATAAGACTAAAAAATAATGAAATATAATTCAGGAGAGAGAAATATGCAATATCGACAGTGATTAATGCTAAATTCAATAAATGCTCATTTCATTTGAAAACCGATAAGTAACTACCTATAATACAATTATAAAGGTTATTCTATTATAATTAACCTAGTTCTCATGTCAAAATATGGCATCTATCACACCCCCAAACCTAAATCTTTGCTAGTCCCTAGCAAAACAACAATCGAACCAAAATTAAGCCTAGGAAAACAAAATGCCACTTTCGTAGGGAGCACGATTGCATTTAGCGTATGCAACAAACCGTTAAACCCCTACTCTGCAGTAGTGGACGAGTTATGTCTCGTGAGGGTTTGCATGGAATTTACCCACAAAATTCATCTAAATCAATAATATAAAAAGAAAAAAAACTGAAGAAAATTTACTCCTCATTAGCATATGACTAACACTTAGTATCGTAAAATATCTGAAATTCATATGAGATCTTGCGAAATATTAAAACCTGTGTAAAAGATAGCCTATTATCAATCCAAATACACTCATTGTTACTCCACCTGAACCAATGTGACCCATAAGCTATTACTTCAACAGAACAAAGAGGCAGCAAATAACAATAAAATCCTGGTCACATCACAATTAAGAGAAAATAGTAAAGTAAGCCTGTTGTCTTACAATCTCACCAAAGAAATATACCAATTTCAATCTTGACTTGTAACTTCTTTCAAATTACAATTCATCATCAAAGTTAAGGAAACTCATTGCTTCCAGATTTAAAACCATTTTTCGCTATTACCAGCGCACTTTTGCTATTACCAGCGTAATTTTTGTTTTTTTTGTTTTCTTCACTGAATACTTTTGGTATTACCACCATTTTGTATTCGTCTTCACTGCACATGCACTTATTTTTAAGTAACCCACTGTTCCGGTGCATGTCCCTGGGTTTGCCCAGGCTGTTTCTGAAGTTATCTGTCTTTTGCAAGCAAGAGCATTTCCATTTGTATTTATACATTACAACAAGGAATTTTACTGAGGTATGAGTTCAAACAGGCATACAAGACTATTCAGACTAACATAGATCAACACTAGATTTACATGTTCTCTTTTGCAACTAAGTTCCAAGTCTAATGCAATAGGAAGCTATCCCACTGAATTCTCATGAATCACAACAAATGATATCGGATTTCTAATAGGCATATTCTACACAAATTTACGAAAATTTTTGAAAAACATTTGAGCAACTTATTTGAACTCTACTAATGTTAACCACATACTAAGAGGAGTAATTTGAAAACCACGAACAAAAATCGAACGAAAATTATTGCTAAGACATAAAAGAGTCGTTCCCCCCCCCCGCCAAACCTAAACCTGACATTGTCCTCAATGGGGAAAAGTTAAAACACTATAACGACTACAAAAAAAAAAAATAATAAAGACCCCCAGGAATGATACATAGTCTCCCTCGAAGAAGGTTTACTCGTATCAGCCGTACCCGTAGGTAATCATCCGTAGATGAAACCGCTATCCCACATCACACTTTGAAGAAATCTCCGTGTGACTGGCCACTGAAGGCAGCAGGAATCACGCGCTGAACACAAGTCCTTAAGTTACTCACCATAAGGTTTTCATTCAATACTTCAAGATCGAACTGGTCAATCCCAGAACGGTTGTTTGAGTACAGACCTCTCAAACTAGGGACCAAAAGTCTGGTCATCGACTATCGGAACCATTTATGCTCTCAACCAGTAAGAGAGTATGAATAAACCAAAAAAATAAAATAAAAATAAAAATAAAAATAAAACTGTAATGTACAAAGGGATAGAAACGTGGGGATTGCCCACAATGTGCTAAGTTTATAGTCGTAAGCAAGACTCTGACGCATTCAAGATGAAATGACAGGTTCCTCCAAGAAAATCACCATCACCTCCTCTGGTGTGGGAACATTCTCAAGATACGGTTTGAGCCTCTGACCGTTAACTTTGAAGATCGACCCGTCTCCGTGATTGCGGATCTCAATAGCACCATGAGGAAACACCTGTGTAACTTCAAATGGACCGGACCACCTGGATCTTAGCTTCCCTGGAAACAAATGCAATCGTGAGTTATAAAGTAAAACATTTTGCCCAACAGTAAAAGACTTGCGAAAAATAGATTTATCATGTAAAAGCTTTGTTCGCTCCTTATACAGTTTGGCATTCTCATAAGCATCATGACGTATCTCTTCCAACTCATTCAATTGCAACTTTCTCTCCTCACCCACTTGAGTTAAATCAAAATTTAAAGCCTTAATGGCCCAATAAGCTCTATGCTCAAGCTCAACAGGTAGATGACATGCTTTGCCGAATACTAGGCGAAATGGAGACATCCCAATAGGAGTCTTATAAGCGGTTCGATAGGCCCATAAGGCATCGTCCAATCGAGTGGACCAATCTTTCCTATCAAAGTGAACCGTCTTCTCCAAAATCCGTTTGATCTCTCTATTAGAGATTTCCACTTGACCACAAGTTTGCGGGTGGTATGGAGTGGACACCCGATGAGTGATGGAATATTTCTTCAATAAGGCCTCAAATGCTCTGTTACAAAAATGAGATCCCCCATCACTGATGATCGCTCTCGGGGTACCAAATCGATTAAAGATATTTTCTTTTAAAAACTTTACCACCACTTTGTGATCGTTTGTCTTACATGATATAGCTTCAATCCATTTAGAGACATATTCAACAGCAACAAGGATGTATTGATAGCCGAACGAGACAGGAAAAGGACCCATGAAGTCAATACCCCACACATCAAACAATTCAACAATAAGAATGGGGTTAAGAGGCATCATGTTCTTCCTAGACAAACAACCAGTTCGTTGGCATTTATCACACACCTGACAAAACTCATGGGCATCTCTAAATAATGAAGGCCAATAGAAACCACATTGCAAGACTTTAGCCGCGGTCTTTCTAGCACCAAAATGTCCACCACATGCGTGGGAATGACAAAATTCAAGAATGTTGGCAAAGTCTTGCTCATGTACACAACGCCTAATGACTTGGTCAGAACACACCTTGAACAAATAAGGGTCATCCCAAAAAAAAATGTTTGACTTGGAAAAAGAATTTCAATCTATCTTGTTTACTCCAATAATCAGGAATCTTATGAGTTACAAGATAGTTGACTATATCAGCAAACCAAGGCAACTGGGATACTTGGAGAAGTTGTTCATCAGGGAAGGAATCATTTAAAGGAAGGAATCCTTCCTGAGGTACTACACATATCCTAGATAGATGATCAGCAACAACATTCTCACAACCCTTCTTATCTCGAATCTCAAGGTCAAATTCTTGCAATTGCAAGATCCATCTAATCACGCGAGGTTTAGTGTCCTTGATGGATAATAAATACTTCAAAGCAGAATGATCAGTGAACACTATAACCTTTGACCCTAACAGATATGATCTGAATTTGTTCAAGGCAAACACAACAGCTAGCAACTCCTTCTCAGTGGTAGTATAATTCAATTGAGCATCATGAAGAGTTCGGCTAGCATATTGAATGACACAGGGCATTTTATCTGTCTTTTGCCCCAAAACAGCCCCCAATGCATAGTCAGAGGCATCACACATCAACTCAAAAGGCAAAGACCAAATAGGGGGTTGGACAATGGGTGCAGTGGACAAACATTTCTTCAATGTCTCAAAAGCATGAATACAGGCATCATCAAAGGCAAAAGCAACATCTTGAGCAAGTAAATTCGTCAAAGGACGAGAAATTTTGCTAAAGTCTTTAATGAAACGCCTATAGAACCCAGCATGGCCAAGGAAAGAACGCACTCCCTTCACAGAAGTAGGTGGTGACAGATTGGTAATTAGGTCAACCTTGGCTTTGTCCACTTCTACACCCCTCTCAGACACTACATGTCCTAACACAATTCCTTCTTTCACCATGAAGTGGCATTTCTCCCAATTCAAGACTAAATTGGACTTAATGCAACGGGACAATACGAGTGAAAGATTGTACAGACATGTATCAAAACTAGAGCCAAACACAGAAAAGTCATCCATAAAGACCTCTAAAAATTCACCAATCATGTCAGAAAAAATACTCATCATGCACCGTTGGAAAGTGGCGGGTGCATTGCATAAACCAAAAGGCATGCGTCTGTAAGCATAGGTGCCAAACGGACACGCGAATGTGGTCTTTTCCTGGTCTTCTGGAGCAATGGGAATTTGATTGTAGCCGGAGTATCCATCTAAGAAGCAATAAAAATTGTGGTCGGCCAATCGCTCTAGTACCTGATCAATGAAAGGTAGTGGGAAGTGATCCTTCCTAGTGACGGAATTAAGTTTTCTATAGTCAATGCAGACACGCCACTTGGTGGTAGTTCTTGTGGGAATCAATTCACCACTCTCATTTTTCATTATTGTTATCCCCCCTTTCTTAGGGACAACTTGAATTGGACTCACCCAGGTGCTATCGGAAATAGGGTAAATGATTCCTGTCACAAGCAACCTAATGACTTCTTCTCTCACAACCTCCAGCATATGGGGATTTAACCTACGTTGCATCTCACGTGAGGCTTTAGTCCCCTCCTCCAAATGAATACGATGCATGCATATGGAGGGGCTAATCCCTTTTAAGGCATCAAGAGTCCACCCCAATGCCTCTCTGTGTGCTTGTAAAACTTCAGTCAATTGTTCCTCCTGCTCAATACTCAAATCAGAGGAAATAATGACTGGTAATGAGTTCATGGGTCCCAAGAACGCATACTTCAACGTGGGAGGAAGTGGCTTAAGATCTAGCTTGGAAGTTTTGAGAGGTTTGTCTAAGTCAAGAGGAAGATCCTATGGATGATCAGTTGTGATAACCTCATAAGCTTCCTCCAACAGAGGTACAGAATTGAGTAAAGAATTAACCTCTCGGAAATATGTTTCCTCATCAAAATAGTCCATGTCTAAAGATGTTATGCAAGACTCAAAAGATTCAAGAGTGGATTCGTTATCAAGCATAACAGTTTCCATATTAAATGCAGGACTCAGATCATCAGACTCAAGTGGGTGGTGCCCGGCATTAAATACATTCAATGAGACCTTAAAATTTCCAAAAGACAACTCCAACTCACCACTTTTACAATGAATGATAGCATTAGATGTGGCTAAGAAGGGACGTCCTAGGATGACAGGAATTTGGTTGGTCACATTGAATACTGGTTCTGTATCAAGAACAATGAAATCAACCGGGAACAAAAATTTATCCACTTTTATCAAAACATCTTCAACTATTCCTCGTGGTATCTTGACAGAACGGTCAGCTAGTTGAAGTGTGATGGGGGTAGGCTTCAATTCCCCCAAACCTAATTGCTGGTACACAAAGAAAGGAAGCAAATTCACACTTGCTCCTAAGTCAAGAAGAGCTCTCTGGATGGTATGTTCACCAATGACACATGAAATTGTGGGACATCCAGGATCTTTAACTTTAGGAGGAGTGTTGTGCTTCAGAATTGAGCTTACATTCGCAGTAAGAAAGACCTTTTTGTTAACATGTTGTTTTCTCTTCTGTGTACAAAGGTCTTTCAAAAATCGGGCATAGGCAGGGACTTGCCTAATAGCATCAAGAAGTGGAATGTTAATGTGAACCTTACTAAACAGTTCCAACGTTTCATGCATGCTATCTCCTTTCCTAGGTGGGCCCGATAACCTCTGCGGATAAGGAGCTAGTGGGACTTGGTTAGGGATCTGCTTGGTTGTTGGTGGAGAACTTGGAGGTTCGTCACTCAATGATGTGTCCCCATTGTCATCCTTTGACTCCTTAGACTTAGTGGTCCCTACCCCATTGTTCAACTCACGACCACTCCTAAGGGTGGTTATGGCTTTTGCTTGCTCATGGTGGGGTTTGGAACTCAACTCACTCTCATGTGTGATTTTGGGGTTAGGAATGGTTTGACTCGGGAGTCTATTTTGTGCTTGTTCACTCATGTGGCTGGCCAACTGACTCACTTGCATTTCAAGTTTGGCAATGGAGGACTGTGTATTCTGCATGAATAATTGAAGTGTATCCTCAAGTGAAGGTTTTTGTGGAATCAATGGTTGTTGGGTGAAGTGTGGGCGCGGAGCTTGGGGTTGAGTAAACCCTGGAGGACCCCCAACCTGTGGGCCCTTGGACCATGAGAAATTTGGGTGCCTAGCCCAACCCGGATTATATGTTTCTGAAAAAGGATCGTTCCGGTTTGGTCTATGAAAATTCTGGACTGCATTCAAGTCCTCAATGAGCTCTGGGTAGGATGAACTAGATGGACACATTTGTGTGGGATGAGATGAACCAGAGCATATGGCACAGACAGTAGATGGGTTAGGAGCAGGTGAACTCTTGGACACCATAAGGGCATCAATTTTTCTAGTCAACCCCTCAATCTTGGCCATGAGCATAGGTGTTTCACTAACCTCGTAGAGACCCCCTCTTTTGGTTTCGTGGGATCTCCTATCAACATTAAATGACGAACCCCATTGCTGAGATTGATCACTCAACGTTTCAAAGAAGTCCCACGCCTCACTAGCACTCTTACCCATCAAACTCCCACCACTCGTTGCGTCTACCATGGATCTAACCTGGGGTGTAAGACCTTGATAAAAGTATTGCACTAAATGCCATTTCTCAAACCCATGATGCGGACACCTACGAATCAAATCCTTCCATTTCTCCCAAGCCTCATAAAAGTGTTCACCCTCCTGCTGCATAAAGTTGGAGATTTCTCTCCTGAGGGCTGTAGTTCTCTGAATGGGAAAGTACTTGGACAAAAATTTTGTGACTAACGTGTCCCATGAAGTAATGCTGCCCACCTCCAAGGAATTAAGCCAAGACTTGGCCTTATCCTTAAGTGAAAATGGAAAAAGTCTTAACCGGATAGAGTCATCTGAGAAATTCTGGAATTTAAAAGTTGCACAAATATCTAAGAATTCCTTGATGTGGTAATATGGGTCCTCCTTATCCAACCCATAGAATGTAGGGAGGAGTTGGATCACACCCGGTTTCAACTCATAACTGGCGGCAGTAGTGGGTGGCAATATAATGCAAGAAGGTGATGTGAAGTGGGATGGGATAGAATAATCCCTCAGGGCTCTACGGTCACCTGCTGCAGGTAACTGTAATGGTTCGCCCTGATTGGCCATGGTAGCTCCTAACTTGACTTCGGGTGTTTTCCTACAAATATGTTCTACCTCTTCAACAAAGGGAGCTAATGGTCCACCTAGGGAGCGGCGCCCGTGTATAAAAACACAAAAAGAAACAAAATGAACTATCAAATTAAGCTAACAAACTCGCTACTAAAAATATGAACTAACTAGAAGAAATAAAAATAATTTCATAAAAAATACCAAACTAAAATTATGAAAGCAAAAAAAATAAAAAAATAAAAATAAAAACAAAAATAAAATAAAATAAAATCTAACCTAAGACTATGGAGAACAAAGATATACGCTTAATACGTGCCTCCCCGGCAACGGCGCCAAAAACTTGATGTAGAATTTTAGTTACATCGACTTTTATACCTCGCAAGCGTACGAATCGTTCATGTAATCTAGCAGTAAGCGAGGGTCATATCCACAGGGAGGATTGAATTTCGTGTATTCTTCAGTCAACTAGCCTAACCAAATATGATGAATTAATATGAACTAAATACTAATTATATCCTAAATTATCAAGCAATAATTTAATTAACTACTTGCACAACAGGAAACGTCAACTCTGGATTTTACTGTGATTCGTGCCTCTCTCGAGCGCCACGTAACTACGAATCCAGATTTCTCAATCCTTGCGTCTAGCCCCTCTCGGGCGCCTAGAGTTAAAGACAGAAATCGGATTAAAATACCAAAATCTAACCTCAATTATAATCTTACCCTAATTAACTAATTTAATCAAATATCAAGAAAACAAATCTCAAATAAACCTTAATTATCAAATCAGATTCAATTAACATTCAAAATGTAAGTTCAAACCATATAAAAAATCAAATTCAATAATGACGAATTACTCCCCTTCTTCCTCCTCTCGCTCGGGCAGCAACTCGTTCTCACGGGTGCTGCGATTTCCGGAAATTGGTGGCGTCGGGTAGCAATAGTGAGTGGCCGGAGGTAGAGACGACGCCGGCGACGACGGTTAGAAGCCGACGGCCGGAGGTAATGTCCGGTGAAGAGCGAAACAGAGCTGACGTTCTCTAACCGGCTCTCTCGAGTCTCGGTTAGAGTCGGAATGGCTCCGGGACTGGTTGGAATATGTAAACGACGCCGGAGGATGGTCTGAAAACGGAAGTGGCGCCGGAGAAGCCCTCTCGGATCCCCTCCCGGCCTGGCGAGCAAAGAATGGCAGCGTCGAACTCGCCGCGACGGAGACTCTCTCGAGCTCTCCTCGGGTCTGTTCTCGGTTGCCTGATGGTGGTGGACGACGGTGGACGACGGTGGCGAAAGGTCTTGGCCGGCGAACAGCGGTGGGGGAACTCCTCTCGGGTCCTCCCCTGTTTCCGGTCAAAGTCCTCCCTTTTGGTCTCTACTCCTCTTCTCTTTACGCTCTCCCCTCTTCACGCCCTTCTTCTTCTTTAAATATGATTTTCTTATTTTAAAACGATTTGCCCTAGAAATTACCTCCATTTCACTAAGGGCATTTTGGTAAATATCTTCTTCTCCACCCAAATTCTCCTGAAATTCCATAATTGAATCTATAAAAAGCATTTCAGGAAGAAATAAGACTAAAAAATAATGAAATATAATTCAGGAGAGAGAAATATGCAATATCGACAGTGATTAATGCCAAATTCAATAAATGCTCATTTCATTTGAAAACCGATAAGTAACTACCTATAATACAATTATAAAGGTTATTCTATTATAATTAACCTAGTTCTCATGTCAAAATATGGCATCTATCAACAACCCGAAAAGACTAGCCGTTTAAGGTGCGGAAAGCCAAGTACCTAACTCAGACCACAAACTCTAACAAGAGTGGACAGAACCACTCTGAAAAACACTTCCGCTTGTCCACTAGTTTGTGGATGATAGGCAGTTGACACCTTGTGGGTCACATGGTACTTTCTCAGCAAAGTCTCCACATTTCAATTGAAAAAATGAGTGCCTCAGTCACTTATTAGAGCTTTTGGAATTCCAAACATTCTTACCACTTGATCTACACAATGTTTCCATAAGTATGGGTCATCCCACACATAATAGGGTAAAGGGCTCTCGTTAGAAACTGGTAACGCAATATAAAGAATGTTACCTGACTATTGTAACTGTGGAATATCATTCAACACTACAACAATTTTTTGTAAATCAGAACTCAAGGCTAACTTCTCATTCTCTTTCTCAAGATGCTTACTAATGGCAACTTCCAATTTATCTTTTCCATCAAGTTCAAAAAATTCTGGTACAAAAGAATAGATCACATCAATAGAATAAACAGGATTATCATCATCAGGATATTTTATGGCATCATAAATGTCTTAACAATTTCACCATCAAATTCCATGGTAAGTGTGCCACTATGAACATCTATCTTAGTCTTGGATGTCTTTAAGAATGGTCTTCCTAACAAAATAGGAGCAATTTGGTCACCCTTTTCTATATCAAGCACATAGAAATTAGCAGGGAAAATCAAATCATTAACTTGCACAAGAACATCCTCAACTACACCCTTAGATATATCAGCCAATTCAATCACAACACCAATTTTATTCAAAGGTCCAAGTTTCAAAGAAGCATATATAGAATATGACATGACATTAATCGAAGCTCCTAAATCTATCATGGCCTTCTCAAATTTGGTGTTACCTAACGTACAAGGGATAGTAAACATACCTGGATCTTTGCACTTTATAGGGAATTTTCTTTGAATAATTGTAGAAACATTCTCCCCTACTCTCACATTCTTACATCCTTCAAGTTTATGTTTCCTCTTAATTGTGCACAGTTCTTTCAAGAATTTAGCATAACAAGACACTTGTTTAATAGCATCTAAAAGTGGAATATTTACCTCCCATCTACGGAAAGTCTCATATAAATCTTTATTTTGCTCATCTTTTCTAGAATCTACCAAAGCCTGAGGAAAAGGAGGAACTGTTTTATAATAAAAAAGAGGTGGAAACTTACGCTTAGGTATGCCATCATAATTGGGAATGTTCCTGTCTACAACGATATTTTTCTCTTTTTATTGCTCCAACGATGCAGGGCCTTTACCAGAATCTCTACCTCTTTACGACTTCTCAAAATGATTGCACTTGCATTTTCTCTAGGATTTACTACCGTTTGTGAGGGTAATTTCCTCAAAATTTGCGCCTCTAGTTGACTAATTGTGGTTGCCATCTGGCCCATTTGATTGTTGAAACTTTGAATACTAGCCCTTGCCTCTTATTGAAATTGTTTTGTCTCCAGTTGAAATTGCAAAGTATTAGTGGCAAGAGACTCAACAATATCTTCTAAAGACATACCAGTATTGGAAGTTTGGCCCGGTTGTTGTCTAGGGTGATATGGCTGCTTATATTGCTAGTAACTTGGTGATTTTGAGTCGCAGGCTGATTAACTTGTGGATTCCCATAGCTAAGGTTGGGATGATCCCTCCATCCCATGTTATACGTGTTCGAATAGGGATCATACTTCCTCTGCGTTGTCCAGGAAAACCACCCGCATTCACTTGCTCAGTGGGCTCCACTTGAAGAGTTGGGCACATATCGGTTGGATACCTACTACTGAACAAATCCCACAAGCCTTCGCCATTTGCGTATTACATACAACTATTTGACAAACAAGAGAAGCTAGACTCACAATTTTTTGTTCAAGGGAGGAAATATTTAACTCATTAACATTCTTAGATGGAATGTCAAGCCTAGTGCCAAATTGTTGAGAATTGGCCGCCATATTCGCAATCACGTTTCTCGCAGCATCGAAAGTTTTATCAACCAAAGTTCCTCCACTAGTAGCATCAATCATGCTCCTATCAGTGGGTAGAAGGTCCTCAAAGAAATACTAGATAAGAAGTTGTTGGGTAATCTAATGATGGGGGTAGTTTGCACATAATTTCTTGAAACCTTCCCAATATTCATGTAGGGACTGTTCGTTATGCTACCTTACACCACAACTTTCTTTCCGAATGTTGGCCGCCCTTGAAGCTGGGAAATATTTCTCCAAAAAAAATCTCTTCATCTCATCCCATGTGGTTATACTCCTGGAGGGTAGACAATAGAGCCAATCCTTATCCGAATCCTTCAAAGAAAATGGAAAGGCTCATAATTTAATTTGCTCTTCAGTCACCCCTATGGGTTTCATACTTGTGCATACCACATGAAACTCCTTTAGATGTTTGTGAGGATCTGCACCTGAAAGACCAAGAGATGCACTAATCTATATTTTAATTCAAATGTAGTAGTGTCATCTAGAGTAGGGAACGTTATGCATAAGGGTTGTTGATTCAAATAAGGGGCTGCAAGCTCTTTCAAAGTTTGATTTCTAGCCATGACTTCCTCCTCTAAATCAGATTCGCTATCAAATAGGGAATCAAGACCTAGATCTTTCTCTTACGAATTTGATGAGAATGCAAAATGTCAGATTTTTATCTCTTAATGCTTAAGCTTTTATAATTATTTGGTGCCTAAATATACTCATTATTTTTATATTTTGATTTAGGATGTATATGGAAGCGCTAAGTGCAAAACGAAGTTAATTGGGCAATTCTGGACAGTTCCGACATTGATTCATAATATGGTCATAACTCTCTCATCCGAGCTCGGATTGAGATGATTAAAGACGATATAGAATTATAAGAAAACGTTTTATAACTTTTATATTTTCATTTTGACCAATACTAGCTGAATCTAGGTCGAAACCTGGCTTGAAGTCGCGTCACGTGCACTGTGACCCAAACTGGATGCACAAAAAGAAAAACCCTAAATGGGGAGAAAGGAAAAGAGAGAGGAGTTCGGCGTCCCATACCCTATTTTCTCTTCTCCAGCTTTTCCTCTTTTTTCTCTAGTTTTTCTCTTTAGATTTCTTCATGGCCCTGCGTGGATAAACTTTCAGACTTGGTCAAAGGAAACTAAAACCTCGGTATCAATACAACTGTGAGATCTGATTTATTTTTATCATTCAATTTATGTTTTAAGTATCTGATGTTCTTCTGAAATTTTTGCTCATGATTGTCTCGTTTAATTCCTAGGAGCCCTACTAGTTTATTATTCATTGAAATCTAATGTTAGGTTAGATGTCAAATCTGTAATTGTTTGATCTCTCTAACCAGTGAAGCAATCGAGATTTGATGATTTGCTGCGTCAGAAATTATTAGATCTTGAGAAGAATGTTGGACTAAATTAAATTCAGCCGCTTATGCTTGTGTTGTTTAGCTTCATCGATCTCTCTAATTTTTAAGGTTGCTGCTAGATTAAGCCTTTAGCGCTTGTCTTGGGTTGTTTAGTAGTTGGGGTTAATTGGATCGCTTGTTCTCTAATTAACTACGAAAGGAGAGATAGGAAGATAGTTCCAACGGTGAATATTCAAGTGTGAATTGATATATGTTTGCATCGATGATCAGTTGTGGAATTTCGATGGTGGATGTTGACTTAGACCAAGGTTTGTTCTCTTAATTGATTTCGATTCTTTTAATTTGAATTGTTTCTAAGTTGTTTGTTTTTTAGTGTTTTCGTTATACTCAAAACACCCCATCAATGTTCACGAAGCATAAAAGTAGACTAATCACTCTTCGTGGGATCGATCCTTACTCGCACTACTACATATATTTTTAGGAGCATAGGTTTTATTTTTTGTTGCCTGCGACAGCACAACAAATTTTGGTGTCGTTGCCGGGGAGTGATTCTAGTTGATTTTTGTGCTTCTTGTGATCATTATTACATTCTTGAATTTTTTGAAAAAAAATCGTTAGTTTTTTTGTTGTTATGGTTTTGGCAAAATTCTGACTTTGAAGTCAGATTCCACTATTTTTTAGGATTTTTAGAATTTTATTTTTTTTCGTTATTCTAGATTTTTCCTGATTTTTTTTCATGTTTTATTAGAGTTCCCTTGATTTTTTATGACTGTAACTCGATCTTCTAATCAAGGTGATTTGTCAATCCAGAAATAGAGAGAAATTTGTGCAGGTTAAGGAGAGAAACTCGGAGGAATTCTGAAGAGAACGATCTAGCTCTGGATTCCCCATTTGATAGTGAACCTGATTTAGTGGAGGAGGAAGTCATGGCTGGAAATCGAACTTTGAAAGAGCTTGCGGCCCCAGATTCGAATCAGCAATCCTTATGCATAACGTTCCCCACTTTAGATGCTACTACTACATTTGGATTAAAATCTGGACTAATACATCTCTTGCCCACTTTTCATAGTCTTGTAGGTGAAGATCCTCACAAGCATCTAAAGGAGTTTCATGTGGTATGCACGAGTATGAAACCCACGGGGGAAACTGAAGAGCAAATTAAATTACGAGCCTTTCCATTTTCTTTGAAGGATTCGGCTAAGGATTGGCTTTATTTTCTACCTTCCGGGAGTATTACCACATGGGGTGAGATGAAGAGATTGTTTTTGGAGAAATATTTCCCAACTTCAAGGGTGGCCAACATTCGGAAAGAAATTTGTGGTGTAAGGCAGCATAAGGGAGAGTCCCTAAACGAATATTGGGAACGTTTCAAGAAATTATGTGCAAGTTGTCCCCATCATCAGATTAGCGAGCAACTTCTTATCCAGTATTTCTATGAGGACCTTATACCCACTGATAGGAGCATGATTGATACTGCTACTGGAGGAGCTTTGGTGGATAAAACTCTCGAGGCCGTGAGAAACTTGATTGCAAATATGGCGGCCAATTCTCAACAATTTGGCACTAGGCTTGACCTTCCTTCTAAGAATGTTAATGAGGTAAATATTTCCTCCCTTAAACAAAAAATTGCGAGTCTAACTTCTCTTGTTCGTCAAATGGCCGTAGGTAATATGCAAACAGTGAAGGCTTGTGGGATTTGTTCACAAGTAGGGCATCCAACCGATATGCGCCCAACTCTTCAAGAGAAGCCCACTGATCAAGTGAATGTGGCAAGTGGTTTTCCTGGAAAACCGCAACGGAAGTATGATCTCTATTCAAACATGTATAACATGGGATGGAGGGACCATCCCAACCTTAGCTATGGGAATCCACAAGTTAATCAGCCCGCGACTCAAAATCACCCAAGCTACCAGCAATATAGGCAGTTGTATCCCCCTAGACAACAACCGGGCCAAACTTCCAATTCTGGTATGTCTTTAGAAGATATTGATAAGTCTCTTGCCACTAATAATTTGCAATTTCAACAGGAGACAAGGGCCAGTATTCAAAGTTTGGACAATCAGATGGGCCAGATGGCATTCGCAATTAGTTGGCTAGAGGCACAAAATTCGGGGAAATAACCCTCTCAAATAGTACTAAATCCAAGAGAAAATGCAAGTGCAATCATTTTGAGAAGTGGTAAAGAAGTTGAGATTCCGGTAAGGGCAGCCCTTGCATCGTTGGAGCAAGAAAAGGAGAAAGAAGCTGTGGCAGACAGGAACGTTCCAGATGATGATGATGTACCTAAGCGTAAGTTTCCACCTCTTTCTGATTATAAACCAGTTCCTCCTTTTCCTCCGGCTTTGGCAGATTCTAGAAAAGATGAGCAAAATAAAGATTTATATGAGACTTTTCATAGATGTGAGGCAAATATTCCACTTTTAGATGATATTAAACAAGTGCCTCGTTATGCTAAATTCTTGAAAGAACTGTGCACAATTAAAAGGAAACAGAAACTTAAAGGATGTGAGAAGGTCAGAGTAGGGGAGAATGTTTTTGCAATTATTCAAATAAAACTCCCAGCGAAGTGCAAAGATCCAGGTATGTTTACTATCCCTTGTAAGTTGGGTAACATCAGATTTGAGAAGGCCATGATAGATTTAGGAGCTTCGATTAATGTCATGTCATATTCTATATATGCTTCTTTGAAACTTGGACCTTTGAATAAACTTGGTGGTGTGATTCAATTGGCTGATAGATCTAATGCATATCCTAAGGGTGTAGTTGAGGATGTTCTTGTGCAAGTTAATGATTTGATTTTCCCTACTGATTTCGATGTGTTTGATATGGAAAATGGTGACCAAACTGCTCCTATTTTGTTAGGAAGACAATTCTTAAAGACATCCAAGACTAAGATAGATGTTCATAGTGGCACACTTGCCATGGAATTTGATGGTGAAGTTGTTAAGTTTAACATTTATGATGCCATGAAATATCCTGGTGATGATAACCTTGTGTATTTTATTAAAGTGATTGATTCTTTCACACAGGAAGTTTTTAAACTTGATGGAAAAGATGCATTGGAAGTTGCCATTAGTAAGCATCTTGAGAAAGAGAATGAGGAGTTAGCCTTGAGTTCTGATTTGCAAGAAACTATTGCAGCGTTGAATGATATTCCACAGTTACAGCATTCAGGTAACGTTCTTTATATTGAGTTACCAGTTTCTAACGAGAGGCCTTTACCCCCTATTTTGCAGGCTCCCACTCCAGATTTGAAGCCTCTCCGTAGTCACCTCAAGTACACGTTGCTTGGAGATGGAGGAACGTTGCCAGTGATCATCTTCAGTAAACTTAGTGCACCGTAAGAAGAAAAGTTTGTGCAGGCCCTTAAGGAGCATAAGACAGCTATTGGTTGAACAATTGCAGATATTAAAGGAATTAACCTGTCTACATGCATGCATTGTCATTAATTTGCAGGAAACGTTCCCTGATGAGTAATTGCTCACCGCGAGTGTGACATTACCTTGATATGCGAATATTGTAAATTATTTGGTTATTAACATTTTACCTCCTGGTTTGTCTAGGGCTCAAAGAGATAAGGTCAAGAGTGATACAAAATACTATGTGTGGGATGACCCATAATTACATAAGCATTGAGTCGAGCCAATGATAATAAACAAAGGCGCTGCTTGGGAGGCAACCCAAAGGGAGTTCGTTCCTTTTTCTCTTTATTTTCGCATTAATATTTTGCTTAATTGTGCCTTCTCTTTACATTTCACCTTACATTGTGGACAATGTAAGTTCTAGTGTGGGGGAGGGGATTTAGGTAGGGTTTCCGAAAAAAAAACTTTTCTTTGTTTTTGTAGTTTTTAATGATTTTTGGTTGTGTATGTCATGAGCAAGATTAAATTAGGCTCTTGAAAGATTCATAACATGATTGAATAAGTAATCTTCCAACTGAGAATGAATTAGCCTAGTTATTTTCTTTGAGGATGGTAGTGACTAAATTTGGTAGACAAAAGCCAGTGAGATTTTGAGCCTTTAGACTGACACATCCATATCAGTCTCACTATTTCCTTTCATGAGAGATATTCTTCCATGGATTTGTTTCTCTAGAACTTGCCTTGATTCTCTTTGAGGTCACATTGACACATGCATGCGTGAACATGATTAAGGCCCTCTTTTTTATAAGCTACATAAGCCAAACAACCTACCTTGTAATTAATTTTTACCTTTTGTTGAACCCCTTTGAGCTTTATTGTTTTTTTTTGTGTGAACCTACGTTACAAACTTTAAACCTGAAAAAAAAAAGCCTTTACCCAAGCCATAGAGATAGTGGAGCATTGTTCATGACAATGGTTTTTGTGGGTGTGCAAGAAATAAGTGTGGGGTTGTTTGGATTTGTGGTATGGCAATGAGAGGTGAAATGGAACATATTTTCATCCTAAATTCATGAGTTTCATTGTTAGTAAAAAAAATTAAGAGAAAAAAATAAAGAAGAAAGGAAGTGATGGAGGAATGGCTTTTAAAGCTACAAACTATCAGTGTTCATAATTCCTCCTAAAATTTCAAGAAAGGGGTCTATTTATATGAGATAGATACAAATTGAAGAATGTTGAGTGGAGTGATTGGTTTTACATGTCTAATATATTTGAGTTTGAGTTGATTCATTTTTGCTCCACTAGTTTCGATGGCTTTTGAGCTACATTCCCAAATATTTCCCACCTTGATCCTAAACCCCATTACAACCCTTCAAAAGTCCGTATGATTTGTGTTATGCATGTGATCTGAGTGGTGGAGAATGAGAAGATATGCAAGCCTATGGTAGATCATTTGCATTGGAATGAATTTGAGAGAAACACACACCCTTCAAACACATGAGAGTCGAGTGTTTATTTCTATGAGGGTTTACTTATTTAGTTTACTCCATCTTTGAATGAAAATTCTTACTAAGTAATTGTTGTTTAAGAATTTTTTTTCATGATATGTTATGAGTTTTGAAGAGCTTGGTAGTTTTTTGTTGATGGCGTTACAGCCTTGGTGTTTTTGGGAAAGTGAATTTGAGTTTTGCTCGAGGACGAACAAAAGCTAAGTGTGGGGGAATTTGATGAGAATGCAAAATGTCACATTTTTATCTCTTAATTATTAGGATTTTATAATTATTTTGTACCTAAATATACTTATTATTTTTATATTTTGATTTAGGATGCGAATGGAATCGCTAAGTGCAAAACGAAGTTAATTGGGTGATTCTGGACAATTTTGACATTGATTCGTAATCTGGTCATAACTCTCTCATAAGAGTTCGGATTGAGATGATTCAAGATGATATAGAATTAAAAGAAAACTTTATATAACTTTTATTTTTTACATTTTGACTAATACAGGCTGAATCTAGGTCGAAACCGGGCTTGAAGTCACGACACGTGCATTGTGACCCAATTCGGATGCATGAAAAGAAAAACCCTAAACGGGGAGAAAGGAAAAGAGAGAGGAATTCGGCACCCCATACCCTATTTTCTATTCTCAAGCTTTTCCTCTCTCTTTTCTCTAGTTTTTCTCTTTAGATTTCTTCATGGTCCTGCGTGGCTAAACTTTCAGACTTGGTCAAAGGAAACTGAAGCCTCGGTATCAATACGACTGTGAGATCTGATTTTATATTTATCATTCAATTTATGTTTTGAGTATCTAATGTTCTTCTGAAATTTTCATTCATGATTGTCTCATTTAATTCCAAGGAGGCCTACTAATTTATTATTCATTGCAATCTACTACTAGTTAGATGTCAAATCCATAATTGTTTGATCTCTCTAACCTTTGAAACAATCGAGATTTGATGATTTGCTGCATCGGAAATTATTAGATCTTGAGAAGAATGTTGGACTAAATTAAATGCAACCGCTTGTACTTCTGTTGTTTAGCTTCATCGATCTCTCTAATTCTTAAGGCTGCTGCTAGATTAAACCTTTAGCGCTTGTCTTGGGTTGTTTAGTAGTTAGGGTTAATTGGATCGCTTGTTCTCTAATTAACTACGAAAGGAGAGATAGGAAGATAGTTCCAACAGTGGATATTCAAGTGTGAATTGATATATGTTTGCATCGATGATCAGTTGTAGAATTCTGATGGTGAATGTTGATTGAGACCAAGGTTTGTTCTCTTGATTGATTTCGATTCTTTTAATTTGAATTTTTTCCAAGTTATTTATTTTTTAGTGTTTTTGTTATACTCAAAACCCCCTATCCTTGTTCAAGGAGCATAAAAGTAGGCTAATCACTCTTCGTGGGATCGATCCTTACTCGCACTACTACATACATTTGTAGGAGTATAGGTTTTATTTTGGTTGCCTACGACTGCACACCAGAATTCCTTTGAGTTTCTCTTCTTAACCTATGCAAAGTTCTCTCTATTTCTGGATCGCACTGCAAATCACCTTAATTCGAAGATCGAGATACAGTCATAAACAATCAACGGAACTCTAATTAAACATGAAAAAAATCAGAAAAAAAATCAAAATTTTCTAGAACGAAAAAAGGATCACAAGAAGCATAAAAATCAACTAGAATCACTCCCCGGTAATGGTGTCAAAATGTCGTAGGCAACCAAAAATAAAATCTATACTCCTAAAAATATATGTAGCAGTACGAGTAAGGATCGTTCCCACGAAGAGTGATTAGTCTAATTTTATGCTCATTAAACAAGGACGAGAAGGGGGAGGGGGGATGGGGGGGGCACTTCTTAGAAAAACAACTAAGAAACAATTCAAATTAAAGGATCTAAATCAATCAAAAGAAAAAACCTTGGTCTAAGTCAACATCCACCAACGGAATTTCACAACTAATCATTGATGCAAGCTTATATTAATTCGCACTTGAGTATCCACCATTGGAACTTCCTATCTCTCCTTGGTCGTAGTTAATTAGAAAACAAGTCATTCAATTAACCCTAACTACTAAACAACTTAAGACAAGCGCTAAAGGTTTAATTTATCAGCAGCCTTAAGAATTAGAGAGATCGATGAAACTAAAAAACACAAGCACAAGTGGCTGCATTTTATTTAGTCCAGAATTCGTCTTGAGATCTAATAAATTCTAACACAACAAATCATCAAATCACAATTGCTTCACAAGTTAGAGGGATCAAGCAATTATGGATTGACATCTAACCCAGTAGTAGATTGCAACGAGTAATAAACTAGTAGGCCTCAGAGTGATTAAGCGAGACAATCATGAAAAAAATTATAGAAGAACATCTGCTACTCAAAACATAAATTGAATGATGAAAACAAATCAGATCTCACATTTTTATTGATTCTGATGGCTTCAGTTTTCTTTGACCTAGTCTGAAAGTTTAACCACACAGGGCCATGAAGAAAATTGAAGGAAAAACTAAAGAAAAGAGGGAGGAAAAATTGGAGAAGGGAAAAAGAGGGGGGAGGGGGTCAGCTAAACTCTCCTTGTGCCTCCTTCTCTTCTTAGTCCCTTAAGGTTTAGGGTTTTCCTCTTTTCATTCATCTCCCCCCCTCCCCCCCCCCCCCCCCCCCCCCCCCCATTTTCCCTTTCCAGGATGTCACAGTGAAAGTACTGCGACTTCAACCCCAATTTCAACCCTGATTCAGCCAGTATCTCTCCAAATTCAAACATGAAAGTTGTAGAAATTTTTCTTGGCATTCCATATCATTTAAATCATCTCAATCAGAGCTCGAATGAGAGATTTATGCCCAGATTATGAAGCAATGTTGAAATTGTCCAGAATCGCCCAATTAACTTTGTTTTGCGCTTAACGCCTCCATTTTCATCCTAAATAAAAATATAAGAATAATGAGTATATTTAGGTAACAAATAATTATAAAAGGCTAAGAATTAAGGGAGAAAAATGTGAGATTTTGAATTCTCATCAACACACACAGTTTGTGAGCTTATATGGATCAGATCTCTCCTCACTGAACTAGGATTTTATAAAGAAGCTCCTATGGATCTATAATGCGATAATCAGGCAGCAATACATATCACATCAAATCCGGTCTTCCATGAGAGATCAAAGCACATTGAAGTAGACTACCACTTCAAACGAGAAAATTTTCAAACAGGCATATTATCTGTCAAACATATATCTTCACAGAGCCAAGTAGCAAACATTATCACCAAACCGGTCACTCATAAGATCTTATCCACCATTTGTAGCAAGTTGAGAGTTTACGATATTTTCTCACCACCAGCTTGAGGGGGATTGTTACAATGTGGGATCCACCATGGTTGCACGAGCTGGTGGGACCCACCATGAGGACGTGAGATACCAAGAGGAATCATCACATGAGCTAGCATGAGTTAGAAGATAAGTAGCATGAACTGGAATGAGTTGGAAGATTTGAATATCAAGTGGGACCCACAAAGATATCATGAGCTGGTATCCTTATCACATAAGTTGGAAGATCAAGTAGGACCCACAAAGATGACCACAAGCTGGCATCTTTGTCCTATGGTCACGTCCTCATAGAAGAGGTTTAATATGAGTTATGTTAGTCTTCTAATTATGTTGAGTTATTTTATTATGATAGACTTATCATTAAGAGTTATAGTTTGAATGTAATTAGGAGAAGGTAGTTTAATTGTACTTGGACTCTACCACTTTCCTCTACTATAAATAAAGGTGCTTATACTCTAAAATAAATCATCAAGTGAAGTAGTTTTCCACTTCACTCTCGTGAAGAGTTCTTCTCTTGCCTAAACTCTTTCTTCTTTTTTCTCTTCTCTCTTCTCTACCCGAGAGCTCTCTCTCCCTTTCCTTTTCATTTTCCCTCTCTCACCTTGCTTGGGATATTAATAAAGGGGTCCTAAATTCAACAATCTCATGATGTGCGGTGGTGTGAAAAGAAGCTCCTAAATCTAACACCCTAGAATCAATAGGGCTATCAACCAACAAGAGTAAAGCATCTTGTACCTCTTCAATCAACGCATTTGCAGCATCACTTTTCTTTTCATCCTTCTTCAGCTCTTTATAGTTCTTCTTTATGTGACCAGACATGCCTCAATTCTAGTATTCCACATTCCTTCCGAATTTGGACTTGCTTCTACCATTCCCTGACTTCCCTCTACCATCGCCCTTGTTGGAATTCCTCTCAAAGTTCCTACCCCTAGTATCGATATTTATAGTGGAATTAGATGTTGATGATTCTCTAGAGTCATTTCTACAAACTTCCTCTATGAGAATGGTATCCTGAAAATCATTAAAGATCAACTTCCCATTACTTACAGAGTTGCTAACCGCAACCCTCATAGGCTCCCAACAATTTGGTAGAGACGCCAAAAGGATTAAAGCACGAACTTCATCATCAAATTTAATTTGAACGGAGGTCAATTGATTGACAATCGTGCTAAACTCATTCAAATACAATGCAACTGATGTATTTTTGGTCATCTTTAAATTGAAGAGTTTTTTCATGAAATGTACCTTATTATTTGTGAAAGGTGATGTAGAATTTTAGTTACATCGGCTTTAATACCTCGCAAGCGTATGAATCGTTCATGTAATCTAGCAGTAAGCGAGGGTCATATCCACAAGGAGGATTGAATTTTGTGTATTCTTCAGTCAACTAGCCTAACCAAATATGTGAATTAATCTGAACTAAACACTAATTATATCCTACATTATCAAGCAATAATCTAATTAACTACTTGCACAACAGGAAATGTCAACTCTGGATTTTACCGTGATTTGTGCCTCTCTTGAGCGCCACGAAACCACGAATCCGGATTCTCAAACCTTACATCTAGCCCCTCTCGGGCACCTAGAGTTAATGACAAAGAGCAGATTACAATAGAATGCAGAGAATCAATTTCTTATTGTGATGATGCTAAAATTATCAACTCTGGATTTTACCGTGATTCGTGCCTCTCTCGAGCGCCACGTAATCACGAATCCGATTTCTCAATCCTTGCGTCTAGCCCCTCTCAGGCGCATAGAGTGAAAGACAGAAATCGGATTAAAATACCAAAATCAAACCTCAATTATAATCCTACCCTAATTAGTTAATTTAATCAAATATCTAGAAAAAAAATCTTAAATAAACATTAATTATCAAATCAGAATTCAATTAACATTCAAAACCTAAGTTCAAACTATATAAAAAATTAAATTCAATAATGACGAATTACTCCCCTTCTTCTTCCTCTCGCTCGGGCAGCAACTCGTTCTCACGGGTGCTGCAATTTCCCGAAATTGGGCCGGAGGTAGAGACGACGCCGGCGACGAAGGTTGGAAGCCGACGGACGGAGGTAACGTCCGGCGAAGAACGAAATAGAGATGAAGTTCTCTAACCAGCTCTCTCGAGTCTCGATCGGAGTCGGAATCGCTCCGGGAATGGTCGGAAATACGTAACCGATGCCGAAGGATGGTCGGAAAGCGGTGTTGGCATCGGAGAAGCCCTCTCGGATCACTTCTCGGCCTGGCGAGCGACGACTGTCGAACTCACCTCCACGGAGACTCTCTCGAGCTCTCCTCGGGTTTGTTCTCGGTTGCTGGACGGCAATGGATGGCGGTGGACGACGGTGGCGAGGCAGAAGGTATTGGCCCGGCGAACGACGGTGGGGAACTCCTCTCGGGTCCTCCCCTGTTTCCGGTCAAAGTCCTCTGTTTTGGTCTCCGTCTCTGTTTTCTCTTGACGCTTCCCCCTCTCGGGTGTTCCCTCCCGGGTCTCTCCTCTCGGGTCTTCCCTCTCGGGTCTTTAATACCATCTCATTTATTTTAAAACGATTTGACCTAAAACTCACCTCCATTTCACTAAGGGCATTTTGGTAAATATCTCCTTCTCCACCAAAATTCTCCTGAAATTCCATAATTAAATCTATAAAAAGTATTTCAGGAAGAAATAAACCTTAAAAACAATGAAATATAATTTAGGAGAGAAAAATATGCAATATCGACAGTGATTAATGCCAAATTCAATAAATGCTCATTTCATTTGAAACCCGACAAATAACCACCTATAACACAATTATAAAGGTTATTCTATTATAATTAACCTAGTTCTCATGTCAGAATATGGCATCTATCAAAAGGCTTCTCATACATGTTGGACAAAAAATCTTCATCATCCCCGCTATGGTTTTATCCGATGCCACGTTGTGAGCAACGTTATTCGACAGTGTCAACCGGAGTACTCCCAACACCAATCTATCAAGGAGATTCCACTAATTATCTTTCATACCTTCTGGTTTCATATCCAGAAGTGGTGCATGCAACTTTTTACAGTACAAATAATTTTCGATCTGTATCTTCCAGAATGCAAAATCCATACCATCGAACTTGATGATTCCAAGTGCTAATCTTTCCCTAACTGTCATTGCTCTCAATCACGAACCAAAACTCTGATACCACTTATTAGGAATTAGACGCCCTAATTCTAAACTAACGAGAGCAATAATAATAATCACGAAAGAAAGGAAAAGCAAGCACAAAAACAAACAACAAGATTTATACAGGTTTGCCTCAAGGTGAGACTACATTATGTCTTCCACCGCTGCAGTAATCTCCAACTCCTTCTCAGGGATAATCAAACTCTAATAACGACACCCCTCAATTATAAAGAGAAAATTAGGGTAACTGTGATACAAGAGTAAAATTTACAAGATCCGCGTGCCAACTCACCGTAGATGAAGAGGTGGTGGTGGTTCCACATATAGTTTCATGAATTTTTTCATAATAAAAAGTGCACTTTTGAATTTTAAATAATCACCTAGTAGACAAGTGCTGGAATTTACAAGGTAAAGTAAAAAATTTCAAGGCTAATCAAGCCTCCACCTCTACAACAACAACCAGCAATGAAGTTTCCTTGGATCCCCCTAAACGGAAGATAGTCCTAAGAGAGGATGACAGTGGTTTTCTATAGAAACTTAAAAAATTAATGATGCTCCAAGTGTGTCTACAACTACCATTGCTACTACTTGTGTGTTCTCTTTTTCATGTCTCAATTTGTCACTTTGGATCACAGATTTTTAGAACCTTTGAACACCTTATTGGTAATGTTAGAAACTTATGCTCTTTGTCTCCTTGTACTATGGACCTATTTATATCCATTGCATATGGGTCCCAAACAAAAATTTCTGGGTACCAGTACTTCTACAATATCCCTCTTCTGTATCGCTTTTCGATGTTTTATTTGTTCCTCGGTTTCCACAGAGTCTTATGTTCATTATCCAACTAAGCAAAAAGACTAAATTGTTTTATCACTTTTTTCTGTTCTCATTCGATGATTGGTGGCTGCCATGAGAGAGGAAGTCACTACTTTCTGGATCCTTCAATTATAACAATTGTAGAAACAAAAAATAAAAAAGCAATATGATGGCATAACCGAATTGGTCATCAAGTTTAAAAACATTAGTTTCATAAAATAAATCCATTTCTCAATTAGTCATCCATCACTATCAATTTTAAAAAATTTAGTTCCTTCACTTAAATTCGTTTCTCAATTACCTTGTGAGTTTTGTGAGCTGGGGAAATATCATAGATCTGTTTTTTAACCCAAGAAAAAAAATGTGTGTCCAAGTTCTTTTGCTTTAGTTCACTCTGATATTTTGGGACTAGTTAATGTCTCGAATATTTTGCAATCAAAGTATTTTTTTATATTTGTGGGAGATTATGGTAGAGTTACTTGGTTGTATTTGATGAAAGATAAATCTGAAATTTTTGCTATATTTTATTCCTTCTGCACTATGATTGAAAGACAACTTTAAAATAAAATGGAGGTTTTCAGGTCTGATAATCTAGAGAGTATTTTTCTTCTTGATTTCAAACTCTAAGTTGATAAAAGGGCATTAATCATCAGTTATCATGTGCCTACACACTTCAATAGAGTGGTGTTTCAGAAAGGAAGACAAACATCTTATTGAGGTTATCATAACACTTATGTCCCACAATATAATTGGCCATATATTGTACTTATAGCTTGTTTTCTAATTAATCATATGGCTTTCAGTGTGTTACATGATCATTCACCATTCTCAAAATTGTTTATTAATGCATCTCCTTTTTCGTTAAGTCCTTGTGTGTTTGAAGGCATATCCTTTCTGCATGCTTTGGGTCATTACCAAATTAAGTTTAGACCTAGGGCCATTAAGTGTATCTTCCTAGGTAATAAAAAACTAAAAGAAGTATTTGTGTTAGTCCCCTACTATGAGGAAAACCTTTGTTTCTACTAATGTTACATTATTTGAAGATCAGCCATATTTTTCAGTTAGTTCCCTTCCTAGGTTTCTATCTTCTGTAGGGATGCCCAGACCAATTGTCTCATTGGATTGCAACCTTTCAGAAGAAGAACTGCCATATACCTCAGCACATGAGATCTCTCTCTCTCTCTCTCTCTCTCTCTCTCTCTCTCTCTCTCTCTCTCTCTCTCTCTCTCTCTTTGTTGATCACTCACCAGTGGAGTCTCAAGATATTTCTAAGGGACACTCTATTCCACCTTCTCCTATTGTGTGTGGACCTACTTATGATACTAAACCTATTGCTCAAGCACTTCTCACCCTATTACACATTTTTTATTAACACACTAGTTGTGTTTCCTTCTTACCTACAATATTATCTTCCATCATACCTTCCACTTATGAAGAGGCCTAAAAAGATCCAAGGTGGAAAACAGTCATGGATGAAGAAATGCCACCAATGTATAAAAATAATACTCGAAACTTGTCCTTTCTTCCCACGTCCAAGAAGGCAGTAGGTTGCAAATGGCTTTTTACACTAAAATATAATCTTGATGGTACAACCACTTAATACAAGGCAAGGCTAGTTGTTAGAGGATATTCATAGTTTTATGGTATAGACTATGATGAAACCTTCTCTCTAGTGGTAAAGTTGAATTGGGTACAGATTCTTATTTCCCTAATAACTAATTTTAAATGGTCTATCTAACAAATAGACGTTAAAAATGGTTTTTTGAGTGGTAATTTATCAAAGGAGTTTTATATAATTCAATAACCAAGTTATGTGGTTGACGAAGAGAAATTATGCCAATTGAATAAGGCTATTTATGGTTGAAACAATCTCCTCTTGCCTAGTTTGGCAAATTTATTGCAGTTGTTATTCGGCTTGGGTTCACAAGATGTGAAAGTGATCACTCGGTGTTTACAAAAAAAACTACAAAAGTTATGACCCTTATGGCTGTTTATGTTGGTGGTATTATTATCATAGGAAGTGACATTGGGAGTAATCAACAAGTGAAGAAAGATTTGAAAAGGAATTTTCAGACCAAAGACCTAGGACTATTAAACTGGCCAATACACCAATGAAACCCAATGTTAAGCTATGTACTGAATTAGGTGATAATGTTGATGTACATAGATTCCAATGGTTGATTGGAAAAAAATTTTGTCTCATAGTTATGAGACTAGATATCTCTTATTCTGTAAGTGCCATCAATCAATTTATGCATCAACCTTGACAAGCTCATTGGATGGCATTGGATAGAATTCTATGAAATTTAAATAAAAATACAAGTTGAGACTTGTTAAATAAATGTCATGGGCATACTGATATCAAAGGTTTTGTAGATGCAAATTGGGTTGGTTCTCTTGATGATATAAAATTGACTTTTGGTTATTGTACAAGTATAGGAGGAAATCTAGTAACTTGGAGAAGCAATAAACAAAGTGTTATGGCGAGATTAAGTGCTACGGTAGAATATAAGGTCATGGAACAAGCAATAAGTGAGTTATTATGACTTAAATCATTAATGAAAAAATTTGGTTTCAAAATACCCAAGCCCATACAACTCCATTGTGACAATCATGTGACAATTCGTATTGCAGAACCAAGTCTTCTATGAAAGAACAAAACACATTGACATAGATTTACGTTTTGTTCAAGAAAAGTTACAAAGTCAGTGTCTTATCTATGCAGTATGTTCCTTCCAAAAATCAAGTGGTAGATATTTTTACAAAGGCCATTGCAACAAGACCTCTCTTTGTCACTTGCTCTACATGGGGAATATTTGATGTGTTTGTACCAGCTTGAGCAGGAGTATTGAAGAAGCATTAGTGGCATATCTTGTAATTGAGTATGTGAGTGTCTAAACTTGTAATTATGAAGTACTTTATAAGCTCTTTTTCTTTCTCATGTACTGGGGTTTCTAACCCTCATCTATAAATAAGAAGTAAAGGGAAGATGTGCTCAAGACCAACAAGCTCCCCTAATTGAGTAAACTCCACTCCTTCCTTCAACTCGAGCTCTCTTCTCTAACCTAGTTTCTTCTCTTCTTCTTCTCTTCTTCTTCTCTCTTAATTTGGACTCTTTTATACTTGAAACCCTAGAATCTAAGAGAATTATTTGACCATATCATCCAATTCTATTGTGTCATCCAAAATTTTATAGTGGGGAAAATCCAAATGAGCCATCTCAGGCTGAATTGAGCTAGGACATGTATAAGAGGAATCTTCCTAAATAGGTGGTGGGTGTGACAAAATGCTTGGATTGTGATAAAACGGTGGTGGATTGGGGATGGCTATGGACAATAGGATAGTAGTGTAAGTGTTACATTTCTCTAAGAGTAGTGGTGGAATAAGGGAAATAGAGGGGCATTGTGGTAAATTCGGAGGAAAGGTTTAAAAAAGGAGCAAAGATGGGAAAAGACAAGGAAGTAGAAGATAAAGAGGGGGGAGAGTTCAGGAAGGTTCACTGGATTTCAGGAGAAAGAGAGAAAAGAGAGAGGGTGTGACAAAAGGAAGAAGAAGGAGAGGAGGAAAGAGGTAAGTCTGAAACTGCGACTTTCCCCTTTTCCCTCATCTTCAACCCTTTCTGATTTTGGGTTTGTCTTTCAATTTTCGGAATGAATGTCCTAGCTTTTCTTAGTTTAGATGACATTTTTTCTTTCATTTGATTTAGAGTTTCAATTTTCGTTCCTGGTATGTTTGAATCTGAGTACCTCTTCCCATTTCTTCACTTCTCTCGCCGATTTTCCTAATTTCTATTGTACTTTCCCTTCTTATAATTTCTTGTATAATAGTCTTCAATTTTAGCTTGAGCCGAAGTGTCCTTGGTTCAAATTTTAAAACGTTAGGGTTTGAAAAGTTGTGTTTTGTTGGGTTTAAGTTTGTTGAGTGATATATTGAGTTTAAAATTTTTGAATTGATGGTTCTGATTTGGATTAATACTAATTGGGTTCTCAAATTTCATGTTTTGGGTTTGATTAAGCATGAATAGAAGGTTTAATTGAGCAAAGTATTTGAAATCGATGTTTTCAATTTGGATTCAAGATAATGGAGTTATGAAATTTCAAGGTTAGTTAGAGGTTAGGGGGGCAAAAGTTAGAATCTTTTAGTTAGTGTAACCAAATAATTTTGAATGTAGGATTGAAATTTTTTATTTGCATGTTGGAGTGTTTCTTTTATGAAAACCTTTCATTAGATTCTCGTTGAGGGTTTCAAATTTCTAAGTTTATTAGAGATTAGAGGAGCTGAAATTACATGTCTTAATTCTAATTTATTACAGGAACTTTTATTGTTAGACCCTTGTTAAGGAGGGTTTTAATTTCTGGTTATGTGGAGATTAGAGGGGTTGGAATTTGAGGCCTTTCACCTATTACAGCTAGATGATTTTGAATTTATGTCTAGAAGAATTAGTTGCATGGATTGTAAACTCCTCTTGCAAAAACCCTCCTCTATTTGATTCATATAGAAGAAGAGAGTTTGATTCCTAATTGATGAGGATAGTGATGTTTAAGTTTGGAACATTGATTATAGTGGTCGATAACATTAGTTAATGCCACTGGATTCTAATGCATGTGAAAGGAATTGTCATAGGTATCTTTTTTATTGAGTTATTGTTGTTGTCTATTGCTTCGTTCTGATTAAATTGCGATTTGGTAATATTTACTAAAGATATTATAGTATGAGATTTGGTTCTATATGATATGATTTTAGCTTATGTTGTATGGTTGAACTACATGAGACATAGACTGAAATATATTGATTTCTACGGCCAACACAAACCCAAGAGATCTCAAGGGAAGGAGAGAAGAAAAGAACTCTAGCTCTTGGGAGAGAGAAGAGAAGAAACCAAGGGAGAGAAAGAAGAGGAAAAGAGAGAGAGAGGTGTATGGATGATGTTTAATTTGGGATCCCATGACAAGGTCCTTGACTAAGGTAGTGAAAGAGGAGAGGAAGAAAAGGAGAAGAAGAAAGGAGAAGAGAGAAGGAAGAGACAAATATGAGATAACTCGGTCATAGAGATGGAGAGATAGAGCTTGGTAGAGGAGACAATTCTAAGGACGAAATTGAGAGAGAAAAGGGGAAACTTAATGATCTATCTCATGCCTTGAGCCTCTATTTATAGTTGCGGAAGGAAGTTTATAATGACTACAACGCCCTTAGGGCTATAAGATTTGAAAAATAAAGGACACAAGTAGGCATACATCATCATAGAGATGGAGGGAGAGACAAAGCTTGGGAGAGGAGACAATTCCTAAGGAGGAATTTGAGAGAGAAGAGGGGAGACTTAATGATCTATCTCATGCCTTGAGCCTCTATTTATAGTTGTGGGAGGAAGTTTATAATGACTACAATGCCCTTATGACTATAAGCTTTGAAAAGTAAAGGACATAAGTAGACATAAATCATCTTAGATAATTACACCCTTGTGCCATCCCTATGAGAAGACCTTCACCTCCTTGATGTGGGGAAGGTGATTACTTTGATGACAATTTGAGAAGTCTTCCAAAAATCCCCCTCAAGTTGGGGGAGAGAAAACATCGTAATACCTAGCTTGCTGCATATAGTGGTTAAAATCTTGAATGTGACTAGTTTCGTAAGAATATCTGCCACCTATCCGTGTGATTAAACATATCTGAGAGATAATACCATCCTGAAATTTCTCCCGTATCAAGTGGGAGTCTACCTTTATGTGTTTCATCCTCTTGTGGAAGATTGGATGCAAAGTGAAATGAATAGCCTCCTGGTTGTCACAATATAATTGAATAGAAGCTCCTTTATAGAATCCCAATTCAATAAGAAGGGACCTGATCCATAGAAGCTGACTAATTGTGTGGGCCATAGCTCTATACTTTGCTTCTACACTAGACCTCATAGCAACATTCTACTTTTGTTTTCTCCATGTAACCAGTTTACCCCCAACTAAGCTGCAATACCCTGAAATGGACTTTCTATCATCAAGTGATCCAACCCAATCTGCATCTGAAAAACCTTCTTTTTTGAAGTGGCCATGATTCTTATAGAGAACCCCTTTCCTCGGAGCTCCTTTTAAATATCTCGATATCCTCTCCAAGGCTTACCAATGGGTAAAGTTGTGGTTTGTACATATACTGACTTGTCACACTTACTGCATATGATGTATCTGGTCTGGTCACTGAGATGTAAACAAGCTTTCCCACAAGCCTCTGATAGTTGCCTATATCAACATCTTCTCCAAAGCTTGCACACAACTGTGTATTGGCATCTATAGGAGTGTTTGTTGGTCGACACCCCATCATCCATGTGTCCTCTATAAGATCTAAAACACATTTTCTCTAAGATAATACAATTTCATGCTTTGACAAGAATACCTCAATACCCAAAAAAATATTTTAGAACTTCAAGATCTTTCGTTTTAAATTATTTACATATCTTCTCTTTGACTTCTTTCATGTTGTCCATATCAGTGCCAGTTAAGATGATATTATTCACATAAACTGTTAGTAATATTCCCTTTTAGGTATTCTTGACAAAGACAAAATAATCTATGAGCACCGGTTGAATCCAAACCGCAACATTGCTTGGCTAAATTTGTCAAACCAAGCCCGAGGAGATTATTTTTGAAGTCCAAGGAAGAATGTGAGTTCACCTATTAAACTCATTTCAAACTCATTCTTTATTATACTAGCAAATTCTTGACATTGAGAGGGGTTTGTAGAACCAAATATGATATCATCCACATAAATTTGAACGATAATCAAATCTTGAGCATGGTTCTTAGTAAATAGTGTCTTATATACGCTTTCTCTCTTATAACCATTCATTTCAAAGAATTTATTTGCATAATTATGAGATCTAAAAGCTTGTTTCAAGCCATACAAATTTTTATGCAATTTACATATATGGTTTGGAAATCTCAACATGTCTTTGAGTAGTGAAAGATTAATTCTTACCACATACACAAGGAATGAGATTGCTTGAGACTCAATGGAGAGTTTTACCACTCTAATCACATTAAAGTGATTTACGATGTTAATTTGATCTATTTGAGATGATGTGATTCTTCATCTACCCATAGACCTATGTGGTTTGTGAAGATTAATTCCATTTATTTATATTATTTACAATTGAGATCTTCACGACTGAATATCAAAATCAAATCTAGCATAAATAGGAAAATTTGAATTGCGATGAAGAAATTCAAAGAAAAAAACACTCTTTAAGCTATTGAAGCCAACTAAATGAGAATTGTTTATAGTGCGTTGATCGATTAATTAAACTAAGGACTCATAAGAATATAGTCGTTGCACACAATTTATTGATCATACATTTTCATGGATTGATAATTGAGTTGTTAGTTTTTCGGTAAATGACTAGTTTGGCTTGGAGAAGCTATAAATACTCCACCAAATGTGCCTTAAAGTGATTATTGAGCATTTATTTGAAAACCTATTACATTCAAAATAATTACTACTTGAAATCGATTTCAAACTTACTTTGAGAGAGAAGGTGCTAGAACTTTACAAAATTCCCCTTCTTAAAGTTTCTCCTTGCATCATTATCAATTGCACTTCAAGGTTGGAGGCTTAGATATCATCTCAAAGGAAAAAACTATATCTCCATCAATTCAAGGATCTAAGCTTTTCTTCTTTTGTATTGTCACTTCTTTACTTAATAGGTTGATATAGGACCTTTAATTCAAGATAGAAGAGTTTTCTAGAGCTATAATCTAATCAATTAATCTCTGAGTAGATTTTTGTAAATTTTTACTTGAACATCCACATGGCTTAAAAGAGAGCTGAAATCTCTTCCTTTTTTTTTTTTTTTTTGTTGTAAATTCCAGTAATAGAGTTAATTAGTGTAATTTCCCAAGTAAGGGTTCTTGAGCAGAGAATATTACTAGGGAAACATCGATAACAAAACATTTGTGTGTTAAATTTGTGGTGTGGGCATGTTTTTACATTGAACTTGCTTTAATTTTAATTTGAAATATCTCAATTTACCCTTTCTAAGAAGCCACATGGGCCAACACTTTCCAGCTCAAAGCATGATCAATCATCCTTTATAGTGTATGATCAATCATCCAAAAAGCTTCAAAGCAGTTTTATAAAGCATAATCAAATCATTGTCTATAATGCATGGCCCGCCGTCAAAATTTGCTAAACTTTGTAAAAAAAATGATTAGTGGTTGATCGAACATTTGGCCATGGGGAATAAAAAAAAGCATAGCCATTGGAGCCCAAGGACCAATCATTGGAAATATATTGTTAACCATTTGGTTAGAGCCACTTTTTGTCTGACGGTGTAAAACTGCTAATTTTTCTACCCAAATCATGTCTAGTGGACATAAGCACGTCCCACGTCATTCAATTAGCTTATATTGAATACCTGAAGTCTTTTACAGCTATTTGTGCCTCAAGTTTCTATCCCTAACTCTCCAATCTTTTCCAAAATCTCTACATTCTCTCATGTTATCCCAACTTTCTACAAGCTCTCCATAGTTGTTTACTCATGCTTAAAGGTTTGAAAACTTGGTTCACTAGGAGTTTGACTATCTCTCCATGGAAAAGTGTTTAAGTTTTTATTTTCACTTATGTATTTCAAATTTGTGTTAGAAGTATTTTTAGAACTTTGAATTTAGAAAGATTGGCATTCTAAAGCCTTGTATCTAGAAAGGGGAATGTCTCCTAGGATTGAAATCTAGTTGTAGAAAATCATTTGGGGAGAGATTGAGTATAGTGTAACTAGGTATTTCACTTAGCTTAAAGCCAACCAAGATTTCTTTATATTTTTTTTTATAGGATCTAGATAGTGAATTTTCCCGAGTGAGAGTTGTTGGGTGGTAACTTAAATCTGGAGAATAAAATATAATAGTGTTTTTGTGATTGTGTGTATTTATATTTGACTACCCATTTATTTTTCACAAAATATTAAGTACTAAAATTTTAATTACTCAATTCACCCCTCTCTTTAGAGATGCCACCTAGACCGACAAAAAGATTTTTTTACATCAGTCACTCAACTAAAATTATATTTTTCTATGCAGGTAAAATTGCAATCCTATAATTGCATCCAATGGTGAATTTCCCATACTTTCACCAAATCACTCTTACGGAAAAGTACTATAACTTGGCATTACAAATCCCAAAGAGTTTTACACTAAGAATGCATATTTTAAATTTTAAATATCCCCTTATTATTTGGTTTACACGCAACCCTAGGACTTTTTAAAGTAAACCGATTTCTAAAACCATTTATAGAAAACAAGGCTCATCTCCAAGGATCCCCCCCGCTCTGTCACTAATCACGGGACGTGGCAGCCGTCTGGACCGGCTGGTTCGTCGTCTCTGCTTCACTCAGGGAAATGCCGAACGGGTCCTGCCTTTTAACTGCTATAGGGTGCAAGAGTGATCCAGGTTACATGGTCCTGGAAACTCTGTGGTCCGACCGTGAAGTCCCTTGGTTATCCGACCGTTATTTTCTTGGCTCTTTGCCAGGAACGTCAATAACAGTCAATACTCACTTAACAGTCTTCCCAGTTTTTTTTTTAAAAAAAAAAAATTATTCTAGTCTTCTCTTCCCATCGACTCTCTGTTGAAGCCATTGACGTCTTCACTGTGCACTGCGTATGAAGTTCTTTGTCACTAGCAACTTTGATATGCGAATGGGTTCTATAAGTTGCAGACTTATGAAGAAGAAACAATGCACTGCTTGTACCTACATAAAGTCTATATAATGGTTTCATGGCTTCTCTCTACTTTTTGGATGGTGGGCGGTTCAGTATATCAAGAAACCTCATGGTCCTCCATACACAATACAGCTCCATTAGAGGGGAAACATCTGTTGCTCGATTACGCCGCTGTAACTCCAGATGTAAGTTCACAGCATCTCTGATTCAGAAAAATAGGGAACGGTCCAATGGGCATGTCTTGTATGAGAAAATGCTCCAGCTAAGTTCCAGATCATGGAATTCAAAGATGATAGATTGTTGTATGAATGGCCACTATGAAGATGCTCTTTCGCACTTGCATACAATGCGACGTAGGGATGTTAGAGCTACCGATAGTTCATTTTCTGCCCTTCTTAAAGTATGTGCTGTTCGTTTATCTATTGAAGTGGGGAAAGCGCTTCATGCTGCTGTCATTAAAGAAGGATACAGTCCAAACATAGCCATCATCAAAGCACTTATAAACCTGTATGCTAAATGTGGCAATTGGTCTAGTTCTCGCCGGCTGTTTCATGAAGTGCATACTCATGATAATGTTGCATGGAACATTCTATTATCTGCCTATGCAGGTTCGCAACTCTATGGGGAAGTGCTTCAACTGCTATACTTGATGCACACATGTGACAAAACGACCGGGCCTAAACCTAGTGCAATTACTATGGCAATTGTTCTTCCCGTTTGTGCCCGACTAGGAGCTCTGGAATTGGGTCAGAGCTTGCATGCATATGTCATCAAAACAGCTTTACAGACGCATACCCTTGTGGGCAATGCACTGGTATCCCTTTATGCAAAATGTGGCCAAATGTTTGAGGCTTACAAAGTGTTCTCTAACATCAGTCAGAAGGACGTTGTTTCCTGGAATTCCATGATAGCTGGATATGTTGAAAATAGATTTCCTGTTGAAGCATTTGAAACATTTTCTCAAATGTTTGGGGAGGATGTTGAACCAAACTATGCAACAATTGCAAATGTTCTACCTGTTTGTGCTGCCCTAGAAGATTGGTGTCACGGAAAGGAGATTCATGGCTATGTTTTAAGAAAATCTGTTTTAGTAACAGATGTATCAGTATGTAATGCCTTGATGACATTTTACTCGAACATGGGACACATGAATAAAGTTGAGTTCATCTTTCAAGAGATGGCTTTGAGAGATCTAGTCTCTTGGAATACAATTATTACAGGCTTTGCACAGAACAGTTTACTTCATGATGCATTCTTTTTTTTCCATGAGTTGCTTCGTATAGGGATGAAACCAGACTCCGTCACTCTCTTAAGTATCCTCCCTGTTTGCAGCCAATTACGTGACCAAGCAGGAGGGCAGAGAATTCATGCCTTTGTTCTCAAGAATGTGTGGCTATCTAAAAGCACAGCAGTTGGGAATGCTTTGATAAGTTTTTATTCCAAATGTGGGAATCATGAAGAGGCATTTCGAACATTTGCAATGATGAAAAAAGACTTGATTTCATGGAATACCATGCTAGCTGCTTATGCAGACATTGGTGCAGGTAGGAAGCTTCTTGAACTTTTTGGACGTATGTGGATGGAAAGACACAGACCTGACCATGTGACTATCCTAAGTCTTCTTCGGGGCTTTGCCACTTTTGGTGTGAGAGGAATTAAACAGGCACACTCATACTGCATTAGATCTGGACTAGTGAATGAAACAGCCATTGGAAATACCCTAATAGATATGTATGCAAAACATGGAATACTAGAGCATGCATTCAAAACATTCAAAAGTATGGTAGAAAAGAATGTGGTCACAGGCAATGCAATGATCTCGGGCTATGTGAAGCAAGGCTGTCAGGAGGGTGCACAAATGATCTTTAATCGCATGTGTGAAAAGAATCTCACAACATTGAATCTAATGCTTCAACTGTATGCTCAAAATGAATCATTAGATGAAGCAGTCGGTCTGTTCCTTGACCTACAAGACCAGGGAATGAGACCAGATATCATTAGCATTTTGAGCATTCTTCCCGTGTGTGCGAATCTGGGTTCAGTACACCTCTTGAGGCAGTTGCATGGCTATGCCACTCGAGCATGTTTGAGTGATATTTGCTTGGATGCAGCACTGTTAGACATGTACTCAAAGTGTGGAAGTATAAAAGATGCTAACAAGATTTTCCAGGCAAGGCCTAGAAAAGACATAGTCATGGTTACGGCCATGATTAGTGGATATGCAATGCATGGAATGGGTGAAGAAGCACTAAAGGTTTTCTCAGAAATGCTAGAGCTGGAAATGAAGCCAGACCATATTTTAGTGACAGCCGTATTATCAGCTTGTAGTCATGCTGGCCTTGTTCAGGAAGGGTGGAACTGTTTTAGTTCCATGGAGCAGGCTTATGGGATTAAACCAACCATGGAACACTATGCCTGTATGGTTGATCTACTTGCTCGATCAGGAAATCTGAAAGAAGCTTACAATTTTATTAGGACTATGCCCCTTCAGCCTAACACAAATGTTTGGGGATCACTTCTTGGTTCCTGTAAAACCCATCATGCTGTAGAGCTAGGACGAGTTGCTGCAAAACACTTGTCAGAAGTCGAGGAAGATGATATCGGGCACTATGTTGTTCTGTCAAATATATATGCAGCAGATGGGAAATGGGATAAGGTGGAGGAGCTACGGGGATTGATGAAGAAGAAATATCTGAAGAAGCCACCTGGATGTAGTTCAATAGACGTAAATAATGGAATACATGTTTTTGTTGCTGATGATTTTCATCATCCTCAAAGGATTATCATTTATAGCTTGTTGAGTTCTTTGGATCAACAAATCAAAGATCCAATATCAGATGGTGAATAGCAGTCATATAAATGAGTTAATATTTTCCATGTGCTGGATACTTTCTTCAACTGTGACCCTTGAAAGGGGTTTAAACCATTTGCCAAACTAAGTGAGGATGATATATAAAAAGCTTTCATGATAGTTACAATTCCTCTGCACAAAATTGTGAAAAAAAAAAAACTAAACTGCAAATTGCTAAGATAATTACACAAACTGGAGATCTGATATAGAGAATGTCTTCCAATCTGATTCTATCAAAGAGGCTTATCTCCTGTGTGTATTAAAATGCTCGCTTTCTTTTGTATTTTCTACAAAGTAATGCAAAATGTACACACAAAACTCATACTGAGAAGATTTAACCACTCAAATTGAGTTGCAACTCAGATTCTTCAGATTTCTTTCAAGTGAACATGCATTGAAACCCTTTACAAATCCCCAGCCAAACGCCAAACAAGATCAAGCAGATTACAACATCAATGGCAAGAACAATCCACACATGACGCCACCACACCCTTCTGGCAATCTGCTGGCTTCTTCTTGTAGAACTTAAACTTTTTGTTAATGAAATGGATGAAACTCCACCTTGATTGGATTGAGATGTCTCTGTTTCAATCTTGATTCCCCTCTCAGTTGGTCTACCATGGTCCTGTAAACCAATACTATCTCTAGCTTCTTTCATCTTTTTCTTATCATGTTTCGTCGGCTTCCCTAACAGTGGAGCTTTTGTGGATGCAGTAGCATCTAGGTTACCCATTTGATCACTGGAACTATGTACAGGCATCATCCTTGACTGATTGGCATCCAACCGAGAAACATTCTCCAATGAGGTTATAAGTCTCTTTATAACGGGAACCAGATCATCTTGTAAGCCAATATTGCTTGAACATGCTGTGCTGCTCTTTGGCTTCTTCTTTGATACCTTCTTAAATTCATCTCTCACATGTTCTAGAAACCGGAGAACCTTCGAATTTTCAAGATCACTGTCTACAATGGCAAAGACAACATATCCATCCTCTATCAGAAAGCCAAAAGTTCTCTTTCCAATAGTTTCGAAGTACCAAATATGGAATGGAGGAGCCCTTTCTAAGCACAGAACAGCCAAGTTTTCAATTTCTTCATTTCCATTACTGAAAGCATACAGCACTTTACTCCCCTTTGACACACAACAATAATATACTGAGTTCTGAAAGGATCCCATTAGTCCTCACAAGAATTGCAGAGAGAAGCACCAAGTTGCAAAACGTTGGCTGCCACAGGAATAAAGTCCCCTTCGAAATTCAGACAAGATATCACGAATCTCCCCTCATAAAGGATAATCCCGGTGTAGAACTCCCATTTCCACTACCGTGGATATCATATCAAATGCCTGCGAAGGTAGCTAAAAAGATCTGCTGTTAAGGTCTTGAACTCTGCCAAGCTTGGAAATAACAAAAAAAATTATTGCATCTAATCTGTTTATAGGCTGGAAAATAAAAAAGAAAACAGAAGAAAGAAAACCTGAGAGCAAATTTGCCGAAGTAAAATCAACCTGCTTGGATTTCTTCACTGCTAAAAACTTGAGAAGCTTCCTCAGATTCGTGTTGGGGATAGCAAACCAATATTTGATCTCTCTCAAACAGATAGGATCAAAGAAATACCAAATTGACTCAAATCAAAGCCTTAAATCTCCACACATCAGAATGAATTGAAAATCTTGAAGGGTCAACCCAAAAATTAAATGATCAAACGTTTATCCCTGTCCCTCCCAGCAGCCAGAAACTTGCACTACCTACGATTCAAAATCTGCCAAAATGCGCACAGCTAAGTTGAAACGGTACATCTAATAAAATTGAGAACGAAGAGCATAAAACGATTTAGAAAGGCACACTTCGCATATAAATCCGTGGTATCAGAACAAGTTTCACAGAAATAAGCAAAGGAAAACAAGCCAGTGGCGGCGAGAGTCCAGAAGATCTAAAACTCAAAATCAAAAAGTAGTAAATCAGATTAGTGCTTGAAACCGAATTCTACATAGCTTACAATGATGTTTCATCCCTTCAAATCTCCTTTTTCCGTCCGTCCTTTTCTGCACAAATGGAGAAAACTGAAGGAAGAATCGTTAAAGCTCTGTAAAATATTGCGGAGAAATATGTCATTCTTCAGGAGTTGCAGTCACTTCCTCACTTTCCATTCAATTGGAAATTTAAAACAAGGGATAAATAATGAAATTCCTGAACTACCCTTCATCTCTTTTTAAAATTCGAAATTGGCATATTCTTTCCGCGTATACTCGTGTTACTCGTGCCGTGGGTGTACTTTACGTATTAGCGGTTCAGACTATAATATCTTGTATTAAACTAAAACAAAAATTTGATAAAAGAATGAGACCGTAATATGTCATATACTGTATTAGTTCCTTTAAAATTCAAGACATGATGAAAAACATGCAAAATGAGACCAACTCACAAAAGATCGAGTATTGAACTCTTATTGGCATTGTTTTTATAATAAAAAAAACCCTAAGAATTTAAATATAATGTTATCTTTGTCGGTATTGGATATCATATATCAGAACCCTTAAAATACATCGATAGATGTTTAAGACATGTTACATGTTGATGTTGGGAAATGTTCGTCTTAGTATCACATTTCACTAAGTTTTGATGATAATAAGCATTTGGGACTAATCATGTATTTTGAGTTAATTTGGGACAAGTACCTAAAAGCATTTTAAACACCAAATTATGAAGAGAAACTAAAAACTTGTTCATGTTGTGAACATAACCCACATAAGTCAAAAAAGTAGTTCGAACAAGATCTTGTAAGTGGATAGAAGTACATTTCAAGCTCTAATTTGGCCAAGACAAGTTATCAAATTTTGTAAATGACCTAACATTCTTATCAATGACTCAAAAACACAAATTTTATAAATTATGTATTGTTGATATAGTTTGAGTAGTATTCTATCTAACTATGAGAGTGAGTGACATAAATTGTAATTAGTGGTTAGTTTAAGTATTCTTTTCAATTCTTATGCCCCACCTATATAAATACGAAAGAGAGGGGGGGGGGGGGGGGGGGGGGATGAGCTCTTACTCTTGCTCTTTCATAACCCCTAAAGTTTCTTTCCTCAACTTATCTTCTCTTCTTCATTCTTTCTTCTTCTTCTTTTCAAACTAAGTTATCCATGGATTAAACCCTAGAATTCAACATGGTATCGGAGTTGGAATTCTAGGGTTTAAAGTTAAGTTGATCAAATTATGAAAGTTTAGTGGAAAGGAAACTCAACTCAGCTTTCAAACAACAAAGGGTTTGGCTAGTTTTGAAGAGGAACAAAAGGTTGAAGTCAATTCAACAAGTTCTCTTTTTAATGAAATAAGTTTCACCTTATGTTTCACATTATGAGGGATTCAATTCAAGTTTTTGATAATCACAAATTTATTTTTACTCAAGCCTAATTATCCCGCTCAAAATTCATTTTTGTCTTCATATAGAATGGCTAAAATCACTTTTTTTGTCATGTGCACGAGCTTCCTTCATTACTCGTTTGTTTGATTTAATTTTTATGCAAAAAATTCCTCCTTAGGAAAGCTAAAAGTCCTGTTGAAGCTCTCCTTAAGTTCTAGTTTATTGAAGGATTGGCTGCTCAATTAAGTTGTTAAAACCCTAAGTTAGGGTTTGAAGAGTAGTTTTGGAAAGCAATCACTAGTTCTAGTTTGTTTTTACTATTTTTTTACAAGCACCTAGTTCATTTTTTTTTCCTTTTTCATCACCATTGGTTTTTGGGTGATTAGAATTCTGGTTTAGAATCTCAAGCAGCAAAATAATAATAATAATAATAATCAAAAAAGGGGTCATGCTTGTGTGATCTATTGGCTGTTTCCATGCTAGTTACTTTTTGGATTTGATCACTTGACATTACATAGTTTTTCATTCCATAGTTTCAAATATTTATTAGTTTTGACAATTTTTTGTCCACTTTCCTCCTAAGTTAACCTAAAGGTGTTGGCTTTCTGGAGAAAAAAAAAAAGTTCTTTTGTAAGTCATAATATCTTAATTGTCAAATAATTCCTCTTCCTCTACATATGTTGATGTCAACAATGGTGATCCCTTGAAAATTACTACAATTCCACTTAGGCTCGAGTAATTACTTGTCTTGGTCCCAATGTGTGAAACATTTTTAGATTACTAGAGACCTTGTTGAGCATATAACTCAACCACCTATACATGTGGATCAACCATCTTACCATAAGTGGTTGAGGGAAGACACACTAGTTATTAATTGGTTGATTAATAGTACGGAGGAACATGTGGCAAACAATGTGGTACACCTAGAGACAACCAAAATAGTCTAGGACACATGTTTTGAATTGTATTATACCCTTGATAGTCTACAAAAGATTTATGATATATTTCAGGAGATGTGCAACACAAAGTGTTGAAACAATCTTCATGAGTACTTTGCCAGATTCATAGGGTTGCTACAAGAGTGGAAGGTTACACGACCATATGCACTTGATGTTGCCACACAGGAAAAGCATAGGGAAGATCTGGTCATAGCTATATGTCTTGCTAATCTACCACCCTACTTGGATGATGCCAAGTCACAAGTACTTAGTTCTGCTATAAAACCTTCTTTTAATGACGTATGTGCAACCATGCTATGGATTCCATTAAGGAGTCCGACAATCAAAGAGAATGTTGGAAGATATGGTGGACTACCATTTTATACGGGAAGATCCTATACACCATTTGCAGCAAGTTGGGCATTCATAATGTTCTTTCACCCCCAACTTGAGGGAGAATGATGGAAGATGGGCCCAAGCTCACACGACCAAGGAGGGCCCACACATCTAAGTGTATTAGAAAATGGGCTCAGGCCCATAAGACCAAGGAAGACCCACACATCCAAGAGAGGTGGAAGATGGGCTCAAGGCCCATAGATTCAGGAGAAAGCCCACATGCCCATATAGTGATGGCATGATGGTAAATAAAAAATCATATCATAGAGATAACATTGATGTAATTAGGTTAAGTTCCAGAGTGTTGGAAGATAGAGCCCAAGCCCACACGACCAAGGAAAGCCCACATATCTAAGAGTATTATAAGATGGGTCACACGACCAAGGAAGGTCCACAAGATGGGCCCAAGCCCATAAGAAGTAGGACCCACCATGATTACCATGAGTTGGCATCATTATCACATAAGTTAGAAGATCAAGAAGGACTCACAAAGGCATCTTTATCTTATGGTCACGTCCTAGAAGAGTTCTAGTTTGAGTTATATTTGTCTTTTATCAATATTGAGTTTATTTAATTATGTTAGGACTTATCTTTAAGGGGGGGTTAATCCACAATGAAGTGGAATGAATTCCCCCCGCATTACCTAGTTCATCCCACTTATGGCGTTAGTGCAAAATGATTTGAATTGAAGCGAGATAACACCGTTTCATCTCCTTAGGCAAAAACGACGGAAAACTGATTCCGCCCTTTCTTCCAAATCATCCACTTACCACGAGCGACGGTGTAGCTTCTTCCCCCCCCCCGAAACTAAAAATCTCTCTCATTTCCTCTTCTCCTCTCCTCTCGCTCGGCTTCGTCTCCCGACGAATTTTTTCGCCCGACCTTCTTCTCTCATTTTCGCTCTCTCTGCTCCCTTTGCTCCTCTCGCTCGGATCTCGTCTTCGTTCTCTGCTCCCTCTGCTGTCTCTACTCCCTCTACTTTCTCTTGTTAGCTCTCGTTTTCGCCCCATCTCCCTCTCTCGTCTCTTTCTCTCTCGGCCTTTCTCTTCCTTCTCCCTCTCTCGTCTCTCTCTCTCTTTTCCCTCTAGGACTCCATCTCTTTTCACTCTCGGCCTCCCTCTTCCTTCTCGTTCTCGCTCTTCTCTTTCCTCCTCCCCCGATTTCCTTTGATTTAACCTATTCCGGTTTTGATATCCTTCGATTTCCTTCAATCTTCTTCGATTTTCGACAGTTAGGCGTCGATTTCTTCCATTGGGCTTACATTTCCCCATTCGTTGGTGATTTCCCCCAAATTTCAGAAGGTAATCCGAAACCCTAATTTTTTTTTCAACTAATTTAGTGTTGTGTTTGAGTTAATTTGAATTTTTGTGCATAATTTATCTTGATTGTGGCCAAATTTTGGGATGTAGGGTTAGGGTTTATGGGATTTAGGGTTCAAATTCGTGTTGATAGGGTTTAATTTCGGGATTAGAGTTGGGGTTTGGGACTTTTAGGGTTTTAAGGTCTAGGGTTTAGTCTTTAGGTTTGGAATTAGGGTTTATGTTTTTTTTTTTTTAAAACATAGGGTTCTCGATTTTTTGGGTGATAGTGTTTTAAGTTCTTAGGGTTTAATTTCGGGATTAGAGTTGGGTTTTGGGACTTTTAGGGTTTTAAGGTCTAGGGTTTAGTCTTTAGGTCTGGAATTAGGGTTTATGTTTTTTTTTTTTAAAAACATAGGGTTCTCGGTTTTTTGGGTGATAGTGTTTTAAGTTCTTAGGGTTAAGTGTTTGGGGCTTTTAGGGGTTTTAAGGTCTAGGGTTTATGGTTTGGAGCTTTTAGGGGTTTAGGGTTTAGGGTTTGGGACTTTTAGATGTTTTAAGGACTAGAGTTTAGGGTTTGGGTCTAGGGGTTTTAAGGAATAGGGTTTAGGGTTTAAGGTTTATTTTAATTTGTAGGTTTCTCGGTTAGGGTATAGGATTTAGGGGGTTTGGTCGAGTTCAAACAAGGCTGATGATGTACGATTCGTAGTGCCTGCGAAGTCATATGGGGCTCTACCAAGGGTGTTCGGTGAATTTGGACTTGATGAGTTAGTTTTTGCATTGTTCTAATAATCTACAATGAAATTAGTTCGATAAATTTTGAAATGTTTTAGAATGTTGTTGAATATGTTTGAAGTGTTATGGAATGTTTATGCCATGTGGTGAGGATATTTTGGAGTTAAAAATATCCACTACATGGCCCAATTCAAACAAGGTTGAGTCGCCTACACGGGCGTCCATTAGCCAACGAAACCCGACCCCCATCAATGACGATGTACGGTTCGTAGTGACTGCGAAGTCATATGGGGCTCTGCCAGGGGTGTTCGGTTAATTTGGACTTCATGAGTTTGTTTTTGCATTGTTCTAGTCATCTGTAATGAAATTAGTTAGATTAATTTTGAAATGTGTTAGAATGTTGTTGAATATGTTTCAAGTGCTATGGAATCCTTTTGCCATGTGGTGAGGAGATTTTGGAGTTATAAATATCCACCACATGGTCCAATTCAAACAAGGCTGAGTCGCTTACACGGGCGTCCATTAGCCAATGAAACCCGACCCCCATCAATGACGATGTACGATTCATAGTGACTGCGAAGTCATATGGGGCTCTACCAGGGGTGTTCGGTGAATTTGGACTTCATGAGTTTGTTTTTGCATTGTTCTAGTCATCTACAATGAAATTAGTTAGATTAATTTTGAAATGCGTTAGAATGTTGTTGAATATGTTTGAAGTGCTATGGAATGTTTTTGCCATGTGGTGAGGAGATTTTGGAGTTATAAATATCCACCACATGGTCCAATTCAAACAAGGCTGAGTCGCCTACACGGGCGTCCATTAGCCAACGAAACCCGACCCCCATCAATGACGATGTACGGTTCGTAGTGACTGCGAAGTCATATGGAGTTCTACCTAGGGTGTTCGTTGTGAATTTGGACTTCATGAGTTTGTTTTTGCATTGCTCTAGTCATCTGCAATGAAATTAGTTAGATTAATTTTGAAATGTTTTAGAATGTTGTTGAATATGTTTGAAGTGCTATGGAATATTTTTGCCATGTGGCGAGGAGATTTTGGAGTTATAAATATCCACCACATGGTCCAATTCAAACAAGGCTGAGTCGCCTACACGGGCATCCATTAGCCAACGAAACCCAACCCCCATCAATGACGATGTACGGTTCGTAGTGACTGGGAAGTCATATGGGGAATTTGGACTTCATGAGTTTATTTTGCATTGTTCTAGTCATCTGCAATGAAATTAGTTAGATTAATTTTGAAATGTTTTAGAATGTTGTTGAATATGTTTGAAGTGCTATGGAATGCTCTTGCCATGTGGTGAGGAGATTTTGGAGTTATAAATATCCACCACATGGTATTTTGTTATTTGTTGGTTGTGTTTCTGTGTGTCCCTAGTTACTACGACGAGTAATGGTTGTCTGATAAAAAAATTTCCATGACGACCATCTCGGATTTAGATTATAAATGGCTGGAAGAAGACAACAAATTCCTCGATCATATGACATTTGGACCTTCGATGATGACAACAAAATGCTCGATCTGTTGGTTGAGCAAGTCAATATGGGAACAGGATGCCTAATGGGGTTTGGAAGCATGAAGTATATTTGGACTGTGTCAATAGGTTCAATGAAGACACAGCTAATAAAAAAACTGTTGAGTAGCTCAAGAATCGAACAAGATCATGGAAGAAAACTTACCAAGCAGTAACAAGTTGTCTCAACACTAGTGGGTTCGGTTGGGATGCAACCACACATCGAGTTACTGCATGTCATTCTATATGGCAAGACTATATCAAGGTCAGTAAATTATGATTGACTGTAAAATATTTTGTATATTTTCCGCATTACTAGAACTCTATGCCAAGTCGTCTAAATGATGTTTTATCCTTGTAGGAGCATAAAGAAGCTGAAAAGTATAGACAACAAGGCTGTCCTCTTTATGACAAATTGGATTTGGTAGTGGGAAACTCAATAGCCATAGGGAGAACAAGTCAAACTGACGAAGACATGTGCAATGATGTCCAACATCAGGAAGAAAATGAGCGTGTGGACATGCTCAAGGATGTCGATTTAGGTAGAGATACTCCTTCACCATTCTTTACAGAAAATGAGTTGGCACCTGATCAGTCTCCAAGTACTAACCCGTCAACTTCAAGTCGTCGTAGAAAGAGACCACAAATGGCCACCGATGATAGTATTATGTTCGCTGATACAATGACAAGAATTGCCACCCTACTGCAATCTCTACAACCTAAAAATGATAAAACCACTGGAGAGAATTGGTATGAAGCCCTCACAGAAATCCCGGGCCTGTCGGTAGAGATGAAGTTTCGCGCTCCTCTATTCTTAGATACACCAATGAAGAAGGACATGTTTACGAAGCTGCCAGTGGAAGAGCGACTTAATTGGCTTAAATACTGTGCTGGTGAAATGTAGTCAATAGTTTGAAGTACACTATGTATTTTGGGACGATTGTTTTGAAGTTTAATTATGTTTTTTTAATTATGACTTTATAAGACATATCATTGATAGATTATGAATTTTATTATGGTTAAGATTTGGGTTTCATGATTGTCGTGTTCTTATTGTGTGGATGAATATTGTGGGTGTGTGATTGGAGATGGTTTTATATAGGTGTGATTGAAAATAGGTTATGATTGAAGATAATGGTATGTTTTTGTGTTTATGACATTTAGGAAGAAACAGGAATTATTGTTGTAGTCGTCATTATGGTTGTGGTGATTGTATTTGCAGGTTTCCTTGGAAGACAAAAATAGGAATACAAGAATGATTTTATTGACATGTCTTATATACATGATGGGAAGATAGTATATGAACCATAGGTATAGACGTACATTACGTCCACATGGGATTGGTGGTCCGATTTATTTGCAAAAGGTATTAGAGAAATCACCTGTTAAATTTTGAAAAGTTTACAGGATGAATCAAATTGTGTTTAAAAAAATGGCAGAGATACTTTATAGTAAAGGATTTTTATCACCTACAAAGACCATCTTAGTGGAAGAACAACTTGCATATTTTCTCCTAACTGTTGGTCAAGGACAAGCGTATAGTGTCACAGCAGAGATGTTTGATAGATCAAACTGGACTATAAGTAGGTATTTCAATAAGGTGTTGAATGATATTATCAAACTTCGGCCTGATTACATCAAACGGCCTTCAGAACGGACTCACTCGAAGATTTTAAACAATCCAATGTTTAATCCGTATTTTAAGGTAACATCACTTAGCATCTAATGAACAATTTTAGATTAATATTTAGAGTTACTTGTATTAATTGAAATGATATAATTAGGATTGTATTGGGGCTATTGATGGAACTCATATTAAAGCAAACATCCCACTTGAAGAACAACAAAGGTTCTGGAACAGAAAAGGTTATCTCTCACAAAATGTGATGGCAACATGTATATTTGATATGCAATTCACTTATGTACTTGTTGGATGGGAGGGATCGGCAGCTGATTCCCGTGTATTGAAGGACGCATTGACTCGCTGAAATAGAATTTGTGTACTTGAAGGTAAATAATATATTGTTATGTAGTAATTTATTTTATTTTATCTTCAATTATCTTATGTGAAAAATATTTTGTATTGTAGGTAAATATTATCTAGTCGATGCAGGTTATGCAAATATGTCAGGATTTTTGGCTCCATATCGAGGAACTCGTTATCATCTACAAAAATTTGGAGACAACCTTCCTAGAAATGATAAAGAGCTATTCAATCGAAGGCACTCATCTTTGAGAAATACTATTGAACGAACTTTTGGTGCTTTAAAAGCTCGATTCCAAATGTTGAAAGTCGCTCCTCCGTTTTCTTATAAGATCCAGATGAAAATTGTAATAGCTTGTTGCATATTACACAATTATATACGTAAAGAGGATTACAATGATATGTTTGAATTGGAAGATGATGAATCCGATGATGAGGTAGGTGGAGGAGGTGATGAGGTCCGATTAGCAGGTGAAAATTTGGATGGAGATAGCGATGATAGTGATGATCTTGGGGATGAAGGCAACCTATCAACAACAATGCGGAGGTGTCGTGCATTAGAATCCACTAGAGCTGCACAATTTCGAGATGCCATAGCAATAAGCATGTGGAATGATTATTAGTGGTTGTACTTTATTGCATTTGAACATGTATGTTGTCGTTCGTATCTACTAAACTAGTAACTTGATGATGTTAAACGCATAAACTTGTTGTTAGAAATAATTTACTCTAATTATATTCGTTGTTGTCATTTTATACCTTTTTGTTTTAATTTTATTTATTAAGTATTTTTATACTATATATTATGTTATTAAAAAATAATTTATTTATTAATTATATTCATTTATGTTATTTTTAACTATTTTATGTAATTTAAATAATTTATTCTACTCACACATAATTAGTTTAATAATTTATAATAAAATATAATCATTAATTGGTTTAATTATGCAATTTCTATAATTAATTAAACAATTAGGTTTATTTATTATATTCCCTTATGTTATTTTTTAATTTTTATTAATTTTATATAATCTATTCTAGTCACACGTAATTAGTATGTTAATTTATAATGAATTGTAATCATTAATTGGTTAATTATCCAATTTCTATAATTAATTAAACCATTATTTTTATTTATTATATTCCCTTATGTTATTTTTTAATTTTTATTAATTTTATATAATATATTCTAGTCACGTAATTAGTATATTAATTTATAATGAATTTTAATCATTAACTGGTTAACTATCCAATTGCTATAATTAATTAAACCATTATGTTTATTTATTATATTCCCTTATGTTATTTTTTAATTTTTATTAATTTTATATAATATATTCTAGTCACGTAATTAGATATTAATTTATAATGAATTGTAATCATTAATTGGTTAATTATCCAATTGCTATAATTAATTAAACCATTAGGTTTATTTATTATATTCCCTTATGTTATTTTTTAATTTTTTTTAATTTTATATAATTTATTCATGTCACACGTACTTATTGTTTTAATTTATAATAAACTATAATCATTAATTGGTTTAACTATCCAATTGTTATAATTAATTAAACCATTAGGTTTATTTATTATATTTCCTTATGTTATTTTTTAATTTTTTATTAATTTTATATAATTTATTGTAGTCACACGTAATTATTCTTTTAATTTATAATAAACTATAATCATAAAAGGTTACTCATTCTCTTCTTTATTTAGAAAAGGACACAGAAATCTGTTTTCCAAGCACTAACACTAGAATCTGTTTTCCAGCCACTTCAACTGGCCTGGACTAACACCCAAACATGAGTTGAAATGGAAGCAATTCATCTCACTTCAATTCAATTTTCCACTTCATTTCCACTTCATTGTGGACTAACCCCCTAAGTGTTAGAGTTTGGGTGTAATTGGTACAAAGGTAGTTTTATTGTAATTGGACTCTACTACCTTCTTCTATTATAAATAGAGGTTCATGTACTCTGATTATAAATTCAACATGGTATCAGAGCGGGCTTTGTGAGTTGACTCTGTCAACCCACAGAGATAATGAGATTTTTTTCTTTAAACCCTAAACCCTAAGTCTAGGTTCGTAGTTTTTTTTTTCAGTCCCTACGCCCGTAGATTTCTTTGCGTTTTTTACCTCTATAATGAAAATTTCATATTTCAAATTATATATTTAAGGAAATATGTTTGAGTCTACTTTCCAAGAAAATATGATTTTTTCCAATCGGAGTTATCTACAGAGAGATATCGATATTTGAATGAGCGAAGGTCAGATTGCAAAAAGGTTCGAGCAGCAGCAGAAAGATTCAGATTATGAGGTATTTTATGCTATCAAGAACTAGATTTTATATGGATAAATATATATCCAAATAAATATATGTAAGTTTATTCTTTTACCTATTCAACCAATTTTTTATCTGAGTTATATACAAAGAGAAATCGATATTTGAAGCAACAAAGGTTAGATTGCGAAAGAGGTTCGACCAGTAGCTGAAAGCTTCAACTTCTGAGGTATTTTATGCTATCAAGAAAGAGACTTTATATGGAGAATTATATATCAAAATAAATATATGTAAGTCTATTTTCTTACCTATTGAACAAATTCTCGGTATGATATTGATCTTGGAAGAGTCAATGGTCATTCTGGAAAAAAAAAGGAGAAACAGTATTTAGTTCGGCCAGATGACAGAGACTGAAATCTATCAGATTATTTATCTTCTGATAATTATAATTTATGAAGAGAGTTTATACTTGGATTAAAGATATTTAAGTCTGGTTTCATATGAAGAAAGTTTTATGCAAATCTGAATCTATATTTAAAGATATATTCGCATTGGAAGAATCAAAGGTCATGCTGGTATTCTGTTGTATTGAAAAATCCGAATTTATGCCCTTTGTTTTGCATCACTGTTTGAGTTGCTATATCAGGAAAATATCTCACTTCTCCCTGGTTTAAGGGCTTATTACAACATCTATGTTATTTGGGCTTATTGTTGCATCTATGATATTTGGTTTAAGCTGGGATCATTGCATTACCTCCTAGCTTGAAGGGGAGAAGTTGCTGCTATTATGTCTCTTTGGATGAGACATTATTATTGAAGAAGAGGTGGCCCTGGTATCTTTCCTCATACCATTATTTATTTGTCCCCGTCAAAAATATAAAAAATATCAATGGTTGGGATTCCATGATGGAGAAACTTAATATCCCGTCAAAAATATCAAGTGTCAATGGTTGGGATTCTATGACGGAGGAACTTAATACCCCATAAAAAATATCCAATGTCAACGGTTGGGACACCATAACGGAGGAACTTATTATTACATCTATGTTATACCCCCCTGAATTGGCCAGCTGGGTCTAATGGAAGAGAGCACCAGCATGACGGGGGGTGTTGGAAGATTGGAGGACTGTCATTTTATACAAGAAGATTTTATACATCATTTGCAACAGCTGAGAGTTCTTGATGTTTTCTCACCCCCAGTTTGAGGGGGCAGTTTGAGGGGGAGTGTTGGAAGATAAGGCCCAAGCCTACACGACCAAGGAAGTCCCACATATCTAAGAGTATTATAAGATGGGTCACATGACCAAGGAAGGTCCACAAGATGGGTCCAAACCCATAAGAAGTAGGATCCACCATGATTACCATGAGCTGACATCCTTATCACATAAGTTGGAAGATCAAGAAGGATGCACAAAGGCATCTTTATCTTATGGTCACATCCTAGAAGAGTTTTAGTTTGAGTTATGTTTGTCTTTTATCAATATTGAGTTATTTAATTATATTAGAACTTATCTTTAAGTGTTAGAATTTGGGTGTAATTGGTACAAAGGTAGTTTTATTGTAATTGGACTCTACTACCTTCCTCTATTCTAAATAGAGGTCCATGTACTCTGATTATAATAAGTTAATGAAGTCAATGAAGCATTTCTCTTTTTCATAAATTCAACACAGATGTATTATTTTAATATTGTAGTTTTATCAATCTATAAATTGAACTTTAGGGAGAGGGTTAGGACACAAATCCATAACCTCTTCTTCCTCTTGTTTTCTCCCAATGAATACCTCTCTTGAAAATCAACATGATATTAGAGGATGGATTTTCAGGACTGTTGCTATGTTATTTAGAAGTACATGCCTCCCATGTGTCCTTTATTTTATTTTGTATTATTTTATTGAGGACTCACTATCTGTTTTTTTTACTCCCTTAATGGAGAGAGGGAGAGAGAATGGTGGCACTTCGAGGTTACTCAACTCAAAGATTTTCAATGGTTTTGATATTTTCCCTCAATTTTTTTTCTTCTTGAATTGATTGTGTCACATGTTTTGAAGAGAGTTTCAAAACAAAAGTAATTACATCACCTACCAACGAGCGATGGCGTCTCCACCTGTCTCTCTCATGCAAAGTAATAATAGAGAAAAAAAAAACTAAAAGGGCGGGCGGGGGGGGGGGGTAAGTCAACATGAATTAGGAGATTATCATTCAAATAAGTCGTTATTGGTGTAGAAGCACCAACTTCATCTGAAAGATGTAGGTTATTAGGATGAAGCTGCTTCAGGCTTAAATTGTGGAATTAGGATTCCGCCCAAATTTGTGATTCACCCACTTGCAGCCATCGGTCTAGACGCGTATCTTCCTCCCGATTTTTTTCTTCTCTCCTGCTCTCTTCTCCATCTTGACTTCTTCTTCTCTTCTTCCTCTCGCTGCTCTCCTCCTCTCGGCCTCTCTCTCTCTCTCTCTCTCTCTCTCTCTCTCTCTCTCTCTCTCTCTCTCTCTCTCTCTCTCTCTCTCTCTCTCTCTCTCTCTCTCTCTCTCTCTCTCTCTCTCTCTCTCTCTCTCTTGCACTTGCTCTCCCTCTCGGCCTGCGATGAGCGACGTGCGACGACGGCATTCTCGGGCCTCTATAGTGAAAGGGCAGCCCTGGCTCGTGCAGGGTGAGCTAGTGGCGACTGACGGGGGCCCGACATCCGACCTCCAATGGGGGTCGATGTTGGCCGTCATAGAACCCCCTTTGCGCGTGGCTGGAGGTTGAATACGACCTCCACTGCGTAGAAAATAGAATAAAAATTACTTATTGAATAAATTAATATATTTTGAATACATTGAAAAAAATAATATATTTATTTATTTATTATATTCATTTTTTATTAGTGTATTAAATTAGTGATTTAAGAGTGGTCAATTATTTTTGTTTAATTATTCTTTTTTATGTTTAAATATATCTTATGTTATTAATAAATTAATTAATTTAATTTATTACATTCACTTTTGTTATTTTTCACTTTTTTTATAATTAATCAGTGCACAATTTATTGTCACACATAATTATTGTATTAATATACAATAAACAACAATCATTAATTAATATAATATTTTATTTAATTAATTTATATATTCATATATTTTAATTCTACATTAAATTACTTATTAGTGTAATCATGATGTTTGTTTTGGTTAATATGGTGTTTAGGTATATATATTCTATTTAAGTATATTATTATAAGTTACTCATTCTCTTGTTTACATCTTATTTTTCATTTTGGGACACTAATACTGAAAATTGTTTATGAGTACACTTTAAATCTCTAAACCTTTACAGTACATTTAATTACAACATAATCCTTAAACCCCAAATTAGGTAAAACAACCATTATTTAATGTATAATTAAATAGATTAATATATTTATTAATTGAATTAGATATTTTATTGTGCATTAATATGGTAATTACATGAGCCAATGAAATACGTACATGATTAATTAAAAATAATAAATAAATAACGTTATAAATAACAAAAACGAAAGTAATACGTTGAATTATTTATTTATTAATAACATATGATATACTTTAACCTAAAATGAATAATTTAAGAGAAAAAATTGATCTAATCATAAATTTAACACACTATATATTTGTACATAATATATTTTATGTATTATTAATTAATAATATATTATCACAAAATTTAAAACCATTGGTTTAATTAACTATAACAATCGAATAATTATGCCAAAATAATTTATCAATTATTTATTTTAACAATATTTTAATTATGACTATTAAATCACTATTTTTATTATAGTAATTATAAAATAAATAAAAATAATTATTTTATAAATTAATGATTTTGATGACGATAGTTTAATTTTTTCTAACGAAAAATTAAACCATTGTCGTCTTCCCCAGCGGCGAGCCAGCGAGCAACGGCGACGGCGATAGGCCAGTGGGCAACGACGACGGCAACGGTCAACGCCAATAGAAGTGACGCTCCGACGGTACGCAAAGAGGGAGAAGAGAGGGAGGCCGAGAAGCTCTGCAATAGATGCTCGACCTCCCGTGCTTTGCAACGGAGGTCGAGAGGGAGAGGAGAGGGAGGATGGCTGTTAAATCGAAGCCGATGGCTGAAATCAAAGCCGAATGGGGAAATCGATGCCGAATCGAAGCCCAAATGTCAAAATCGAAGAAAACTGAAACTGAAACAGGGGAAATCGCAAGAAATTGGAAGGTCTTTTTGGGGAAAAGATAATAGCATGAGGGAGAAGGGAGTGAGATGCTAAAAGGGAGAAGAGAGGGAGAAGAGACAGAGAGATAAGAGAGAGGGAGAAGCGAGCGGGAGTTCGAGAAGGAGAGAAGGACGTCGTAGAGAAGGAGACCGGAGAGAGAGAGAGACCGGAGAGGGACGATGGAGACAAGAGAGGGAGCAGAGAACGAGAGAGGGTTGCGGAACGAAAGAGAGTCGCGGGAACCAGAGAGGGAAAATGAGCGAAAATGAGAGCGACGGTGTGCGAGAGACAGAGGCCCGAGAGAGCGTCCCGCGAGTGTCATGTACATGATTCTCAAAATTGGGCGGAAAGCGCTTTCCGCCGTTTACTCTTCGGACATGAACTCCTGAGTCATAGATAATCATATACATGACATGATCTTTGGCGTTCCTTAACGACATCAGGACTTGAACTGAGTATTGCGCTTGATCTTCATATCCTGAGTCATGTTGACTAACCCCCCTAACACCCAACTTGAAGTTGAAGTTGAACTTCAAGTAATAACGCTCCGATTTCTGGCTCAACGATATCATCAGCGGGAAGGAACCCACGACGGTCCTGGTGGTCTAAGCTGATTCCCCCATCGGCCCCTACAACAGAAGCTTCAACAACGTGAGAATCCCAATCTGGATCTCCGACTCTCTCGACGGGAGAGAAAAAAACAGAAAAGAAAAAACAGAGGAATCCCGTAATCTGCAACACCGACAACCAACGTAGAGTTACAAAGGAATTTTCAAAACACTATCGTGAGTTCAAAGTCGAAAAAAGTCAGCCGGCCATGTCGGGGAAGAGAACCCCGCCAATGGATTTGTGCTGTAGGAGTCGAACTTGGATGAAATAATATGTGGCCGGCAATTTTTTTCTTATCTGCTAGAGACTTGCTGCTGCCTTTGCTATTGCTGCCATTTCCATCACCGATGTCATCGCCGAGGATTCGGACATTAACATGGGAGCATTATTCTATCTTCCTTATTTCTGGAAGTTTTTTGCTCGAGTCGGATTAATCCAATCGTTGTGACTTCTATTTGCTGAAATAATCCATCCCGAGCCGTCAGACGCTAAAGTCTCTACAATCCACGAGATTTTTTGCTTTTCCGAGATTTTATGCTATCTTCGGAAGGTTCACAACTTCTCTATTATGCAGAAGTTTCGCTCATTTAACAGAGGAATTCTTATCGCTACTGTTGCTTCTCCAGGATTTTTCTACTTTCTTCAGAAAAATTACGGCGATCAATCAGGAAACATCTCTGCTGGATTTTCTGAGTTGTCTCTGCTATCGCTGCTAGCCCACTCTATTCGTTAGTGGGGAAGATGACTTGCCGAAATTAAAATTTTACCTAGTTAGGAAACTTGGTTTTAATCGAGGACCAGACCTTGCGTTGATTACGTTGCTGGTTAAGTGCCGATTTCTAGAAGTTATTCGCTGGCCTTTCCATACCGATTTCATCGCCAGCGTCAGAGGAAGACAACTCAGCTACGTTTTTGCTTCTGCTCGCCGGGAAGAGAGATTTCTGTTTTTTACTTGAAGTCGCTCTCTGTTTTCCCTGGTCATCGCACTATTCGGAGAAGAAGACAACCTTAAATTAATTGCCGAGCGACTCGGACCAAGTGATCTACGAGTCAACTTGGGCCAAGCCGCACCAGCCAAACCGAGTCAACTCGGGCTAGCTCACACCGAGATAACTCGGTCTGGGTCAGTTTGACTCGGCCATCTCATCCTGGTCTCCTGACTCGGCGTGACTTATTTATTGACTCAGATAATTATTACTCAGTCATCGTATGAATGATTCATTATTTGTTATGTGTTAGTTAGGCTCAGGCCCATTTCAATTGCAACTATTGTGTATTTTTGGTTGAGATATTATTATTGAAGAAACACTTCTCGGTTGCTGATTGTTGTCAGCATTGACTATTTTGATGATGAAGAAAGACAAGGTAGCCCCAGAATATTATCTTCCGGGTAATTATCCATTAACCCCCTTAATTAATATTTATTACTCATACCATTTGAGAGTCTGTGTCAAGGTGATGCATGAGTTTTATTACACTTCCGAGTAATGCCTATAGACCCACTACTTATAGAAGATAGGAGTATGCCCAACATCTAGCATGAGATATTTGACTGGAGTACGAAGTGATGTCTTACGACTAGGAGTGATTTTACTTTCACTTATATTATGCCTGTTGGGCCTCTTGGAAGAGACCACCAGCTTGAGGGGGAGTGTTGGAAGATATGGTGGACTGCCATTTTATATGGGAAAATCTTATATACCATTTACAACAAGTTGGGTATTCATGATGTTCTCTCACCTCCAACTTGAGAGGGAGTGTTGGAAGATGACCCCAAGCCCACACGACCAAGGAAGGCCCACACATCCAAGTGTGTTAGAAAATGGGCTCAACCCCATAAGACCAAGGAAGGCCCACATATCCAAGAGGTGTGGAAGATGGGCTCAAGGCAATAGATCAAGGAGAAGGTCCATAGGCCCATATAGTGATGGCAGGATAGTAAATAAAGAGTCATCTCATAGAGATGACATTGATGTAATTAGGTTAAGTTCCATGGGTATTATTATAATATTATAGTTTGATTAATCTATAAATTGAGTTTAAGGGGAGGGTTAGGACAATAAGTCCATTACCTCTTCTTCCTTATATTTTGTTCCAATGGGTGTCTCCTTTTTTTTCTCCATGAACTAAATCCATAGAGTCCTAAAATTCAACACAAAACAAGTCAAAAATGTTGGAATATGGGCTCCAGCCCACACAACCAAGGAAAGTGTTGAGTTCCCTTGCCATGGATCGAGTCACCTGACGATCTCCTCTGGCTTCCAGGTTGAACAACGACGAAGGGAGTGACTTAGGGTGCTTAGAACGACCAATGGTTGATAACTGTTGAGCTTTCAAAGGAGCTCCACCCTTAGGCCTCGTGAGAGAGAGAACCCGATCTCATTTAAAACTATTGATCAATGCTTGGTTTCTTCTTTCAATGACGTCTACAAAGGCCAATGACAAGGCCATAGTTTTGAAAGAAATTACATCAATACCACTTAATTGAGAAATCTGAAAATTACATAAGTTACCCTCTACGTCTACCAGCTACTCTATATGCTATGAAGTCCATAAAATCACCCCCTCCCGGAGAAAGAGCTTGTCATCAAGCTCAATGTGGGGTAAAGGGCCCGGAATTCCTCGAGTGGTTCCCAGGAGGCTTCAAGCATATTTGCGTCTGCCCACTGGACTAAAAGCTCCAATGACTCCTGAACGCGACGAGCCTGCAAGACGTTCGCTGGGGAAGGAAGAGCACGACCTTCATGCACTGGAGGCAAGGGCGTGTGTAGCATGGGTGAGTCTCCCTGAAATGGCTTCAAGAGTGAGACATGGAAGACGTCATGTATCCTGGTGTTTGGTGGGAGTTGTAGACGATATGCCACATTGCCAATACGAGCCAATACCAGGAAAGGCCCATAATATTTGGGAGAAAGTTTGTGCCGTCGTGCTAGTGTAAGTGATAGGTGACGGTAAGGCTGAAGTTTCACCCAGACATAATCACCCGGAGCAAAAGAAAAGTCCCTGTGATGCTTGTCATAGTAATTCTTCATAGTGTCTTGCACTTTCTGCAAGTGAGCCTCGACTTGTGCAAGCATAATATCCCATTCCCCCAATGCCTAGTCGATCACCGACACGCGAGACAAACCAGGTTCATAAGATAGGATACGAGGGGGTTCACACCCATAGACCACCCTGAATGGTGTGGTGCCTAGTGCTATATGGTAAGAGGTGTTATAACAATACTCTGCCCATACTAACCAGCGTACCCAACGTTTGGGGGTATCCCCGACCAAACCCCTCAAATATATCTTAAGAGTGCGGTTCACCACTTTGGTTTGGCCATTAGATTGAGGATGATAGGCTGAGGAGAAGGCCAATTTGGTACCCTATAATTTGAAGAGTTCTTTCCAGAAGGTACTTGTGAATACAGGATCTTTGTCACTTGTGATGGATTCAGGTAGGCCATGCAGGCGTACAATCTGATCCATGAAAAGTTGGGCGACATGTATCGTTATATACGGATGCGCCAAGGGTAGGAAGTGCCAGTATGTGGAGAACCGATCCATCACTACCAGAATAATAGATTTGCCAGAAGAATTGGGAAGGCCCTCTATAAAATCCATGGATATATCTGCCCATACCTGGGAAGGTAGCTGAAGAGGTTGCAACAGGTCAACTGGGTGTAGGGATTCCATTTTGATCCGTTGACAAACTTGGCACACCGAGACATAGTCAGCAATCATATGCTTCATGCCCCTCCAATAGAAGTCCCTGCTAATACAAAAATAAGTTTTCTGCTGGCCCCCACGAGTACTATCATGCAATGAAGAGATAATGTTGTTGAGTAGAGGGGACGTGTGATGGAGAAAAATGCGTTTCTTATACAAGATGAGGCGGTCCTGAATTTCCCAATGGTTGTCCAGAGTGCGTTGCTCAATCTTCTGGTACACGTCTATGAGCTCGGGATGTTTCTGAATTTCACCTCTTATGGAGTTGAGCAAAAGAACCCACGGGTGACTGATAGCATGCAGTTGAGGGTCCAACAAATCCCTGGGTGATAGTGTATCTGCGCCCCTGTTAAGGTGGCCTAGTTTGTACTCCACCTTGAAATCACACCCCATTAGTTTACTCAGCCATTGTTGCTGGGGGGAAGTAGTGATATGTTGCTCCAGCAAGTATTTCAAACTGCAATGGTCTGTCCTAATCAGAAAGTGTCGACCCCAAAGATAGGGCCGCCAATGCTGAATGACTTTGGCTAAGCCAATGAGTTCCCTTTCATATGCAGCTAATTTGTGGTGGTGCGGGGCCAGGTGGCGGCTGAAGTAGGCGATGGGGTGGTCGTGCTGCTGTAATACTGCGCCAATGCCCCCACCGTAAGCATCACATTCAATAATAAATTGGTCTTCAAAATTTGGTAGTTGGAGAACCGGTGCAGAGGCTAAAGATTGTTTCAACTGCTGAAATGATGAATCTGCAATCTCCCTCCATGTGAAGGCATTCCGCTTGGGTAAGTTCGTAAGCGGCACTGCTATCTGGCCATAGTCACGAATAAACTTTTTGTAATAGCTGGAAAGGCCTTGAAACCCTCTTAAAGCTGTGACCGAATGTGGAGTAGGCCAGTCAATCACTGTCTGTATTTTGCTCATGTCCACTTGAACCCCGGAGGCAGAGATGACACGACCCAAATAAACGACCTCTGAGGTACCCATCTCACATTTGGATTTATTGAGGAATAAATGGTCCCAATCCTTGCTATAGATTAAGATATCATCAAAGAATACGAGAACATATTTGCATAAGAATGGGCGAAATACCTCGTTCATGAGTGTCTGGAAGGTGGACCGTTGGAAAGACCAAAGGGCATCACCAAGAACTCAAAATGACCGTGGTGTGTACGAAAAACAGTTTTCTCCACATCGTTCGGGTGGACCCGAATTTGATGGTAGCCTGATTTCAAGTCCAGCTTCGTAAATAATTCTGTTCCATGTAGCTCGTCCAATAGTTCATCCACCACCGGTATGGGAAATTTATCCTTTACCGTATAAGCGTTGAGCTCCCTGTAGTCTACACAAAAGCGCCAAGAATTGTCATGTTTTTTTACCAATAGCACTGGCGAAGAGAATGGCGAGTGACTGGGCTGAATAATGCCTTGAGCTAACATGAGCTGACATTGGCGCTCTATCTCATCTTTCTGCAAGTGTGGGTAGTGGTAGGGGCGCACCACTACTGGCTTGGTGCCCAACTTTAACCGAATACAGTGATCACAAGCCCATATTAAAGGAAGGGCATCAGGTTGCTGAAATAAGTCATAGAATTCAGCCAACAATGATGTGAGTTGACTATCATCAGAGTGCCGAACTTGGGAGATTTTGGAGAGTACATAGTAATAGGGCATGAGTACCATGTAGAGTGAGCTGTTGATGATCTTGTGTGAAACTCATAGTAAGGGGCTTGAAACCCCATAAAATCGAACCCAACTGCTGTAGCCATTTAATCCCCAGTACCAAATCAAACCCAACAAGTGGAATGATAAAAAAATCTGTCGTAAAGGTGTGGCCTTCAATAACGAATGTGACAGCTGAATATAATCCCATGTTGGTAATTTTTTCCCCATTAGCTACAGAGACGGAACTGCGAGAATTGTGCTGAAGTGGCAAGCCCATCTGGTGTGCTGCTGGATGGCTAAGGAATTTGTGGGTGCTGCTTGAGTCAACCAGTGCGAGTAACATGAGATTTTGAATGCCCACGTAGACCTGCATAGTATTGGTGCTGTGTAATCCCGTCATGGCGTGGAGTGAAATGGCTGGTTCTTCCACTTCTGTGTCTACCTCTTCCTCTAGTGGGGGGCTATCGTTGGGATCCTCTACCTCTAACCAAAACAGCCTTTTGCATAAGTGGCCTAGGAAGTATTTTTCATCACAATTGAAACACAGCCCCTGTGCCCTTCACTGATCCATTTCTGATTTTGAAAGACATTTAATATATTGTGGGGGAGGTGTGAACCTCATAGTCTCGGATGGATGTGAAGGGGGTGGCCCTTGGCGCAGAGGGGAGTTGTGGTTTGGGGGGGCACCCGATGTCACTCGGCTCTGCCAGGGTGGTCGACCCCCCAAGGATTCTTTCATAATCTGTTGTTTGGCATCCAGTGTACGTACCAAATTCATAGCATGGATGGGGGGTCATTCAATTCCACTTCGTGGCATAGAGCCTCCACCAGACCAACAGTAAAAAAATGGACATATTGGCTTGGACGGGTGCGCTTCTTTGAGCATGTGGAAGGCAGCTAAAGAAACCCTCTCGTCAGGCTGGGTTCTTTGGTTCCAAAAAAAGTCACACCGGTACAACCAGATTTTCGGGTCAGTAGATCCATCATACGTTGGAAAATGTAATTTGGTGTACCTGGGGACGTTGGGAGGCCTGGTGCCGTGAGGTCCCCCTGGAGGTGGATGGGCGGGGCGCAGAGGAGGCATTGGTGGGGGTGGCATAGTGGGGTGTTCGGCAAGGTGGTTGGAACTCCCCGGTAGGGGAGCCTCCCGCGGCCCCTGGAGTTGGATAAGCTGGAGAAGAGCCTCCTTAATTTCTTGCATCTTTGTGCGCATAGCAGTGTGGTCAGTCCGAAGGGCCTATGATTCAAGCTGAATCTCATCAATGGAGGTGCGCAAATCAGTTGGAGAGGAGGAATCGCCAATGGTGGTCCTGTCTGATACCATGTTGTTGAGTTCCCTTGCCATGGATCGAGTCACCCGACGATCTCCTCTGGCTTCCAGGTTGAACGACAACGAAGGGAGTGACTTAGGCTGCTTAGAACGACCAATGGTTGATAACTGTTGAGCTTTCGAAGGAGGTCCACCTTTAGGCCTCGTGAGAGAGAAAACCCGATCTCATTTACAACTATTGATCAATGTTTGGTTTCTTCATTCAATGATGTCCCTCTAAGATTAGGGATGCACACCAACAAAGGCTAACGACAAGGCCATAGTTTTGAAAGAAATTACATCAATACTACTTTAATTGAGAAATCTGAAAATTACATAAGTTACCCTCTGCGTCTACCAGCTACACTAGATGCTATGGAGTCCATAACAAAAAGCCCACATATCTAAGAGTATTATAAGATGGGCCACACGACCAAGGAAGGCCCACAAGATGGGCCCAAGCATATAAGAAGTAGGACCCACCATGATTACCACGAGCTGACATCCTTATCATATAAGTTGGAAGATCAAGGACTCACAAAGATAACCACAAGCTGGATGAAAGATCAAGAAGGATTCACAAAGATAACCACAAGCTGACATATTTATCTTATGGTCACGTCATAGAAGAGTTCTAGTTTGAGTTATGTTTGTCTTCTAGTTATATTGAGTTATTTAATTATGCTTAGGCATATCTTTAAGTGCTAGAGTTTGGGTGTAATTGGGACAAAGGTAGTTTTATTGTAATTGGACTCTACTACCTTCCTTTGTTATAAATAGAGGTTCATGTTCTTTGATTATAACAAGTTAATGAAGTCAATAAAGTATTTATCTTTTCCATAAATTCAACATGGTATCAGAGCAGGTTCTGTGTTTTGACTTGGTCAACCCACAGAAATAATGAGATCCTTTTCTTTAACCCCTAAACCCTAAGTCTAGGTTCATAGTTATTTTTTTTCTCTGTCACTACACCCGTAGTTTACTTTGCATTTTTCACCTCTATATTGAGATTTTCGTATTGTAAATTTTATATTGATGGAAATATATTTGAGTCTACTTTCCAAGGAAAAATGAGTTTTTTCCAATCGGAGTTATCTACAAGGAGAAATCGATATTTGAATGAGAGAAGGTCAGATTGCAAAATAGGTTCGAACAACACCAGAAAACTTCAACTTTTGAGGTATTTTATGCTATCAAGAATGAGACTTTATATGTATATATATATATATATATATATATATATATATATATATATCAAAATAAATATCTATAAGTCTATTCTCTTACATATTCAGCTAATTTTCAATCGGATTTATCTACAAAGAGTAATTGATATTTGAAGCAGTGAAGGTCATATTGAAAAAAAGGTTCAAGCAGCAGCAACAAAGAACTTCAACTTCAGAGGTATTTTATGCTATCAAGAACAATACTTTTGTTATGCATGCAATAACGTTATTAAATTAATTATTTTTTTAATTTAATTTATTTGATTTTAGTTAAAGAATTAATAGGCCACATGGGTATTTTTATAATATTTTATCTATAGCGGTATTTTTGTAATATTTTATCTTAAACCTTGTAAGGGTGAACCCTATTTAAGGGGTAAGAGTAATAAGAAAAATCAAACATTGATTTAGCATAAACAAGGGTTTTCAGTTCTTCTCAACGAGCTAGGGGTGTGGGTTCTCCTCAAAGAACCTAGGGTTTTCAAGCTTCTCTTCGACTTGATTTTTTGTCTATGAATCACCATGTCAGATTTGGGGCCATAACAACTGGTATTAGAGCTGGAACACAATGAACTCGTATGACATATAGTACGGGAAGAAGCCTGGTAGAACAGAATGGAATGCGTAAAACTTCCGTTAAAATTTATACAATTGAGAGTATCTGGTTGCTGAAGAAGGTCATACGACCTAAACTCTTCAGAGTACAAAATATTCACGGAACGCAAGACCACAGACGCTGTCTCAAACCGGAAGCAAGGCCGATGGCCAGAAAAATTAACAATTTCCGCGCAGGGAAATCCAGAGCCGAACAGTAGGGACCTGTAAATCCAAAATCGGACTCAGAACTTCCGAAATCAGATGGCGGGGACCCAGATTTTTGGAAATCAAAGGGGTATTCCACTACCCCCTTCTCACGGGACGCCGTACGTCTTCCATAGGAGACGCAAAAAAATATGAGAGACCTCTGTCTCAGAAAATATCCAAGCGGAGAAGCCCCAAAGGGGTGCTGTTTGCCGTCGAAAAAAGCCCAGCGGGAAACCAACCGCAACGAATTTCCACTGGGGTCCGTCATTCTGGCAGTCGGCAAGGCGAGGAGAAAATGGGAGAAAGGGTGACGAGAGAAATGGGAACCACAATGGAAGACGAAATTTTCGGGTAAGTTTCTGAAACGCCCTCGATTTGGATGTCAAAACGATTCTTTCATGGGGTGATAGGGCTAAAAGGGGCTCAGCAGCCGTGATGCTGCTCGAATTTTTGGCATGGTGGTTTTCTGTTCCGTGAAGCAGAGAAACAGAGCAATTTTGACGGAATTCCTTTTTTTTGTGTCTGAAATGCGAGTTGGGATTTTTTGGGGATTCCGGGATTGATAGAAAAAATTCTATGGGGGGTTTGTTTTTCTGTTGATGCGAACAACACCTGTGCATCTATTCTTTGTCACATTGAAAACGTGGTGCTTAATTTTTTGGGTTCCATATTTGCTGCTCGAGCACTGTTCGTGGAATTTTTTCAATTCGGTGGGAGTTCTGAATATGAGAAGGTAGCCAACGTGGAAAAAACTGGAGATAGAAATTTTTTTGGGCGTGCTAAGAATGGTCTTGTGGATGAATGATTTTTCTGTGGCTGGGTTGAACAGTAGGATGAATTGTCCACTGGCTGCTGCTATTACAGTGCAGAAATGGGCTCTAGTAGATAGACGGGTTGGAACTAATCCAAAGGAGATAAGAAAATTGGAAGATGACAGCCAATTGCTTGATGAAATGTCTGAAATAAAGGTAGAGTACTGGTATACTAGGCTCATGAGTTTCATGTTTCTGGGAATGGTAGAGAAAGGGTTGTGGGGGATGATTTTTATTACTATTGATGGTATTCTGTTATCTGCATTTATGGTTGGATTGCTGGTGGCTTCACCTATATTTGCATCATTGGCAAAGACCCATAATCCATTTAGGTTTATTGGGTTTGGATTATCAGTCTGACTTTAGCTGTAGTGGGGTGTGGTTGTTCATTTGACTTTTGGTCCATTGGAATATGCCGCATGCTGGTTGGCTTTGGAGACACTTCATTTATAAATCTCGTGGTGCCATTTATTGATGACATTGCACCTGAAACTAACAAAACAGCTGGGCTTGGAATATTCTTCATGTGTATACCAACGGGGGTGGCATTGGGTTATGTTTATGAATGATTGGTTGGAGGTCATCTTACTGGGCGATATGCATTTTGGGGAGAGGCAATTCTGATGCTTTCATTTGTTATTCCTGGCTTTTCGATTAAGCCTTTGTAGTTGAATGGTTTTGCTTCATCTGGGTCAAAAATAGTGCTGGAACCTGTGGAGAGTAGTGTTACAAAAGTTCAAGATGCTGATACACCTAAGGACACAATTGATTGTGCTGAGGAATGTTTGCACTTATCAAGATGGACAGCTTGTGCAGATGCTCATGGGTTCTTCAACATTTTTTTTTGTGCTGCTACTGTGGCACTGCAGCAACCAGTGCTGACACCAGTGGCACTACTGAAACCAGTGCTGCCAGCCAGCCAAGCAAACAATTCTGCTGTGGCAGTCCAGAATACATTGCTGCTAGACAGCCAAGGACACAGTGTTGCTGTGGCAGTGCAGAAAAGTTTGCTGCTAGACAGCCAGAAACCACTGTTGAAAAAGTGATTTTTATGCTTAGCAGTTTGTGTTTTTCTGGAAATGGTGGAGACTATTCTGTTGAGAATGATTTTTATGACTGTTGAAGGGAAAAAAATTAAATTCTGGGTGCCTGGATAGCGTATAAGTGCTTCAGTTTTGGATACTATTCCAGGTGAAAACAAAAAGGAGTCAAGGGGTGGGGACACTATTTCCGGTGAGCTTCAATACAAGGTTGCTGAAAACAGCACACAACTGGCAGATTGTGATATTAGGGAGTCTTCCGTGGTCACCCCACAAACTGTATTTGCAGAAGTCAAGGGCAATGCTTGCAATGAATCGATTACTGTAACTTCTTCTCACACTACTGAAGTGCCCGGTGAGCCTTCCATCAATGGCATTGCAGAATTGAGGTGTCACAACAACATGAATCAACGATCCAAGTAGAAGGACCTTCAAATGTCAAGCCTGCTGCATTGGACACACAACTGGAATTCTCTTCTGTACCATCTGCTGTCATAATACATAATCTGGGTGCTGGCCACTGTGAGGCACTTGGATTGGCTCCAATGAATGCAAACTGAAGCAGCACATGAGTTCTTCACCAAATTTTTTTGTGCTGCTGCTGTGGCACTGCAGAAACCAGTGCTGACAACAATGGCATTGCTGCAAACAGTTATGCCAAACAGCCAAGAAAATAAAGCTGTTGGGACAGTTCAGAAACCAATGCTCAAAACAGTACTGCACCACATTTTTCAACATGATATACCAGTTCTGCTGTTTGGTGGTGCTGTTGCTGTTGCAATGAAGAAAGGTGCCAAACAGCAGAACATGCAACCTGAGAGAAAGGTTTTTCAGGCAGCTGAGCAGAACTTCTCAACTTCAGCGGCTTATTCATTGTCTTCAACAAAGGGAGTTACTGGTCATTGCCTCGGGGCAGTTGGATCAGTTGAAGCAATCCTTGCCATCCTTTTGACATCAATAGCAATGCCATACATGGCAAAGAATGCCAACTTCCATGCTGCTACTACAACAATTCACCAGAGCGCACTACTTGCTCTTTGTGAGTCCTTTAGGCAGATTCACCGCAACGTTGCTGCTACCGACACAGGCCTACACCATATTGGTCTGAGGCTGCAGCAAAAACTTCAACAGCAGAAGTATGTTGCTGTTTGTGCGAACTTCATCAGGTATGGAAGCTTTGGGCACGGTTTTATTAAGTTAAGCCTCATGCATGTGAATGAATCCATCGTAATGGATAGTAAGGGATCCATAAATGAAGTTGCTGGTTTTGCAGCACATGGGTTATGTACAACTTCACTAGAACTGTTTGGTACAATGGAACCTCATGACGTTGGACTAGATGAGGTCATTTACCTACGTCTGCTTAGTGCTTACACTCATGGTACTTTAGTGAAGAATGTTGGGTAATTTGTTGAACATGGACTGGGTCCAAAGATTGAGGTAACCGGGGATAAGCTGCATTTTGCTAATGAGGCAACCGTTGGGGCAGATCACACAAAGGCTATTAATGTCAAAGCAGAAGTTGCTAGTTTGGTGCATGTGAAATTCAACTTGCTGTTTGGTTGCTTATCAGTATTGGGGTGTGTTACAACAAGCGATGTAGGCAGGGTAAAAAAAAAATGCTACTTGGGTGGAATGCTTTGGTTTTGGTCGTCCAGAGGGTGGACACAGGTACCGCGGATGCTATTTGGGAACAGGTGGAGACTTCGACAAACATACCCTACCTTCGAGCTGGAGGACAAACTCTTTCTCCCAGGGGGTGTAATGTTATGCATGCAATAACATTATTAAATTATTTTTTTTTAATTTACTTTATTTTATTTCAGTTAAATAATTAATAAGCCACAAGGCATTTTGTTAAATATTTTATCTATAGGAGTATTTTTATAATATTTTATCTTAAACCTTGTAAGGGTGAACCCTATTTAAGGGGTAAGAGTAATGAGAAAAAGCAAGCATTGATTTAGCGTAAACAAGGGTTTTGATTTCTCCTCAACGAGTTTAAGGGTGTGCGTTCTCCTCAAATAACCTAGGGTTTTTAAGCTTCCCTTCGACTTGATTTTCGTTTTTTTCTTCTTCTTCCCTAAGAATTGTTGTTTCAGAACTGGGACCATAACAACTTTATATGGAGAATTATATATAAAAAAAAATATATGTAAGTCTTTTTTCTTACTTATTCAACCAATTCTTGATCTGAGTTTTTTGATAAGAAGATATTGTTCTTGAAAGAGTCAATGATCATGCTGAAAAAAGGAGAAACAATACTTAGTTCGGCCAGATGACAGAGCCCGTAATCTATTAGATTATTTATCTTCTGATAATTATATTTTATGAAGAGAAGTTATACTTGAATGAATGGTATTTAAGTCTAGTTTTTAGAAAGAGAAAATTTCATGTCAATCTGATCTATATTTAAAGATATATTTGCATTGAAAGAATCAATGGTCATGCTGGTATTCTGTTGCATTGAAAAATCCGAATTTATGCCCTTTGTTTTGCGTCACTTTTTGAGTTGATATATCATGAAAATATCTCACTTTTCCATGGTTTGAAGGCTTATTTATACATCTCTGTTATTTTGGCTTATTTCTACATATATGATATTTGGTTCAAGGTGGGATCACTGCCATTACATTCCAACTTGAGGGGGAAAAGTAGAAGAAGTACAAGAAAGAAGTATTTTATTCCATATGTTGTGGATAAGTTTATGTGACCAAAATATTCAAGAAAGGGGGAGCACAAAAGATGAAGCTTCTGCATCTAAGAAAAAATATTTATATCAGATTATGATTATTTCATGGGTCCTTCTACAAGGTTTATTATTTTGGTTGGTGTTATATGTGTTGGAAGATGGCCGTATTATATTCAGTTGCAACTATTATGTCTCTTTGGGAACATTATTATTGAAGAAAAGGTGGCCTTGGTATCCTTTATCATATCATCATTTATTTGACCCGTCAAAAAATATCACGGTTGGGAAACCATGATGGGCCTTGTAAAAAAATATCAGGGTTGGGAAACATGACGTAGGATACCCTGTAAAAAAATATCATAGTTGGGAAACCATGACAGAGGAACTTATTATTACATCTATGTTATACCCCCTGAATTGGCCAACTGGGCCTCATGGAAGAGAGCACTAGCGTGAGGGGGAGTGTTGGAAGATGGGAGGGTTGCCATTTTATATAAAAAGATTTTATATATCATTTGCAGCAAGCTGGGAGTTCACGATGTTCTCTCACTCCTAGCTTGAGGGGGAATGTTGGAAGATGAGTTCCAACCCACACAACCAAGGAAGACCCACGTATCTAAGAGTATTATAAGATGGGCCACACGACCAAGGAATACCAACAAGATGGGCCCAATAACATAAGAAGTATGATCTACCATGATTACCACGAGCTGGCATCCTTATCACATAAGTTGGAAGATCAAGAAAGACTCACAAAGATAACCACAAGCTGGTTGAAAGATCAAGAAGGATTCACAAAGATAACCACGAGCTGACATCTTTATCTTATGGTCATGTCATTGAAGAGTTCTAGTTTGAGTTATGTTTGTCTTCTATTTATATTGAGTTATTTAATTATGCTAAGGCTTATCCTTAAGTGTTAGAGTTTGGGTGCAATTGGGACAAAGGTAGTTTTATTGTAATTGGACTCTACTACCTTTCTCTATTATAAATAGAGGTTTATGTACTCTGATTATAATAAGTTAATGAAATCAATGAAGTATTTCTCTTTTCCATAAATTCAATAGAAAACTCAGCTACGTTCTCCCAAGGGAGATGGAATAATGGTTCTAGTAGAGGTAAAAAAGAGGTGGAAAAAACACCTGGCAAAGGAAGAGGTAGAGGTGGGAATGATCCTACCTCTAACACTAGTGGTCATCTAAGGAAGTGTACCTTTTGTGAGTTCAACAACCATCTAGTTGAAAATTGTTGGAATCTATGTGGAAAACCACCTTACTTCAACGTTAATCAAGCATCAACCTCTAATATATCTACCAAGAGTGAAGCACCCTCAAAGTCCTCTAGAGGAAGATCGACTCTATCAGAAGAGGATCATGAATTGTTTAAGAAGTTTTTAAAGGTATGATGGTTGCTCCACAAAGCAACACAACCACCACATTTGCTATTACTGGTATGTATTCCTTTCTCTCATGCTCTAGAATTTCACCTTAGATCATTGATACTAGAACCTTTGAGCACTCAGAAGTAAAATTGAATTTTTTTCTACTATGACACCATCACTTGAGATTGATTTGTCTTCATTGTAGATGGAACACAAAATAGGAATCAGGGTACCGGTACATCCACCATTTTACCATAATTTTGACTTTCTAATGTCTTGTTTGTCCCTCAATTTTTTGTCAGTGAGTCAATTGACCAAAAGAATAAATTATTTTATTACTTTTTTTTCCATCTCATTGTGTGTTTCAAGACATCAAGATGAAATAGGTGATTGTCGAGGCCATGAGAGAGGGGGCCTTTACGATATGAACTCTCCTACATTGATAGCAGTAATAGATACCACAACAAAAAATGCTTCCAAATGGCATAAAAATCTTGGCCATCACTCTTTAGCAACTTTAAAAAGTTTAGTTCCTTCCCTTCATTCGGTTTCACAGTTGTCATGTAAATTTTGTGAGCTTGGGAAACACCATAGATAGGTTTTTCAACCCAAGCAAAATAATATTGTTTCTTGTCCTTTTACTATGGTTCATTCAGATGTGTAAGGTCCTGTTAATGTCCCAAATATACCTCAATCTTAGTATTTTTTTATATTTGTGGATGATTACTCGAGAGTTACATGGTTATTTGATGAATGACATGGCTGAAGCATTTCCTATTTTCACCTCCTTTTGTACTATGATGGAAAATCAATTTAAAACCAAGGTCTAAATCTTTTAGTTTGATAACTCAAAAGATTATTTTTTTCTCTCCCTTTCAAATTTTTTGCAAGGAAAAAAGAATTATTCATCAATCATCCTAAGTTTATACACCTCAACAAAATGGTGTATCCGAAAGAAAACATCACCATCTTGTAGAAGTTGGCCGAACTATTATGTTGTATATGAATGTTCCACAACTTTATTGGCCTTATGTAGTCCTCATTGCTTGTTTTTGATTAATCGTATGCCTTTCAATGTGCTCAAAGGTGCCACCCCCTTCTCCACACTATTTCCTGATTCAATTGCCTTAACGTTGGTACCTGAGGTATTTGGATGCACATAATTTGTTCATCACTTGGAGCCTCCCTAGGGTAAATTCCTTCACTTGACTATTAAGTGCATTTTATTTGGGTACTCTAAAGATAAAAAAGGCTATGTGTATTACTCTTCATCCTTAAAGAAAATGTTTATCTCAGTCGATGTTTCCTTTTTTGAGCACCAACCCTATTTTTTGCTAGCTCTTCTCATGGTTTCTCATCATCTATAGGGATGCTAAAGCGACCTATTTCAGTGGATTATGATTTTCAGACTGTGGACCAGCCTTCTGAAGATCCTCTCTCTGCACCCTCTGATTAGTCACTTGTGGAGTCTTCAGATGATCCCGAGGTATGTTCTCCTCCTTCATCTCCTGTAGTTTATGGACCACCTTATGATACTAGGCCCATTACTCTTTGCAAAGAGCCCGCTCCACTTCTATTAGATCTCCATCCACTTCACACCCTATCACTTATTATGTTTCTACTCAAAGTTTGTCTCTGAGTTGTGTCTCTCTTTCTCCGCAGTGTCTTCTTCCACCATTTCTACTTGCTATAAGAAGGTTTTTGTTGGAAAATGGGCTCAAGCCCATGAGAGCCCACACGTAAAAGGAGTGGCATATGTGTAAAATATGGTAGTTTCCATAAAGATGGAATAGAGGTGTAAATATGTGATCCTTTTATATATTTTGTGTTATCAAGTTGTAGCCCTAAGGGCATTGTAAAACTACAAATAAAGGCATTGGCTAAAAGGTAGAGCATCGAAGCCCTCTCCTCTCCTTCCACAAATTCGTCCAGCCCTCATCTTTCTTGTTTGACACAAACCCTTCTTCCTTTAGTCCAAACTCTCTCCTTCTATGTTCTTCTTTTCTCCTCTCCTTTCTCTCTTCTTCTTCTTCTTCTTCCTTGTTGATCTAAAGTTCTTTTCATGGGATCCTAAATTCTACATGGTATCAAAGCAAGGAGTTTAGGATCCCACTTGATCAAGTAGTTATGAAATCTTTCCAAGAAGTTGGTAAAAGAGGGAGTTCAACCATGAAGAGATAAGTTAATTCTCTTTTTCTTTACATTTTTTTCTTCTTATTTACATACTCCTTCTTTAAGTTTTTTTTATTCTTCTTGAACTTTGAATCACATCAAGTCAAGATAATCTTCATATGTTGTGAAGAATTATTTTTATGACTAAAATGATGCTATAATCTTGATCTTCTTGTAGATCAATTACAAGCTTGATCAAGATCAGTTGCTACTTTTGTCTTATCAAGATTGATGTTTGAGATTCAGTTACCTTTAAGTAACTTGGATGAATTTCATTTAATGTGGAATTCCAACACATGTTGCTGTAAATTCTCTAATTGATGTTTCACATGGGATTGTGTTATATTGTTGGATGCCCGTTATATGTTTGATGAAATTCTAGCACTCCCTAGTATTTTTGTTGCTCTTGAACTTCAACAATTGCATTTTTTTTACATTGAAATATTCCCATGAGCTGAAGATAAATTTCCTTCCGAGTGTCTTGATTTGCCTTTAAGTTTTCTCTAAATATTTTTTTTGCTCTCGGTTTGTGTTGGAGTTTGGATTAAGGCCTAAGTGGTTGCATTTACCTTCTCCTCTTTGCCTTTTTTTTATTTAAGAATATAAGAGGAGTTGAGTGATGGCTGGATCTTATTCTCACTTGCCAAAATCACAAATTTTTTGAAAATTTGGTGCTTACTCTCGTGAAGAAATTCAGTTCTCCTTTTCCCTCTATTATTGGTGATTGATTAGGTCCACAGGTTCTTCAAATTACATTTGAGTAATTGTTATTTGAAGAAGGTCTCTGCCCTTGACCTCCAAATTTGCCTTGCCTCATCATGGAGAGTGGACACACCAGTAATAAGAGTGATATACTCCGCATTACAATGATTCCACTAAGAGGTCTCTCCAATTATCTTAGCTGGTCACAATCCATACGGAGGGTTCTCATTACTCATGATCGTCTAAGTCATGTTATCAAAATCCCTCCTCTGATTGATAAAGAAGATGAAGCCTACCACAAGTGGGTTAAAAATGATAACATGGTTATTAGTTGTCCTATCAATAGCATGGAAGAACATGTAGCTAACAATGTAGTCCACTTGGAAACAACCAAGGACATTTGGGACACTTGTGCTAAACTTTACTTGAATACTGCTTCATTACAAAGAGTATATGATGTCTTACAAAGTATACTAAACACGGAGATAACATTCACGAATTTTGGCCCGGTTTCGGGGCCTTCTCCAAGAACGAAAAATAGTTCAGCCATACTCCACTGACATTGTTGTTCAAGAACGACAATGAGAGGCCTTGGCAAAAGCTATTTGCTTGTCAAATATTAAGCCTTCGCTTGAGGTTGCCAAGACCCAACTTCTACGTTTCTCCGCACTTCCATCATTCGATGACATCAGTGCTACGTTAATATAAATACCTGATCCATCCCCTCCTTCTCCTATTGATGCTCCATCGGCTATATTCTCTGGAAATCGGGGTACATCATACTCATACCGAGGACGGGGCAGAAATATGAGAGGTGGTAGAACTATGAAGGGGGCAGAAAATAGAGGAGGTCGAATGAGCCTGAATAATTCCCGTACTGAGCCTCGACTTTGCAATTACTGTGGTGGTCCAAACCACCTTGTGGAAACATGTTGAAAAATTCATGGCAAGCCTGATTGGGCCATGGCTAACCCAGTTTCTGTTAATGTTGAGAAACGTGAAGAAAAGGCTGACTCCCAATCCGGCAATGTGACTCTCACTGTTGAAGACTATGTTGCATTTTAGAAGATGAAGTCTTTATTGGAATCCTCCATTCCTCCATTATCTACTGCCACGACCACTATTGACTCAAGTATGCTTTCTTCCTCTTCATCCTCTTCCTCTTGGATCATCGACTTAGGGGCCTCCAAATATCTATCATGTAACAAACACTTATTTTAGTCATTATCTCCTTGTCTTCCTCAGAAATTTGTTACTATTGCTAATGGTACCTAAACCAAGGTCCTTGGCGAAGGTTCCTCCTCTCTTACCTCGTCTATTCCTCTTCAAGATGTTTTGTTTGTCCCTCAATTTGCTTTAAATTTGCTTTCCGTTAGTCAATTAACAAAACAATTGAATTGCTCTATCACCTTCTCACCGTCTTCTTGTATATTTCAGGATCTCACTACGAAGTGGGTGATTGGTGACGGCCATGAAAAGGGGGGATTGTTCACTCTTCCACCATTAGCTGCCCCATCATCCACTACAACCGAGGCCAAACTTTGGCATAACCGGCTTGGTCATCCGTCTACCTCTTCACTTCGTTCTTTGCTTCCGTCTTTAAAAGTACTTTCTACTTTCAGTTGTGAGGTTTATCAATTAATTAAACACATTAAGAGTACATATTCTCCTACTTTTACAACTACAAGTGCAGCTCCTTTTGAGTTAATACATTATGATGTATGGGGACCTTTATGTGTCTCAAATATTTCCCAAGTTAAATATTTTGTCATTTTTGTTGATGAATTTACCCGATTAACTTGGTTATATTTATTTAAAGAACGTTCAGAAATTCTTCCTCGATTTAAAAATTTTCATGCTATGGTATTAACACAATTTGGGAAACAAATTCAAATCCTTAGGTTTGTTAATGCTAAGGAATATTTGTCTAATGAATTCAAATCATTTTGTGAGGGTAATGGGCTTATCCATCAAACATCATGTGCCTATACCCCTCAACAAAATGGTGTTACTGAAAGGAAGAATCGTCACCTTCTTGAAGTTCCTCAGGGCCTCCTCTACTCCATGAAGGTACCCTATTTTTATTGGCCTCATGCTGTACTTACGACATGCTTTCTTATTAATAGGTTACCTTCATCGGTTCTTCATAATAAAACTCCTTACTCTGTTTTATTTCATGGTGAAGATCTGTTTTATCTTCCTCTTAAAATGTTTGGATGTACATGTTTTGTTCATGTTACTTCCCCACGAAAAAATAAAGATGATCCTTGGTCTGATGTACATGTTTTGTTCATGTTACTTCCCCACGAAAAAATAAACATGATCCTCGGTCTATTAGGTGTATTTTTAGGGGTACTCTCGCACCCAAAATGGTTATGTCTGTTATAATCCTATGTTTGGGCCTGAATTTGATACTAGACCTATTGCTTTAAGGAAGGAACATCATTTCTGTACTACTTCTCATCCTATCTAAAATTTTATGTCTCACCATCGCTTGTCTTCTGAGTGTTTTCAGTTCCTTGCTTCTTTTTCTTCTACTTCCATTCCACTGTCATATCAGGAGGCTCTGAAGCATCCAAGATGGAAGGCAGTTATGGATGAAGAAATGCACGCCTGATATGAAAATCAAACCTGGTCCTTAGCATCACTCCCGAAAGGTAAAAGACCGGTTGGTTGTAGATGGGTGTTTTCGGTGAAACATAACCATGATGGATCGGTTACTCGTCTTAAAACTTGACTCATTTCTAAAGGTTTTACTCAGTGTTATGGGATAAATTATGAGGAGACCTATCCTGTTGCCAAATTGAATTCGGTACGGATCATCTTATCTATTGCTACTAACTCATCATGGCCCGTTTATTAATTGGATGTGAAAAATACCTTTTTAAATGGTGATATACATGAGGAAATTTATATGGTTCTACCACCTGGTTATGTGGTTGAGGGGGAGTCGGTATGCCGGTTAAAAAAATCTTTATATGGGCTTAACAGTCCCCTCGGGCTTGGTTTGATAAATTTAGTCAAACACTTCTTCAGTTTAGTTTTCAACGGTGCTCAGTTGATCATTCAGTCTATTTTAAAGATACTATGAAGGGGAAAATATTATTGGGTGTATATGTTGATGATATTATCTTAACTGGTGATGATGCTCAAAGCATACAAGAAGTGAAAAATATGATATGTCAGGAATTCAAGACTAAAGATCTGGGTATGCTTAAATATTTTTTAGGCATAAAAGTGCTTCAATCCAAACATGGGATAATATTGTCTCAATGGAAATATATCTTGGATCTCCTTGAAGAAACAGGAATGAAAGGTTGTCGACCAGTTGACACGCCTATGGATACAAATGTAATTTTTTGTGCCTCAAATGGAGAAGATATTGATATTGAAGAATATCAAAGATTCGTGAGAAAACTGATCTATCTCATGGTAACTAGGCCAGACATATCATATATTGTAAGTGTGGTGAGTCAATTCATGCACAAAGCACAAATTACTGTTATGGTCCTAGATCAACACGGAGATTCACAGGGGAAGACGAAGGAGATAACGAAGAAGAAGAGAACGAAGAGGAGAAAGAACTGTGATGGATAGCCCGGCTCTAAGGGAGTCCGTAACCTACGGCTCTGAGGGAGTCCGCAACCTAGGGTTCCAGGGGAACGCCGACCCTGGTTCGTTGAGGAGAACATAGATCCTTTGTAACTTTCTGCTTATCCATTTCTTTCCATGATGTCCCTTAAATAGGACTCATGATCCAAAGTTCTAGAGAGAATTAAAATTTTGCCCCTCTATGGCATTTAACATGAAATTAAACTAAATGGCTACATAGCTAACTCAGTCAAAGTAATTGACTCAGCCACAGTGTCTCCACCTGACTCGGCTCAGTATTGGGTCCATAACATCACACCCCTCCTGAAGAACGAGCTTGTCCGCGAGCCCGAAGGTAGGGTAGGCTTGCCGAACTGATCTACATCAACCCAGTAGCACCCCCTTGAACTGTGTCCGTCGGAAATTTTGTGGGAGCCGAAGCGGTCCTGCTGGTTCCACCTGCAAAAGAAACAATTTTTTTTTTATAACTCATGTCTACAAGCACTGTTAGCATCTGTAGTTCGAGTGATTCTAACAGTGAGAGTCCTTTGAGCACGCTTCTCGAAATTAACCTCTGATCTCCTGCCAAGACAAAGTAATGTATCCAAGGCATCTTGGTTCAATCCACATGGAGGCTAAAAAACTGTGATGTACACTCACTCGACCTGAGTTTACTCTGAGTGAAACTGTCATCAAGTGACTGGCTTTTGATGCAGCCTTCACCACCGATTCTGGTGCACCAGCCATGAGAGGTACCTGAAGACCATAGCTCTCTGGGCAGGCTCCTGGTAAAAGTCGATAGAGAAAAACAAGTTCCAGGCCACGGTTAGAAGTGATCCCAGAGTGCTGTTTTAATGCACATGCCATGGGTTGGAGGGCTACATGAGGAATCGATGCAGTTGCCCTGCATTCTATAAAAATGGTACTCTCTCTAATCATGATTTTGTCAGTTGCACCAGTACGAGTGAAAACGGTATCCACAGTTTGTCAAAATACGCATTTATGAAGGTATAGAGCATCCCAACTGAGAGAGTATAGAAGCCAAGCATGAAACACACAAAAGTGTAGACTTCCCACCCATATTTGGACCTGTCAACAATCCACTATCAGCAACAGCATGTGAGTGTCAAAGCCCTATGATTTGAAGGAAAGATCCTCCATGCTCATGGCAAGAAACTGCAGAATTTGTATCATGCGACAAATTAACAGGTCTACACATGGACCCCATTGAAGAATTTGCAGTAATAGCGAGTGACTGTAGCACATAAAAACAGCTAATCGTATAGATGATTTGAGACCATTGAGGAAGTTTTCCAGCAAACAACTCAACAAAAATGGCTAATAGCACAATATCTGATTTTGTGACCACATAGTCCTGGTGTTGGGCAAATTCACTATCCACAGTGACTTCCAGTTGAGTAAGAACTTTATCGAGCCCATTGCCAATTTCAGGGATTGAGATCACCCTATAAACCTGTAAACAAGAATCACCAATTGACCTTGCCATTGTTTGATGCATTTCCTGAATGGTTGCATGGGGCCCCAGCATTCTTGCATGATGCTGTTTTTGCAGTGCCTGACCCAATGCGAAGTGACCAGCAATCCATTTTCAATATCCCTCTCTGTCTGGCTTGAAGTTGAAGAGTTTCAGGAAATAATCCTTAAAGGTAAAGATAAGTGCCTGGTTGGGAAAGAAGTGGATAACATATGGAGTATTGCCCTTCCACAACGACACAAATGCCTCGTCCTTGAGTTTGCTTGCAAGGTAGTCATCCCTGACCTTGTAGGGTTCATAGAGCCTGCCAGATTTGAATTTTGCCGCAAGATTCTGGATGAAGAGCTTCACCAGCTCAATTGATTTAGTGGCTGTTGGCATCGTTCTCTGGTAGCAAACACAATAGGTTGAGCAGTTGCATGTTGTCACAAGTTCCAATGCTGCTGGCAAAAGGTCCCCAAAAATTACTTGAACCAGTGCTGAAAGAGCAATGCCTGCAGGATGGCTATCATACAACAATAATCTTTCTGGAACAAACCGAGTGGTAGGGGAATTTTCACATGCTGAACCCCTGTCCGAAGTAATGCATGTAATGTACAAAGGTATCACATTAAGAAGAGCATGAGAAGCAACATGCTGGCCAGCACGAAATGACTGAACTTGATGCTCTACTTTTTCTTTTACTGGCTGGGGAATTCGAATCCAAAATGCATGAAATGCATATGAAAAATTCGGAAGAGAAAGGACGACTGTGTCAAATATTTGATTACTACCCTGCCATGTGCGAGAGAACCCAAACCATGTGGTTGTTACGGTACATGAATTTGAGTGAGCGATAGTCTTGAGCTTGTAGCCTGCTTCTGATAACATGAGTTGGTAGCCTGCTTGTGAAGTATCTGAATTTAGATAACCTTTATGCTGAAGAGTCTTTACTGCCCCATCCAATCTAGAACCCAAGTACCTTGCATCATATTGCAAACACACTGGGTGTTCAAATGTAGCACAACATGAATGCTGATCAAGAACCCTGCACCCAGCTCTTGTTGTAATTCTTCTTAGCATTTCAACATACATCTTGCAAGCTACATCGGTCCCACAAGGATTAGGAACCTCCTTGAAATTTAGATCATGCACAAGTGTGGCCCACCCACTAACACGAAACTGTAGAGCAGCTGTTAATTCCAGAGGTCTGTTGGCTACACAAAGAGGACCCTTATGTAACAGTAAACTTATCTCCTGTTTCACATGGGGATCACTTCCAAAACTACAATACAATCGTGTGTCCCTCAACCTCATAAGTATTCCATAAACTCTTAGCTAGAAATACAGTAGAAGAAATCAATAATTTGGCATTACTCTCACTTTTACTGGTAAGAGTGACACTCCACTATCAGATAATTCATCTGCATAGAGAACCACTTCATCATAGAAGAGAATGGGTTCTTTGGATGCCAATGCAACTAAAACAATTTCTTCTCTGCTATTCTCCCAACTCAAACGCAAGTTTTTGTCACTTGCGTCAAGCTTCTCTGGATCTCTGTCAATTGTTTCACCCCCACAATAAGGTGTAGTGAAGGTATAATCATCATCGAGTATCTCCTGCTGAGTAGTCTGGCTTTTAAATTTCCACTTGGTAGTATCGGGGACTTCCACAGGCGGTAAACCTTCATGCTTTCACTCACTAAGAGCATCGAATGCGTTACAAGAAATTGTGATGGCCGTCTCTTTATGTAAAAGAGTTAAATAACTTTCCCCAATTACCATCTCAGGTAAGTGGGATGTTCCAAGATTAACAAGCAGAAAGCCCACAAAAGAAGTTGCCGGAAATTTTTTTTTGACGTCCCCACAACGGAAAATTTTCTGCTATTGACCGGTATCCCAAAACGAGGGTTGCCGTTCCCCAATTTTTACACGCAGGATCGAGGAATTCGAAGACTCACCTGGTATTGATGTCGATGAGTTGAGGTATGTATCTGTTTAGTGAGAAGTGGAGGTGATGCTAACCTTCCGTGCCTCATCGTTGTCACCGAAGTTCCTGATCTGAGGAGACTTTGTCCGTTGGTGAACAGCAATAGTGTCGACGATGGATGCAACTGGCCAAACTAAAACAGGCAAATCCCATTGGGCCCATTCCAGAGCTTTGAGGTCAAACACCGTCTTCTTCCGAAACGGTGACCCTTCACTCTGACTCCTTATCCCGAAGAGCTTCGATTTCAGCCCGAAGTATCTCCATTATTTTTGTGCGCAAGGCATGCGTCTCATCCCGTATTGCTGATTTTAACTCCGTGCGTAATACTTCCATTTTCAACATTATTTCTGCGTTCACTGCGGCTATTTCCTGTCGGACCGTCGCTGCGACTATTTCTTGGAATGAAGAATCTCTCATTGTGAACTTGCACTTATACAAAACTGTTATGGTCCCGGATCAACACCGAGATTCACAGGGGAAGACGAAGGAGATAACGAAGAAGAAGAGAACGAAGAGGAGGAAGAACGGCGATGTATAACCCGGCTCTAAAAGAGTCCGTAACCTACGGCTCCGCAACCTAGGTTTCCAGGGGAATGCCAACCCTGGTTCGTTGAGGATAACACAAATCCTTCGTGAATTCTTGCTTGTCCGTTTCATTCAACGACGTCCCTTAAATAGGACTCATGATCCAATGTTCCATAGATAATTACAATTTTGCTCCACTATGGCATTTAATATGAAAATAAACTAAATGGATATATAGCTAACTCAGTCAAAGTAATTGACTTCCAGAGATAATTACAATTTTGCTCCTCTATGGCATTTAATATGAAAATAAACTAAATGGATATATAGCTAACTCAGTCAAAGTAATTGATTCAGCTACGATATCTCCGCCTGACTCGGTTCACTATTGAGTTCATAACATCACACCCTTCCTGGAGAAAGAGCTTGTTCACGAACTCGAAGGTAGGGTAGGTTTGCACCGAGAACTGTGTCCATCGGAAATTTTGTGGGAGTCGAAGTGGTCTTGTTGGTTCCACCTGAACAATAAACATTTTTTTTATTACTCATGTCTACTAGCACTGTTAGCATTGGTAGTTTGAGTGATTCTAACAGTGAGAGTCCTTTGAGCACGCTGATCGAGATTGACCTCTGATCTCCTGCCAATACAAAGTAATGTATCCAAAGCATCTTGGTTCAATCCACATAGAGGCTAGAAAACTATGATGTACTCTCACTTGACCTGAGTTTACTCTGAGTGAAACTGTCATTGAGTGACTGGCTTTTGATGCAGCCTTCACCACCGATTCCGGTGTGCCAGCCAGGAGAGGCACCTGAAGACCATAGCTCTCTGGGCAGGCTCCTGGTGAAAGTCGATAGATAAAAACAAGTTCCAGGCCACGATTAGAAGTGATCCCAGAGTGCTGTTTGAATGTACATGCCATGGGTTGGAGGGCTACATGAGGAATTGATTCAGTCGCCCTGCATTCTATAAAAATGGTACTCTCTCCAATCATGATTTTGTCAGTTGCACCAGTACGAGTGAAAACCGTATCCACAGTTGTCAAAATACACATTTATGAAGGTATAGAGCATCCCAACTGAGAGAGTATAACAGCCAAGCATGAAGCATGCAAAAGTGTAGACTTCCCACCCATATTTGGACCTGTCAACAATCCACTATCAGCAACAGCATGTGAGTGCCAAAGCCCTATGATTTGAAGGAAAGATCCTCCATGCTCATGGCAAGAAACTGCAGAATTTGAATCATGTGACAAATTAACAGGTCTACACACCCCATTGAAGAATTTGCAGTAATAGCAAGCGACTGTAGCACATCAAAACAGCTAATCGTCTAGATGATTTGAGACCATTGAGGAAGTTTTCCAGCAAACAACTCAACAAAAATGGCTAATGGCACAATATCTGATTTTGTCACCACATAGTCCTGGTGTGGGGCAAATTCACTATCCACGATGACTTCCAGTTGAGTAAGAACTTCATCGAGCCCATTGCCAATTTCAGGGATTGAGATCACCCCATAAACCTGTGAACAAGAATCACCAATTGACCTTGACATTGTTTGATGCATTTCCTGAATGGTTGCATGGGGCCCAAGAATTCTTGCATGATGCTGTTTTGCAGTGCCTGACCCAATACAAAGTGACCAGCGATCTATTTCCAATATCCCTCTCTGTCTGGTTTGAAGTTGAAGAGTTTCAGGAAGTAATCCTTAAAGGTAAAGATATGTGCCTGGTTTGGAAAGAAGTGGCTAACATATGGAGTATTGCCCTTCCACAACGGCACAAACGCCTCGTCCTTGAGTTTGCTTGCAAGGTAGTCATCTCTGACCTTGTAGGGTTCATAGAGCCTGCCAGATTTGAATTTTGCAGCAAAATTCTAGATGAAGATCTTCACCCGCTCAATTGATTTAGTGGCTGTTGGCATCGTTCTCTGAGAGCACACACAATAGGTTGAGAAGTTGCATGTTGTCACAAGTTCCAATGCTGCTGGCAAGAGATCCCCAAAATTGCTTGAACCGGTGCTGAAAGAGCGATGCCTGTAGGATGGCTATCATACAACAACAATCTTTCTGGAACAAACCGAGTGGTAGGGGAATTTGCACACGCTGAACCCCTGTCCGAAGTAATACATGTAATGTACAAAGGTATCACATTAAGAAGAGCATGAGAAGCAACATGATGGCCAACACGAAATGACTGAACTTGATGCTCTACTTTTTCTTTTACTGGCTAGGGAATTCGAATCCAAAATGCATGAGATGCATATGAAAAATTCGAAAGAGCAAGGTCGACTGTGTCAAATATTTGATTACTACCCTGCCATGTGCGAGAGAACCCAAACCATGTGGTTGTTACGGTACATGAATTTGAGTGAGCAACAGTCTTGAGCTTGTAGCCTGCTTCTGATAATATGAGTTGGTAGCCTGCTTGTGAAGTATCTGAATTTAGATAACCTTTATGCTGAAGAGTCTTTACTGCCCCATCCAATCCAAAACCCAAGTACCTCGCATCATATTGCAAACACATTGGGTGTTCAAAGGTAGCACAACATGAATGCTGATCAAGAACCCTGCACCCAGCTCTTGTCATAATTCTTCTTAGCATTTCAACATACATCTTGCAAGCTAAATCGGTCGCACAACGATTAGGAACCTCCTTGAAATTTAGATCATGCACAAGTGTGGCCCACCAACTAACACGAAACTACAGAGCAGCTGTTAATTCCAGAGGTTAGGACCCTTATGTAACAGTAAACTTATCTCCTGTTTCACATGGGGATCACTTCCAAAACTATAATACAATCGTGTGTCCCTCAACCTCATAAGTACTCCATCAACTCTTAGCTAGAAATGCAGTAGAAGAAACCAATAATTTGGCATTACTCTCACTTTTACTAGTAAGAGTGACACTCCACTATCGGATAATTCATCTGCATAGAGAACCACTTCATCATAGAAGGGAATGGGTTCTTTGGATGCCAATGCAACTAAAGCAATTTCTTCTCTACTATTCTCCCAACACAAACACAAGTTTTTGTCACTTGCGTCAAGCTTCTTTGGATCTCTATCAATTGTTTCACCCCCACAATAAGGTGTAGTGAAGGTATAATCATCATCGATTATCACTTGTTGAGAAGGCTTGCTTCTAACTTTCCACTTGGCAGCAGTGGGGACTTCCATATGCGCTAAAACTTCATGCTTCCATTCACTAAGAGCATCAAATGCGTTAAAATAAATTGTGACGGCTGTATCCTTTTGTAAAAGAGTTAAATAACTATCCCCAATTACCATCTCGGGTAAGTGGTAACCAGTAGAAAGTGCACAACAGAAGCTGTCAGAAATTTTTTTTGACGTCCCCCAACGGAAAATTTTCTGCTGTTGACCAGTATCCCAAAATAGGGGTTGCCGTTCCCCGATTTTTACACGCAGGATCGAGGTATTCGAAGTCTCACTTGGTCTTGATGTCGATGATTTGAGGTATGTCTCTATTGAGTGAGAAGTGGAGGTGATGCTAACCTTCCGTCCCTCATCGTTGTCACCGAAATTCCTGACTTGAGGAGACGTTGTCCTTCGGTGAACAGCAATAGTGTCAACCATGGATGCATCTGGAAAAACTAAAATAGGCAAATCCCATTGGGCCAGTTCCACAGAGATTTGAGGTCGAACACCGTCTTCTTCTGAAATGGTGACCCTTCGCTCTGACTCCTTATCCCGAAGATCTTCGATTTCAGCCCGAAGTATCTCCATTATTTTTTTGCGCAAGGCACTCATCTGATCTTGTATTGCTGATTTTAACTTTGTGCGTAATGCTTCCATTTTTGACATTATTTCTGCGTTCACTGCAGCTATTTCCTGTCGGGCCGTCGCTGCGACTATTTCTCGGAACGAAGAATATCTCATTGTGAACCTGCTATGATACGAAACTGTTATGGTCCCAGATCAACACGGAGATTCACAGGGGAAGACAAAGGAAATAACAAAGAAGAAGAGAATGAAGAGGAGGAAGAACGGCGATGAATAACCCGGCTCTAAGGGAGTCCGTAACCTACGGCTCTGAGGGAGTCCACAACCTAGGGTTCTAGGGGAACGCTGACTCTGGTTCATTGAGGAGAACACAAATCCTTTGTAACTTTCTACTTATCCATTTCTTTCCATGACGTCCCTTAAATAGGACTCATGATCCAAGGTTCCAGAGAGAATCACAATTTTTCCCCTCTATGGCATTTAACATGAAAATAAACTAAATGGCTACATAGCTAACTCAGTCAAAGTAATTGACTCAGCCACGGTGTCTCCGCTTGACTCGGATCAATATTGGGTCCATAACAATTACCCACTGGCAGGCCTTAGAGAGAATATTATGATACCAAAAAGAAGCTCCAGGAAGAGGATTACTGTGTAAAAAACATGGGCACTTCAACATAGAAGGTTTCTCAGATGCAGATTGTGCTGGATCACCTGATGATAGGAAATCTACATTGGGATATTGTACTCTTGTTGGAGGGAACTTGGTTACATGGAAAAGTAAGAAGCAAATTGTGGCTGCATGATCTAGCGCCGAAGCAGAATACAGAGCTATAATCCATACAATTAGTGATCTCTTATGGATTAGGACCCTTCTTACCGAATTAGGATTTTATAAAAGAGGTTCCATGGGTCTGCATTGTGATAACCAAGAAGCCATTCATATTACTTCAAATTCAGTCTTCCATGAAAGAACTAAACATATTGAGGCAGATTGGCACTTTATATAGGAGAAGTTTCAAGCAGGAATAATCTCCCTCAAACATGTTTCGTCTCAAGAGCAAGTAGCTGATATTCTCACTAAACCCGTTACATCTAAAATCCTGTCCTTTATATGTGGCAAGCTGGGTATTTATGATGTCTTTTCTCCTCCAGCTTGAGGGGGAGTGTTGAAAGATGGGCTCAAGCCCACAAGCTCAAGACAAGAAACCCACACGTCAAAGGAGTCGCATATTTTTAAAATATGGTACTTTCCATAAAGATGGCATAGAGGTGTGAATATGTGTTCTTTTTATGTCTTTTGTTTGATCAAGTTGTAGCCCTAAAGGCATTGTAAAATTCTAAATAAAGGCATTGGCTAAGAGGTAGAGCATTGAAGCCCTCTCCTCTCCTTCCAAAAATTCGTTCAACCCTCCTTTTCCTTGTTTGTCACAAACCCTTCTTCCCTTAATCCAAACTCTCTCCTTCTACGTTCTTCTTCTTCTCCTCTCCTTTCACTCTGCTTCTTCTTCTTCCTTGTTGATCTAAAGTTCTTCACATGGGATCCTAAATTCTACAACTTTCTCTGATCCTAGGTGGAAATCTGTGGTGGATGAAGAGATTTAGGCTATGTACCACGATTCCACATGGATGTTGGCCACTTTTCCACCAAGATAAAAGGTTGTTGGGTAAAAATGAGTCCCCTCCCTAAAGCATAATCCAGATGGTTCTTTTGCTAGATAGAAGGCTCGATACATTGTTAAAGGTTATATACTCAGTCTTTGGGTGATGATTATGATAAAACCTTTTCTCTTGCTGCTAAGATGAACTCAATCAGAATTCTCATTTCTTTAGAAGCCAATTTTAAATAGGAGTTTTCTAGAATGGTATACTCTCTAAGGAAGTCTATATGTGCAAACCACCTGGTTATGTGGTTGAAGGGGAGACAATATGTCGGCTGAATAAAGCAATATATGGCTCGAAAATGTCTCTGTGGGCTTAGTTTGTGTTGAATTTATGGAAATGTGAAATACTTCATTGACTTCATTAACTTGTTGTAATCAGAGTACATGAACCTCTATTTATAATAGAGGAAGGTAGTAGAGTCCAATTACAATAAAACTACCCTTGTCCCAATTACACCCAAACTTTAACACTTAAAGATAAGTCCTAGCACAATTAAATAACTCAATATTGATAAAGGACAAACATAACTCAAAATAAAACTCTTATTGGTCGTGACCCTAAGATAAAGATACTTTTGTGAGTCCTTCTTGATCTTCCAACTGATGTTATAAGGATGCCAGCTCATGGTAATTATTGTGGGTCCTACTTCTTATGGGCTTGGGCCCATCTTGTGGGCCTTCCTTGGTCGTGTGCCCCATCTTATAATAATCTTAGATATGTGGGCCTTCCTTGGTCATGTGGGCTTGAGCTTATCTTCCAACACTCCCCCTCAAGCTGGGTGTGAGAGAAAAACATGAACTCCCAGCTTGTCGCAAATGATGTATAGAATATTTTTGTATAAAATGACACATCTTCCAATATGCCTTGATCTTCCAACATTCCCCCTCACGCTATTGCGTCCTTCCATGAGGGCCTATGATATTATATAAGTGAGAGTAAAATTCACTCCTAGCCGGTAAGCCATTGCTTCATACTCCTGTCCTAATGCTAGATGTAGGGCACAGTCTTCTACCGGTAGTGTGTCTATCGGCATTGCTCTGAAGTGTCTACCACCGTGTCCCTCCACAGGACAACGACTCAGTGGTAGGAGAAATAAAAGCGATTACAGGGGGGGGGGGGATTACATAGATGTAATAATATGTTCCTCCGTCATGGACTTCCAACCACAAATAATTTTGATCTTTTTGACGGGGATGAAGTTCCTTTGTCATGGACTTCCAACCACAAATAATTTTGATCTTTTTGATGGGGATGAAGTAAATGATGACATGAGGCTACCTCTTCTTCAATAATAATGTCCCCAAAGAGACATAATAGCTGTAGTTGAATATAACACGACCATCTTCCAACAAATATAACACAAACCAAATAATAAACTTTGTAAAAAAACCCATGAAATAATCCCATATAAAAATATCTTCTTTGATGCACAAACTTCATCTTTTGTGCTCCTCTTTTCTTGAATATCTTGGTCACATAAACTTATCCACAACATAAGAAATAAAATACCTCTTTCTTGTACTTCTTCTACTTTTCCCCCTCAAGCTGGGAGGTAATGGCAGTGATCCCAGCTTGAACCAAATATCATAGATGTAGCAATAAGCCCAAATAACAGAGATGTATAAATAAGCTCTCAAATCAGGGAGAAGTGAGATATTTTCCTGATATATCAACTCAAAAAGTGACGCAAAACAATTGGTATAGATTCAAATTTTTTAATACAACATAATACAAGCATGACTTTGATTGTTCCAATTAGAATATATCTTTCAATATAGATCTGATTGATATGAAAATTTTTCATTATGGAAGTATAATTAAATAAATTTAATCCAAATATGACTTAAATTCATAAAATATAATTATCAGAAGATAAATAATCTGATATATTTCGGTCTCTGTCATTCGGCTGAACTAAGTTCTATTTCTCATATTTTTCCAGAATGACCATTGACTGCTCCAAGATCAATATCTCATTATAATAAAATCATACCGAGAATTGGTTGAATAGGTAAGAAACTAGACTTACGTATCTTTATTTTTATATATAATTCTCCATATAAAGTCTCTTTCTTGATAGAATGAAATACCTCGGATGTTGAGACTTTCATCTGCCGCTCGAACCTTTTTTTAATCTGACCTTTTCTGCTTCAAATATCTATTTCTCTTTGTAGATAACTCAGATAAAAAATAGGTTGAATAGGTAAAATAATAAAATTATAGATATTTTTTTTTATATATTTCTCCATATAAAGTCTAGTTCTTGATAGAAAAAAATACCTCGGAATCTGAAGATTTCTGCTGTTGCTCAAACCTTTTGGCAATCTGACCTTCACTCATTCAAATATCGATATCTCTCTGTAGATAACTCCGATTGGAACAAATTATTTTTCTTTGGAAAGTAGAATAAAATATATTTCTGTAAATATATATTTTGGAATATTAAAAACTAAATATAGAGGTGAAAGACGCAAAGAAAACTATGGGTGTAGAGACTGAAAAAAATAACTACGAACCTTGACCTAGGGTTTATGGTTTAGAGAAAAGGATCACATTACCTCCGTGAGTTGACCAAGTCAACTCATAGAACCTGTTCTGATACCATGTTGAATTTATGGACAAGTGAAATACTTCATTGACTTCAATAACTTGTTGTAATCAGAGTACATGAACCTCTATTTATAATAGAGGAAGGTAGTGCAGTCCAACTACAATGAAACTACCCTTGTCCCAGTTACACCCAAATTCTAACACTTAAAAGATAAGTCCTAGCATAATTAAATAACTCAATATTGATAAAAGACAAACATAACTCAAACTAAAAATCTTCTTGGTCGTGACCCTAAGATAAAGATACTTTTGTGAGTCCTTCTTGATCTTCCAATTGATGTGATAAAGATGCAACTCATGGTAATCATTGTGGGTCCTACTTCTTATGCGCTTGGGCCCATCTTGTGGGCCTTCCTTGGTCGTGTGGCGCATCTTATAATAATCTTAGATATGTGGGCCTTCCTTGGTTGTGTGGGCTTGAGCTTATCTTCCAACAGTTTGATAAATTTACTACAATGGTTATATAACTTGGGTTCAAGAGGTGAGAAAGTGATCACTCAGTGTTTACTAGAAATTCCACTAAGGGCAACATTCTTATGGTGGTATATGTGGATGATATTGTTACTACAGGAAATGACCTTTGTGGCATTCAATAGGTAAAGTAGGACCTTAATAGGGAGTTCCAAACCAAGAATGCCGGGCTTCTTAAATACTTCCTTGGTATTGAAGTTCTTCAATCCAAACATGGTACAATCCTATCACAAGGATGTACGTACTTGATTTGTTGAAGGAAAATGGGATGCTTGGATGCAAACCTATGAACACACCAATAGAATCTAATGTTAAGTTGTGTGTATGAATTGGTAGTGATGTTGATGGTTCTCGATTTCAATGGTTAGTTGTGAAGCTAATCTGTCTCACAGTCACTTGACTAGATATTTCCTATTCGATCAGTGTTATCAGCTAGTATATGCATCAACCACAAGAATCACATTGGGAAGCATTGGAAACAATCAATGGGTCCCTGGATGATAGAAAATCCACCTTCGGTTACTGCACACCTATTGGAGACAATCTAGTCACCTGGAGAAACAAAAAACAAAATGTAGTGGCTAGATTGAGTGCAAAAGCGGAATATCGAGTTATGGCACTTATAGTAAGTAAATTATTATGGTTAAAATCATTTATGACTGAGCTTAGGTTCCAGGTAATAAAGCCTATACAACATCACTGTGACAATCAGACAACTATCCATATTGCGACCAATCAAGTCTTTCATGAGAGAATCAAACACATTGAGATAGACTATCATTTCAAACAAGAAAAACTTCAAGTCGGGATAATATCTATGCAATATATCCCTTAAAAGAATCAATTGGTGGACATCTCTACAAAGGCTATTTTTGAAAAGTCACTCATAGATACTTGCTCCAAGTTTTGAATATTTGATGTTTCTGTCCTTGTTTGAGGGGGGAGTGTTGAAGTAGTTTGAGTGGTATTCTCTGTAATTATAAGAGTGAGTGGCAAAAGCTATAATTATTGGTTATTTTAAGTGTTCTTTTTTATTCTTATGTATTGGGGGCATCCATGCCCCACCTATATAAATAATAAAGAGAAGGAGAGAAGCTCGTGCTCGTGCTCTCTCTAACCCCTAAATTTTTTCTCCGCAACTTGTGCTCTTGCATTCTCCTTCTCATCTTCTCTTCTTGTTGGAAGATGGGCTCATGCCACAAGATCAAGACAAGAAGCCCACACGTCAAAGGAGTGGCATATGTGTAAAATATGGTACTTTCCATAAAGATGGCATAGAGGTGTAAATATGTGTTCATTTTATGTCTTTTGTTTTATCAAGTTGTAGCCCTAAGGGCATTGTAAAACTATCAATAAAGGCATTGGCTAAGAGGTAGAGCTTTGAAGCCCTCTCCTCTTCTTCCAAAAATTCATCCAGCCTTCCTCTTTCTTATTTGACACAAACCCTTATTCCCTCAATCCAAACTCTCTCCTTCTACATTTTTCCTCTTCTCCTCTCCTTTCTCTCTTCTTCTTCTTCTTCCTCATTGATCTAAAGTTCTTCTCATGGGATCCTAAATTCTACATGGTACCAAAGAAAGGAGTTTAGGATCCCACTTGATGAAGTAGTTATGAAATCTATCCAAGAAGTTGGTAAAAGAAGGAGTTCAGCCATGAAGAGATAAGTTAATTATCTTCTTCTTTGTATTTTTTTTCTTCTTTTTAACGTTCTCCTTCTTGAACTTTGAATCACATCAAGTCAAGATAATCTTCATATGTTGTGAAGATTTATTTTTATGACTATGTTGAATTTATGGAAAAGAGAAAAACTTCATTGACTTCACTAGCTTATTATAATCATAGTACATGAACCTCTATTTAGAATAGAGGAAGGTAGTAGAGTCCAATTACAATAAAACTACCTGTGTCCCAATTACACCCAAACTCTAACATTTAAATATAAGTCCTAGTTGTTAAGCACCTAGCCAGTACTACCCAAAAGACTGGCCTGTTAGGAGCGGAAGGCATAGGTACTTAACCCCAGGACCATAACATCACACACATCTTCACGAGCCGACGACCATGACGGCTTAACACTACCGACGAAGTCCACTGTTACATGGTCGCCGAAATCTGGGTCGATACAATCGCCCATGCCGGGAGTCAAACTCGCGACGTAGCACCTGCTCTGATACCAAATGTTAAGTACCTAGCCAATACTACCCAAAAGAATTGTCTGTTAGGAGCGGAAGGCATAGGTACTTAACCCTAGGACCATAACACTAGCATAATTAAATAACTCAATATAGAAAAAGACAAACATTACTCAAACTAGAACTCTTCTAGGACGTGACCATAAGATAAAGATGCCTTTGTGTGTCCTTCTTGATCTTCCAACTTTTGTGATAAGGATGCTAGCTTGTCATAATCATGGTGGGTCCTACTTCTTATATGCTTGGGCCCATTTTGTGGGCCTTCCTTGGTCGTGTGTCACATCTTATAATATTCCTAGATATGTGGGCCTTCCTTGGTCATGTGGGCTTGGGTATATCTTCCAACAAACTAAAATGATGTTATAATCTTGATCTTCTTGTAGATCAATTACAAGCTTGATCAAGATCAGTTGCTACTTGTGTCATCAAAATTGATGTTTTGAGATTTAGTTACCTTTATGTAACTTGGATCAATTTTATTTGAGGTGGAATTCTAGCACAAGTGGCTATAAATTCCCCCACTTGATGTTTTGCTAATGGGATTGTGTTATGTTGTTGGATGACCGTTATATGTTTGATGAAATTCCAGCACTCACTTATCCCTATTATTTTTTGTTGCTATTGAACTTCAACAATTGCATTTTTTTTACATTGAAGTATTCCCATGAGCTGAAGATAATTTTTTTTCCGAGTGTCTTGATTTACCTCTAAGTTTTCTCTAAATATTTTTTTCTCTCAATTTGTGTTGGACTTTGGATTAAGGCCCAAGCGGTTGCTTCTAACTTCTCCTCTTTGTTTTTTTCCTTCCACCATGAGGACGTGGGACACCAAGAAGAGTCCTCACCCAAAGCAAGCACAAGTTAAGGAATCAAGAAGCACAAGCTGAATTGAGTTAGAAGACTTGAAGATAAAGTGACTCCCACAAATATCTCACGAGCTGGCACTCTTATAAGGTGCACTGGGAGATCATGAGGGGCCCACAAGGATAAGGCTACTAGCTGGCTTATCCCTTATATTCACGTAAATAATGAAGGACTCCTAGTTCAACTCAAGTTAGTCTTCTAGTAGTTTTGTTTGAATAGACTTATATTAAATAGTTAGAGTTGGAATGTAATTAGGATTGAAAGACAAGTTGTATAAGGACTCTACCTCCTTCTCTAGTATAAATAGAGGTATTGTAAATCGGAACTAAAAAAGTTACACAATCAATCCCGAGTTGCTTTCTCTCTCTCTCTCTTTGCTTGACGCAACCTCTTCTTCCCCTTTTATTTTTCTGCACTCTACCCAAAAGCTTTCCTTCCCCTTTTCTCTTTTTCTTTCTTCTTCCCCTTGTTCGGAATCATGAAAAAGGGATCCTAAATTTAACATGGTATCAGAAAAATATATTTAGGATCCCTTGTCAAAAGAATGCTCTAGAGAAGTGATGATCAACACCACTCAAAGAAGGCTCTTGTATGAAGGAAGAACACAAGCCAAGAGATAAGTGTTCAAATTTTTTTTTTTATACTAATGGTCTTCGAATTTAGATGATGATTCAAGGATGAATATGTGAATGCTTTCATCTTATTATGTTATGGATATACATGCCCCTCTATCTAGAAGGATCTATCAAAACAATTTATTTGGTATGGAAATTCTGTTTGCCGAGACCAGTCCATACTCAGATTATTGATTTTTTTTCGCGGGATAAGAGTTCGCTGATATAGAATATTTCTATTGAGCCTCTTATGAGTGGTTTTTTTGGAAAATAATTATAATTTAGCATTGATGCTATATTCACATATACCGAGTTGATTGAAGAAGTGCTAGTTGTTTTTTTTTAAGAAAAGACTATCATGGTTGATGAAAATATGAATATCAAAGGTGATATACTGAGAATAACCACCATACCCTTACGTGGGATATCAAATTTTATGAGTTGGTCCACCATAGTTAGGATGTTTCTCATAACAAAAGACCTACTTGGTCACCTCACTACTCGAGGACCTCCTGTTGATGAAGATGATATTTTTTATATGAAATGGCTGAAGCATGATACTTTGGTCATTGGTTGGCTAATAAATAGTGTGAAAGAACATGTCTCTAGTAATGTTATTCATCTTGACATTGCTAAACAGATTTGGGAAACATGTACTAAACTATATTCATGCCCTGATACACTGCATAGACCCTATGATATTCTCCATAGAATGTTGAATACTAAACAAGGAGAAAATATTCATGAGTACTTGGCACGGTTTAGAGGCTTTCTTCAAGAGTGGGAGTTGGCTCAGCCCTCCACCACTGATATTTCTATCCAAGACAAACAAAAGGAAGCATTAATTACTGCAATTTGTCTTGCCAATATTAAGCCTCATCTTGAGATTGCCAAGAGTCAACTGTTGAGTGCTTCTGCTGTCCCAAAGTTTGATGATGTGTGTGCAACATTACTTCGTATTCCAAAAACTTCTTCCTCCACTACTGATGTATCATCCGCTATGTATTCTGATCATAGAGGATCATCCTCTGACCGTGGCCGAGGCCGAGGAAGAAGTTATAGAGGGGACAAAGGAAGAGGTGGAAGGACTAGTACTGGCAGAATAGATGATATTAAATGTACTCATTGTAAATTTCTTGGCCACTCTATCGACCAGTGTCGTTACAGGGCATGCACTTACTGTGGTAAATATGGCCACTATAAAAAAAATGCTATAAAGCTAATGACAAGTCAGAATTGACAAGGGCTAATCAAGCCCTTATGAGTGATGCACAAGAAGACCATCCCATAACATCAGGTACACAAAAAAATATTACTGATGAAGAGTATGAGCTATTTCAGAAAATGAAGACCATGCTGGGTTCTTCTCCTAGTTCCTCTGCAACTACTGCTGCCACTACTGCTTCAGGATGCACAAGAAGACCATCCCACAACATCAAGTACACAAAAAAATATTACTAATGAAGAGTATGAGCTGGGTTCTTCTCCTAGTTCCTCTGCAACTACTGCTGCCACTACTGCTTCAGGTATGCTATTTGCCTCATCTTCATCCTGGATAATTGATTCAGAAGCCTTCGAGCATCTCACATGTAACAAAACTTTATTACATTCTCTATCTCTGAGTCTTTCACACAAGTTCTCAAACCAAAGTCCAAGGAAAAGGTTCTACTTCTGTCACCCCATCACTTCTGCTCATTGACATTCTTTTTCCTCCTACTTTTCCTTTGAACTTACTATCTTTTAGTCAACTTACAAAATATTTTAATTGGTCGGTCACCTTCTCACCTACTTCATGTGTTTTTCAGGATCTTATAATGAAGCAGGTGATTGGTGGAGGCCATGAGCAAGGGGGGCATTACTACTTGGACATGGCAAAGATCAACATGGTGTCTACTACTAAGACTGAGACACGATTATGGCACAATCGGTTGGGACATCTCTTCATCATTTTTTTCCATCTCTTAACATTAGGTTAGAATTCAGTTGTGAGGTGTGTCAGTTAAGTAAACATCAAAGGAGTACAAAATCCCCTTGTCAAGAAGTCAAAAGTAACACTTCTTTTTTGTTGATTGATACTGATGTTTGGAGGCCTTTGAGTGTCTCTAATATTTCTCAAGCCAAATATTTTATTACCTTTATTGATGATTTCACTCGCACAACTTGGTTGTTTAAGGAGTGTTCTAAGATACCATCCATTTTAAAGTCTTTTTATGCTATGGTACTCACACAATTTGGTCTGAAGATAAAAATTCTCCGGTCTGATAATGCCAAAGAGTATATTTCAAAAGACCTTGACTCATTTTGTCAAGAAAATGGTATTATCCATCAGACATCATGTGCATACACTCCTCAACAAAATGGAGTAGCCGAACAGAAAAATCGTCATATTCTTGAGGTAGCACGAGGTCTTTTATATGCCATGAAAGTTCCATACTTTTATTGGCCCCATGCTATCCTTACAACGTGTTTTCTTATAAATTGTCTACCATCTACCGTTCTTGGAAATAAATCTCCCTACTCTAAACTATTACCACATGATGACCCGTTTGCATTACCATTGAAAGTCTTTGGTTGTATATGTTTTGTTCATAATACATTGCCTAGACACAACAAACTTGATCCTAAATCTATCAAGTGTATTTTTATGGGTTATATTTGTTATAGTCCTTCTTTGCAATGCTTATTTGTGTCCAGTATTTTTCTGATAGCGCTTCTCCTGGTATGTCATCAGTACCAAGTTCTCCTCGATCGGTTGTGCCTCATGATGCAGAGATTGTTCAGCCCATAGAGCCAGTGGCCGATACCACACCCGTCGAGTTATTAGATCCACCAGAGTAAGTCCTTCATCACCAGTCTTTTTTGGTCCTCAATTTGATACTCATCCTATTGCTATACGAAAGGAACCTCGATCTTGCACTCAACCTTCTACTTCTCGTCCTATTTCCAATTTTGTGTCTCATCATTGCCTCTCACCTTTATTTTGTCAGTTTCTTTCTTCTATTTCCTTCATATATGTTCCACAGTCATATCAGGAGGCTCTACAACATCCAGGGTGGAAGTCAGCAATGGATGAAGAAATGAAGGCACTCAATGATAATCACACATGGTCACTAGTTTCTCTACCTACAGATAAAAAACCCATTGGTTGCATGTGGGTTTATAGAGTAAAACATAATCCGGATGTGACTATTGCTTGACTGAAGGCTCGACTCATTGCAAAAGGTTACACTCAATGCTATGGCATTGATTATGATGAAACATTTTGTCAAGTGGAAAAAATGAACTCGAGAAGTATATTATTATCATTGGCAGCAAATTCATCATTGCCAATATATCAACTGGATGTTAAAAATGCATTTCTCAATGGTGATATCAAAGAAGAGATTTATATGCAACAACCACCTGGATATGTGGTTGAGGGGGACTCCATATGTCGCCTTAAAAATCTCTATATGGACTAAAGCAATCCCCATGGGCATGGTTTGAGAAATTTAGTCAAGCCATCATACGGGTAGGTTTTTACAGATGCTCTGCAGATCACTCAGTATTTATTGAGAACACAACGAGAGGTAAGGTGATTCTAGCTGTCGCCTTATTTTAACTGGGAGTGACTCTGAGGGCATTTAAAAAATAAAAGAAAGAATATGTGCTGAATTCAAGACGAAGGATCTTGGATTACTGAAATATTTTTTGGGTATTGAGGTCTTACAATCCTGACATGGGATTGTTCTATCCCAAAGAAAATATGCCCTTGATCTACTAGAAGAAACAAGGATGATGTGATGCAAACCGGTAGACACTACTATTGATGCAAATACAAAATTATGTGGAGGCACTGGAGAAGATGTAGATATTGGTAAATATCAAAGGTTAGTGGGACGACTTATTTACATGTGTGTAACGAGGCTAGACATTTCATACATAGTATGGTAAGTTAGTACATGCACAAGCCACAACTTAGTCATTGGCAAGCACTTGAGAGGATACTATGTTATCTGAAAGGAGCCCTTGGAAGGGGGCTCCTCTATAAAAATCATGGTCACTTCGACATGGAGGGATTCTCAGATGCAGACTGGGCCAAATCCCCCAATGATAGAAAATCTACTTCGGGATTTTGCACGATGGTTGGAGTAAATCTGGTTACATGGAAAAACAAAAAAAAAATGTAATAGCACAGTCAAGTGCAGAATCAGAATACAGAGCCATGGCACACACTGTTAGTGAACTCTTATGGGTAAGATGTCTTCTCACTGAATTGGGATTCTATAAAGAAGCTCTAATGGATCTATATTGTGATAATCAAGCAGCAATACATATTACATCGAATCCATTCTTCTATGAGATGACAAAGTATATTGAGGTAGATTGCCATTTTATACGAGAAAAATTCCAAGTTGGTCTCTTATCTCTGAAGCACATATCATCACAAAATCAAGTTGCAGACATTCTCACCAAACTGGTCACTCACAAGATTATGTCTACCATATGCAGCAAGCTGGGCGTTTATGATATCTTCTCACCCCCAGCTTGAGGGGGAGTGTTAAAATGTGGGACCCACTATGGTGTTGAGCTGGTGGGACCCACCATGAGGACGTGGGACACCAAGAAGAGTCCTCACCCAAAGCAAGCACGAGTTAAGGAATCAAGAAGCACAAGCTGACTTGAGTTAGAAGACTTGAAGATCAAGTGGGACCCACAAATATCTAATGAGTTGGCACTCTTATCAAGGTGCGAGGGAGATCATGAGGGGTCCACAAGGATAAAGCTACGAGCTGGCTTATCCCTTATATTCACGTAAATAATGAAGGACTCCTAGTTCAACTCAAGTTAGTCTTCTAGTAGTTTAGTTTGAATAGATTTATATTAAAGAGTTAGAGTTCGAATATAATTAGGATTGAATGACAAGTTGTATAAGGACTCTACCTCCTCCTCTAGTATAAATAGAGGTGTTGTAATTCAGAATTAAAAAAGTCACACATTCAGTCCCGAGTTGGTTTCTCTCTCTCTCTCTTTGCGTGGCGCAACCTCTTCTTCCCCTTTTATTTTTCTTCTCTCTATGCGAGAGCTTTCCTTCCCTTTTTCTCTTTTTATTTCTTCTTTCCCTTGTTCGGAATCATGGAAAAGGGATCCCAAATTCAACATTCTCTCTTGTCAAAAGCACAAATTTGTCGATAATTTGGTGCTTACTCTTTTGAAGAAATTCTTTTCTCCTTTTCCCTCTATTGTTAGTGACTGATTTGGTCCACGGGTTCTTAAAATTACATTGAGTAATTGTTATTTGAAGAAGACCCTTGCCCTTGACCTCCACATTTGCCTTGCCTCATCATGGAGACTGGACACACCAGTAATAAGAGTGACATACTCTGCATTACTACGATTCCACTAAGAGTTCTCTCCAATTACCTTAGCTGGTCACAATCGGTATGGAGGGTTATCATTACTCATGACCTTCTAAGTCATGTTATCAAAATCCCTCCTCCGATTGATGAAGAAGATGAAGCCTACCACAAGTGGGTTAAAAATGATAACATGGTTATCAGTTGGTTCATCAATAGCATGGAAGAGCATGTAGCTAGTGGTCCACTTGGAAACAACCAAGGACATTTGGGACACTGTGCTAAGCTCTACTCGAGTACTGCCCCATTACAAAGAGTATATGATGTCTTACAAAGTATGCTAAATAATAAACATGAAGATAACATTCATGAGTTTTTGGTCTGGTTTCGAGACCTTCTCCAAGAATGGAAAATAGCTCAGCCATATTCCACTGACATTGTTGTTCAAGAACGACAACGAGAGGCCTTGGCAACAACTGTTTGCTTGTCAAATATTAAGCCTTACCTTAAGGTTGTGAGGTCCCAGCTTCTAAGTTCCTCCACTCTTCCATCCTTTGATGACATCAGTGCTACGTTAATATGGATCCCTGGTCCATCCCCTCATTTTCCTATTGATGCTCCATCGGCTATGTTCTCCGTGTTAAGCACCTAGCCAATACTACCCAAAAGACTGGCCTGTTAGGAGCAAAAGGCATAGGTACTTAACTCTAGGACCAGAATAGTACACCCCACCTTCGCGAGCCGACGTCCACGACGGGTGCCGGGTCAAGATCCCATAATCCCTTATGGCGACTACGTCCGGGGCTTGCGACACCTACGCCGAGACTCCCTTCGGGGATTCGAACTCACGACGTGGGAGCCCCCTCTGATACCAAATGTTAAGCACCTAGCTAATACTTAACCCCAGGGCCATAAGACTCCAAAAATCAGGGTACATCATCCTCATACCAAGGACGGGGCAGAAATATGAGAGGTGGTCAAACGGGTCCGAATAATTCCCATATTGAGCCTCGACTTTGCACTTAATGTGGTAGTCAGAATCACCTTGTGGAAACATGTTGGAAACTTCATGGAAAGCTTGATTGGGCCATGACTAATCTAGTCTCTGTTAATGTTGAGAAACATGAAGAAAAGACTGTCTCCCACTCCGGAAATGTAACTCTCATTGCTGAAAACTATGTTGCATTTCAAAAGATGAAGTCCTTAATGGAATCCTCCATTCCTCCATATCTACTGCCAGTACCACTATTGCCTTAGGTATGATTTCTTCCTCTTCATCCTCTTCTTCTTAGATGATCGACTCCGAGGCATCCAAACATCTGTCAGGTAACAAACACTTATTTAAGTCATTATCTCCTGTCTTCCTCAGAAATTCATTACTATTGCTAATGGTACCCAAACCAAGGTCCTTGGCAGAGGTTCCTCCTCTCTTACCTCATCTATTCCTCTTCAATATGTTTTGTGTGTCCCTCAATTTCCTTTAAATTTATTTTTTGTTAGTCAATTAACAAAATAGTTGAATTGCTTAGTCACCTTCTCACCGTCGTCGTCTAGTATTTCAGGATCTCATTACGAAGCGGGTGATTGGTGGTGTTGAATTTATGGGAAAGAGAAAAACTTCATTGACATCAATAACTTGTTGTAATCAGAGTACATGAACCTCTATTTATAATAGAGGAAGGTAGTAGAGTCCAATTACAATAAAACTACCGTTGTCCTAATTACACCCAAACTCTAACACTTAAGGTAAGTCCTAACATAATTAAATAACTCAATATTGATAAAAGACAAACATAACTCAAACAAAAACTCTTCTTGGTCATTACCCTAAGATAAAAATACTTTTGTGAGTCCTTCTTGATCTTCCAACTGATGTGATAAGGATGCCAGCTCATGGTAATCATTGTGGGTCCTACTTCTTATGGGCTTGGGCCCATATTGTGGGCCTTCCTTTGTGGTGTGGTCTATCTTATAATAATCTTACATATGTGGGCCTTTCTTGGTCGTGTGGGCTTGAGCTTATCTTCCAACACTCCCCCTCAATATGGGGGTGAGAGAACAATATGAACTCCCAGCTTGTTGCAAATGATGTATAAAATATTTTTGTATAAAATGGCACATCTTCCAATATGCGTTCATCTTCCAACATTCCCCCTCACGCCGTTGTGTCCTTCCATGAGGCCCTGTGTCATTATAAGTGAGAGTAAAAATCACTCCTAGCCGGTAAGCCATTGCTTCATACTCCAGTCTTAATTCTGGATGTGGGGCACACTCCACTGCTATCGGTAGTGTGTCTATCGGCATTGCTCTGAAGTGTCCACCACCGTGTCCCTCCACAGAACAATGACACTCAAGTGGTAGGAGACATAAAAGCCATTACAGGGGGGGGAGGATATCATAGATGTAATCATAAGTTCCTCCATCATGGACTTCCAACCACAAATAATTTTCATCTTTTTGACGGGGATGAAGTTCCTCCGTCATGGACTTCCAACCACAAATAATTTTTATCTTTTTGACTGGGATGAAGTTCCTCCGTTGTGGACTCCCAACCACAAATAATTTTGATCTTTTTGATGGGGTAAAATAAATGATGGCATGAGGCCACCTCTTCTTCAATAATAATGTCCCCAAAGAGACATAATAGCTACAGCTGAATATAACACGACCATCTTCCAACACATATAACATGAACCAAAATAATAAACTTTGCAAAAGAACCCATGAAATAATCCGATATAAAAATTTCTTCTTTGATGCACAAGCTTCATCTTTTGTGCTCCCCCTTTCTAAAATATTTTGATCACATAAATTTATCCACAACATAAGAAATATAATTTGTGAAGTTGTAATCTTTGCTCTCTTTCTAAGAGAAGCCAAAGTGAGAAAAATCAATTTATATAGTACATCAGAATGTGATTACAATGGAAGAAAACCAGCTGTGATGACAACAAGCATTACTGAAATACATCTAATAGAAGTTCTAGAAGAAGACAGTTATAACAAACTAATAACAATACAACTAATAGTAACAAGTTGGTTTCATTACATGAGTGTTATAATTGACTCCTCTGTCTTTGAATTATCATCCCCCCTCAAGTGAAAAGGTCTTGGAGCTATATAAAGTTGAGATTTGATGGACAAGAACCTTGAACTTGTAAGATGCTTAGTCAATAGATCTGCTGGTTGCTCCACAGTAGGAATAAATTGCAACAATATCTTTCCTTTTATGACTTGATCTTGTATGAAATGAAGGTCTATTTCTATGTGTTTTGTTCGGGTATGAAACACTGGATTCTTGGCCATATGGTAAGCACTGATATTATCATACCAGAGCAAAGGTATAGCAGGTATGGGCACACATAACTCTTGTAATAAAGCTTGCATCCAAACAATCTCAGTAGTTGCTAAAGCAAGACCTCGATACTCAGATTCTGCACTGCTGCGAGAGACTACTTTTTGTTTGGTAGAAGACAAAGAGACTAAGTTATCCCCTAGATAAACCAGATACCCACTTGAGCTTCGCCTATCATCAGGTTGAGCACCCCAATCTGCATCTGTGAAGCCTTCTATTGTCAAGTTACTGGAAGGACTTAACAGAAGACCATCTTGGATTGTTCCTCGTAGATATCGAAGTATTCTTTTGACTGAGAGCCAGTGAGTTGTGATTGGTTGTTGCATAAATTGGCATGCCTTATTGACAGCAAAAGCTATATCAGGCCTTGTCAAGATAACATACTGAAGTGCCCCTACTACACTCCAATATTGAGTAACCTTTGCCATAGGATCACCATCAAATTTAGACAAGTTCTGCCCAACCACTCCAGGTGTTTTTACTGGTTTGGCATCAAACATTTCAGTTCTATGAAGCGGATCTGAAAAGTATTTGGTTTGGCTCAAATGCATAGATCCTTCATTGTAAGACACCTCTATACAGAGGAAGTATGAAAGTTGACCCAAGTCTCTTAAGGGAAAAACAAAATCAAGTTGAGCTATGAGAGAAGAAATATGTGTTGAGGAGCTACCTTTGATTATGATATCATCAACATAGACAAGTACTATCATAGTAGTAGCCTTACCAAAATGTAAAAACATAGAACTATCAGTCGGAGAATTGCTGAATCCCCACTGTAGAAGAGCAGAACTGAGTCTTTGAAACCAAGCTCGTGGTGCTTGTTTCAAACCATATAAAGCCTTCTTCAAGCTACACACTTTGTTAGGAAATTGAGTGTCTAAGAATCTAGGAGGTTGAGACATATAGATTTGCTCTTCTAACTCACCATTTAGAAAAGCACTGTGAACATCAAGCTGACGAAATTCCCACTTGAAACTGAAAGCAACAGTTAGTATGATGAGAATAGTTGCAGCCTTAACTACTAGACTAAAAGTCTCAACATAGTCCAAACCATGAGTCTGATTATAACCTTTTCCCACAAGCCTAGCTTTATACCTCTCTATACTCCCATCTGGCTTATGTTTCAATTTATACACCCACTTACAACCTATCACATTGACATCAGATGGTTGATCAACAAGATCCCAAGTATTGGTTCGATGAAGAGCAGAAATCTCCATTTCCATAGCTTTAGTCCAGTTTAGATCTTTGAAGGCTTGTTCGAGAGTGGATGGTTTTGAAATTTTTATGGCAGAGAGATCAAGAATATTCTTTTTCTTGGTTATACCACTCATCAACCTTGTTGTCATTCGTGGAGTAGGAGGAGAAGGAGGTGCCTGAGTTTCGTGTATGGATTCAGGTAAGGAACTAGAGACAGGAGGAGTTGTTGGTGAATCTATAGGAGTAGTAGGGCCAGAATGTTCATTCAGGGAAAGGGACTGAGATGCTATAGAATCATTACTGCTATTTGAACAAGGATTAGAAGAAGTAGAGGAAAGTATAATGGCTGGAGTGAAACATTCTGCTGGAGGAGCAATGTATGGGGAAGAATGTTGAGGTTGAGCTAAGGGAAATTGTGTTTCATCAAAGACCACATGTGGTGTCACATACACTCTTCCAGTTAGATAATCAAGACACAAAAACCCTTTGTGATTAAAGCTATAGCCAAGAAATAGACACTTAACAGATTTGTACTACAATTTATGATTGTTGTATGGACGAATAAAAGGATAGCAAAGGCAGCCAAACACTCGAAAAGACTTATAATCTGGAATTCTGTTAAAAAGAGTGAAATAGGGAGAATCATACTTGAGAACCTTGCTGGGCATTCTATTGATGAGAAAAGTAGCTGTCTGAAAAGCATACTGCCAAAATTTCATTGGCAAAGAAGCATGTGCTAACAAGGCCAACCCAGTCTCAACCACGCTCCTGTGCTTCCTCTCAACTCTACCATTTTGAGATGAGTTGTAAGGACAAGTAAAATGATGGAGTATACCAGATTGTTGAAGAAAAGACTGGAAAGATCTGAATTCACCACCATTATTAGATTGTAAACACTTAATTTTTATATCAAATTGATTCTCCACTTGAAGTTTGAACTGTTTAAAGGTAGGAAGAGCTTGGTCTTTTGTATGCAAAGGATAAAACCACGTGTATTGTGAATAGTCATCTACAAACAGGATGAAGAATTTTGCACCAGAAGTAGACTTGACTGAGGTAGGTCCCCAAATGTCTGTATGAACAAGTTCCAATGGTTTAGATGCACGAAAAAAAGAGAGATGAGTTGGTAATCGATGGCTTTTGGCAAACTGACAAGAAGAACAAACAATAGCTTTATATTTTCCACAAGAAACATTACAATGATTCATAATTCTGGTGATAATGTCAGAGGTAGCATGGCCTAGTCTATGATGCCATAACTCTACTTTATTATCAACAGTACCAGAATTAGTAGAAGAAAAAACAGCAGTAGCAGTAACACCAACATAAGCCGACTTCTTGTTGTTGAACACTGGAAATTTGTAAAGACCATTCTCATGTTTGCCTTGAGAAATCACTTTCTTCGTATGCAAATCCTTCACAAAGAAACTATTAGACTGAAACTCAATTAAGGCATTATTATCTGAGCAGAACTTAGCCACACTAATCAAGTTTGCTGAGATGAAAGGAACATGAAACACCCTTTTGAGTTGGAAAGAGTGTGTGTTACAGACTAATCTTTTGAAACCAGTATTTGAAATGGAGAGATGCTTACCATTACCAATTGTGACCTCATCTATCCTAGTGTATGGTGTAGCATTGGCTAAATTTCCCATGTTCTGAGTCAAATGATGACTTGCGCCAGAATCAAGATACCAATTGTCATATGCAAGGTTGTTAGAAGAAGAAGAAGTACCAGAATTAGTATTTGAAGAAGAAGTAGAAGTGTCCTGAGTGCCTTGAAAAGAGATGTCAAGTCTGTGGTAACAGACCTGAACTGTGTGGCCAAATTTACCACATAACTGGCATTGAGGCTTCTTAGTGAAGCTTGAGTTGTGCCTGCCATTCTGTCCAGATCTACTCCCACGACCACGACCTTTGTAATGATAGTTGCTGGTATTTGGAGGATAGCCTTGTCCACGACCTCCATTAAATTTCCTTCCACCACCTCTGTTAATAGAGGAAGAGGCATAATTGGCAGACATAATTGAGATTCGTTCAATTGAGCTTTGTTGCTCAAGACACTGTTCAAAAGCTAGCAGCTTACTATGTACAACTTCAAGAGAGATCTTATCATCTCTAATGGTAATTGCAGTAACAACAACATTATAGTCAGATCCAAGGCCTCCAAGGAAATTCATAACCTGATTTTGTTATGAGACAGGTTCTCCAATAGCTGCTAGATTTTCTGCAGCGGCTTTGATTTTCATTATGTGGTCTATCATAGACAGTGAGCCTTTTTTTGTTGATTGTAACTCTAAACGTAGTTGCATTATTCTAGCTCTTGAAGAAGATGAGAAGGTTTTCTCTAAGGCATTCCATGCCAAGTGAGAGGAATTACAACCTATGATCTGTGCCATGATACCTGGTGTGAGTGGCGAGTAGATCCAGCTGAGGATTGTTCGATCTCGTCTCCTCCAAGCAACAAAATCTGGATTGAGCTGTCCTGAACTTAATTCTTTCTCTGGACAGATAGAAGTTCCATCTATGAAATCCTCAAAACCATTAGCAAAAACAATATTATCAATCTGAGATCTCCACAAGATGTAATTTGTTCGATCAAGTTTCACAGGCAAAGTGTGATTGAGCATCTGATAGGAAGGAATGGACAACATTGGTGAGCTTTGTCCAGATTCAATTGAGCCAGAGGACAAAGAAGATTGAGTGGAAGGCATGGAAGAATCAAGATAAAAAAATAATTATAGAAAATTCTCACACCTTTGATCAACAAATCTGATACCAAGATAGTATTTGTGAAGTTGTAATCTCTGCTCTCTTTCTTAGAGAAGCCAGAGTGAGAAAAATCAATTTATACAGTCCATCAGAATGTGATTACAATGGAACAAAACCAACTGTGATGACAACTGGCATAACTGAAATACATCTAATAGAAGTTCTAGAAGAAGACAGTTATAACAAACTAATAACAATAAAACTAACAGTAACAAGTTGGCTTCATTACATGAGTGTTATAATTGACTCCTCTGTCTTTGACTTATCAATAAGGAATAAAATACCTCTTTCTTGTACTTCTACTACTTCTCCCCCTCAAGTTGGGAGGTAATGGCAGTGATCCCAGCTTGAACCAAATATCATAGATGTAGCAATAAACCCAAATGACAAAGATGTATAAATAAGCCCGCAAACCAGGGATAAGTGAGATATTTTATGATATATAAACTCCAAAAGTGACCCCAAACAATTGGCTTAAATTCGGATTTTCAATGTAACAGAATATCAGCATGACCTTAGATCAAATTGACATGAAATTTTCTTCATCTGAAACTACACTGAAATAAATTTCATCCAAGTATAACATCACTTCATAAAATATAATTATTAGAAGATAAATAATCGGATAGGTTTCGGTCTCTGTCATCTGGCCGAACTAAGTTTTGTTTTTCCTATTTTTTTGGAACGACCATTGACTCTTCCAAGATCAATATTTCCTTATAAAAAACTCATACCGAGAATTGGTTGAATAGGTAAGAAAATAGACTTATGTGTATTTATTTTGATATATAAATCTTCATATAAAGTGTCTTTCGTGATAGCATAAAATACCTTGGAAGTTGAGGCTTTCTGCTGCCACTAGAACCTCTTTTTCAATCTGATCTTTGCTGCTTCAAATATCGATTTCTCTTTGAAGATAACTTAGATAAACAATTGGTTGAATAGGTAAAAGAATAGACTTACAGATATTTCTTTTGATATATATTTCTCTATATAAAGTCTAGTTCTTGATAGCAAAAAATACCTCAGAATCTGAAGATTGCTCTTGCTGCTCGAACCTTTTTGTAATTTGACCTTCTCTCATTCAAGTATCGATATATATCTGTAGATAAGTCCGATTGGAACAAATCATTCTTATTTGGAAATTAAACTCAAATATCTTTCCTTAAATATATAACTTTCAATATTAAAAACTACGTATAGAGGTTAAAATCGCAAAGAAAATTACGGGTGTAGAGACTAAAAAAAAAAAACTACGAACCTAGACCTAGGGTTTAGGGTTTAGAGAAAAGGATCACATTACCTCCGTGAGTTGACCAAGTCAACTCACAAAACCTGCTCTGATACCATGTTGAATTTATGGGAAAAAGAAAAACTTTATTTACATCAATAACTTGTTGTAATCAGAGTGCATGAACCTCTATTTATAATAGAGGAAGGTAGTAGAGTCCAATTAATTTAAAATTACCCTTGTCCCAATTACACCCAAACTCTAACACTTAAGGTAAGTCCTAACATAATGAAATAACTCAATATTGATAAAAGACAAACATAACTCAAACTAAAACTCTTCTTGGTAGTTACCATAAGATAAAGATACTTTTGTGAGTCCTTCTTGATATTCCAACTGATGTGATAAGGATGCCAGCTCATGGTAATCATTGTGAGTCCTACTTCTTATGGGCATGGGCCCATATTGTGGGCCTTCCTTGGTCGTGTGGCCAATCTTATAACAATCTTACATATGTGGGTCTTCCTTGGTCATTTGGGCTTGAGCTTATCTTCCAACAGGTGGTAGCCATGAAAATGGGGGCTTGTACTCCTTCACTCTTCCACCATTAGCTGCCCTATCATCCATTACATATGAGGCCCAACTTTGGCAGAACCGGCTTGGTTATCCATCTACCTCTTCACTTTGTTCTTTTCTTCCGTCTTTAAAAGTACTTTCTACTTTCAGGTTTGAGGTTTGTCAATTAAGTAAACACATTAGGAGTACATATTCTCCTCGTCTTACAACTACAAGTGCTGGTTCTTTTGAGTTAATACATTCTGATGTATGGGGACCTTTATGTGTCTCAAATATTTCTCAAGTTAAATATTTTATTACTTTTGTTGATGATTTTTCCCGAGTGACTTGGTTATATTTATTTAAAGAATGTTAAGAAATTCTTCCTCTGTTTAAAATTTTTCATGTTATGGTATTGACACAATTTGTGAAGAAAATTCAAATCCTTAGGTTTGATAATGCTAAGGAATATTTGTCTAATGAATTCAAATAGTTTTGTGAAGGTAATGGGCTTATCCATTAAACATCATGTGCCTATACCCCTCAACAAAATGGTGTTTGTAAAAGGAAGAATCGTCACCTTCTTAAAGTTGCTCGGGACCTCCTCTACCCCATGCAGGTACCCTATTTTTATTGGCCTCATGCTATACATACGACATGTTTTCTTATTAATAGGTTACCTTCATTGGTTCTTCATAATAAACCTCCTTACTCTGTTTTATTTCATGGTGAAGATCCATTTTCTCTTCCTCTTAAAGTGTTTGGATGTACATGTTTTGTTCATGTTACTTCCTCATAAAAAAATAAACTTGATACTCGGTCTACGAGTTGTATTTTTTTGGGGTACTCTCGCACCCAAAAAGGTTATGTCTATTACAATCCTACCCTTCGGAGGATGCATGTTTCTCGGGATGTGACTTTCTTTGAGGACACCTCCTTCTACTCCTCCCATGATGCTCCTCCAGGATGGACATTTCCTGCTACCACTCCGTCTCTACTTGTGCCTTTCAATATTGATATTAATCCACCCTTGATGCATCGGCCATACCTTCACCATTGGAGTTTTCGGATCCACCAAAGGTAAGTCCTCCTCCTATGTTTGGGCCTAAATTTGATACTAGGCCTATTACTTTAAGAAAGGAACGTCGTTCCTGTACTTCTTCACATCCTATCTCAAATTTTATGTCTCACCCTCGCTTGTCTTCCGAGTGTTTTCAGTTCCTTTCTTCTATTTCTTCTACTTCCATTCCACAGTCGTATCGGGAGGCTCTGAAGCATTGAGGATGGAAGGTGGCTATGGATGAAGAAATACAATCCTTAGATGAAAATCAAACCTGGTCCTTAGCATTACTCCCAAAAGGTAAAAGACCAGTTGGTTGTAGATGAGAGTTTTCAGTGAAACAAAACCTGGATGGATCGTTTGCTCATCTTAAAGTCGACTCATTGCTAAAGGTTATACTCAGTGCTTTGGGATAGATTATGAGGATACCTCTCCTATTGCAAAATTCAATTCGTTATGGATCATCTTATCTATTGCTGCTAACTCATCATGGCCCGTATATCAATTGGATGTCAAAGATGCCTTTTTAAATGGTGATATACGTGAGGAAATTTATATGGTTCAACCACCTAGTTATGTGGTTGAGGGGGAGTCGGTATGCCGGTTAAAAAAATCTTTATATGGGCTTAAACAGTCCCCTCGAGCTTGGTTTGATAAATTTAGTCAAGCCATTCTACGGTTTGGTTTTCATTGGTGCTCGGTTGATCATTCAGTATATTTTAAAGATACTATCAAAGGGAAAATATTATTGGCTATATATGTTGATGATATTATCTTAACTGGTGATGATGCTCAGAGCATAAAAGAAGTGAAGAATATGATATATTAGGAATTCAAGACTAAAGATCTGGGTATGCTTAAATATTTTTTGGGCATAGAAGTTCTTCAATCCATGGGATAATATTGTCTCTACAGAAATATGTCTAGGTTCTCCTTGAAGAAACATGAATGAAGGGTTGTCGACCAGTTGATACACCTTTGGATACAAATGTAAAATTGTGTGCCACGACTGGAGAAGATATTGATATTGGCAAATATCAAAGACTTGTGGAAAAACTGATGTATCTCACTGTAACTAGGCCAGACATATCATATGTTGTATGAGTGGTGAGTCAATTCATGCACAAACCAAAAATTACCCACTGGCAGGCCTTAGAGAGAATTTTACAATACCTAAAAGGAGATATGGGAAGAGGATTGTTGTATAAAAAACATGGCCACTTCAACATAGAAGGCTTCTCATATGCATATTGGGTTGGATCACCTGTTGATAGGAAATCTACATCGGGATATTATACTCTTGTTGGAGGGAACTTGGTTACATGGAAAAGTAAGAGGCAAAATATGGTTGCAAGATCTAGCACCAAAGCAGAATACAGAGCCATGCCCCATACAGTTAGTGAGCTCTTATGGATTAAAACTCTTCTTATCGAATTAGGATTTTATAAAAGAGGTTCCATGGGTTTGTATTGTGATAACCAAGCAACCATTTATATTACTTCAAATCTAGTATTCCTTGAAAGAACTAAAATATTGAGGTGGATTGTCACTTTCTGCGGGAGAAGTATCAAGCAGGAATAATCTCCCTCAAACATGTTTCATCTCAAGAGCAAGTAGCTAATATTCTCACTAAACCCGTTACATCTAAAATCCTATATTTTATATGTGGCAAGCTGGGTATTTATGATGTCTTTTCTCCTCCAACTTGAGGGGGAGTGTTGGAAGATGGGCTCAAGGACACAAGCTTAAGACAAGAAGCCCACACATCAAAGGAGTGTCATATGTGTAAAATATGGTACCTTCCATAAAGATGGCATAGAGGTGTAAATATGTGTTCCTTTTACTAGAGGCTATTGTTTATACATTATGTATGCAGCATGATGGGACTAACTTCCCCCTCTTTTTCTTTTCATCTAAACAACAACTCCTCTCCTAGTCAGATCTTGACCAATATTGATCAAATATTCCTCCTAAATCCGACTCTCATTGGTTCCCCAAGGTTTCTGGGGTTACCAGGGACATGCTGCATTCTGCCAATGGGGAAGCCGTGGTGGTAGATCACTCCAGGATTATTAATGTTGTGCAGGTTCAGACATGATGTGTTGAATGGGCTCCACCCATAGATTTTGTTAATGAGATAATCCTGAGTTTAGAAGCAGAAGTGGCCAGGGGTGCAAGGCTCAATTGCAGGACTTATGAAGGGCGTGTCTACCTCAATCTTCATGAGGTTCAGAAAGCTCTACATGCAAACAAGACAAACTTACCATATATCTGGTTAATGTGCAGCGGTGTTTTGAACTACAATGATACAGATGGTGACAACAACATTCTTCCATGGCTTAAGACCATTATTCAACATGATATACCATTTCTGGTTTTTAGTGGAGATCAAGATTTTGTTGTTCACCATGTCTTGCAGCTGCGTTTGGCCTTGAGAAACTCCATGATTGACCTGTATTCTAAGTGTGGATCCATAGAGGTGGCTTCAAGAGTGTTTCATGATGCCTCACTTGATCAAACCCACGTATTGACATGGAATGCGATGATTACTATTGGAGCACAAAGGTTATGTAGAGATTCACTTGATTTGTTTGGTGGAATGCAATCTCATGGCATTGTACTAGATGAGATAACTTACCTGGGAAGTGGTTTAGTACAGGATGCTTGGCCCTACTTCAAGTCTCTTGATGATCATGGACTGGCTCCAGGGACTGAACACTATGCCTGCATGGTTACTGTTCTCAGTCGAGTAGGCTAGTTACATGAGATGCTTGAGTTTATTGACACAATGCCAGTAGAGCCTAATGCCTCTATGTTAGGAGCTCTACTTACAAGAGGCAATAACCATGGAACAGTGGAGCTTGGGTCACGTATCACTTGCTCCAATCTGGGTGCATTACATCAAGGGAAACTATTGTAGGCTTACCTCCAAGAGAGGTTTTAACTGCCCGATTTCAAGTTGCTTTTTAGAAGCCGAGGTTCTCATTGAAATTTGTGCACGACTGTTGATGGCTTACTTGCATGAATATGCTCATGAGGCTCATGTTGCTGGTCTCTGTTATGGGATAAACAATATAGGAATCAGATTTAATTACACAACATTAGTCCGAGCCTTAACTAGTACTGCTGCGGCTACTTGTGGATTTCACAAGGATATGCCGATTGATCCGAGGGTGGTAGTTTATGCCAAGAAAAGAGATGGTCCACTGGCAGAACTTGGGCTGACAGCAAGTCATTACATTTCAGTCCATTTTGTTCACTTTTCACATTGGTGGGTTTATTCTCACATGGGTTTCAGAAGATTATGGTGAAACGTCTTGTTGGCCAGTCATGGTCTTACCAGCATGGAGCAAGTGCTAGTTCAGACTGTTGTTTGGTTGCTGGACTGTATGGTGGTTTGTTGCAGTGAGTAATGCTGGCAGTGTTGGATTATTTCCCTCCAAAAAAAATTTGCTTTTCAAGCTGAACATTTGGCTAGGGTGTTACATTGGAGCGCTTACACGTCTTGTGTCATTCATTGGGTTGACACAACTGCCACAACTGCTACTTGGGAAGATGTGGAGACGTTTCGGCATGCATCCCTACCTGCGAACTTGAGGACAAGCTCTTTCTCCAGAGGGGGTGTAATGTTATGTACCCAATAGCAGGCCGTGTCATGTAGAGACGCCGTGGCTGAGTCAATTACTTTGATTGTATGAGTTACGTAATCATTAAGTTTAATTACTTTTCAAGTTAAATGCCGAGGAAGGGCAAATCTGTAATTTTCTCTTGAACCTTGTGGACATGAACCCTATTTAGAGGGGAAATGGAATGGAAGAAAAGAAGTCTTGATTTAGAGTAAACAAGGGATTTGGAGTTCTCTGCAATGAGCTCTAGAATGTACATTCTCCTAAACGAACCTAACGATGTGTGTTCTCGTAAAAAAACCTAGGGTTTCAAGTTCCCCTTCGAGCTTAGTTATCTCCTCATCCTCCTTCTCCCCTCTGAATCAATGTGTGAGATCCAGGACCGTAACACATTACCTAAGGAATCCTAAAAAATAAACATGGTATCAGAACTGTGATTTTCATGATTCAAATTATTTTTCCATTTTGGATTATGCGTCATGAGGGCATTGTTATTGTGATGAAATCTGATGAAGTTTTATTCTGTAAAGGATCCTCTTTTTTTGTTTGTTTACTGTTGTAAAGTATAATCAGATTCTGCTCTGATTGATTCCAAGAGCTCAATCTGTTGTCTACCTCTACTGTCTTTGTTGGCTCATGCATTGCGGGGAGGAAGGAGACATTGATTAAGCCTTTGTCTGCATGCATTCTATTGGAACCGAGCCATTGATTCTCTTCTTCGTTTCATATGTGGGCCTTCACCAATTTATCCATGTGCCTACACAAGATGGGGAGTATTAAGGATAGTCCCACATACATTAGTGAGTACAAAGATTTTACATTTATTAGTTGGTAGAAGAGGTTTCCTAAGTGGCTAGTCATTTTGTGATGGGGTTTGGATCCCATTTCACATGGTATCAGAGCAGGTACTCATACGTGAGCCTCCACCCAAATTATCCACTTGTACAACCACAAAAGAGGGCCTACATGTGAGAGGGAGTGTTAAGGAATTTTCCAGTTAGTGAGTAGAAAGATTTTGAGTTTATTAGTTGGGAAAAAGGCTTCCTAAGTTGGCTACTCATATTGGGATAGGGCCTTGGACCCAATTTAACATGGCATAAGAGAAGGTACTTATATTTGAACTTTCACCTAAATTATTCACTTGTAGAGTCACAAAAGAGAACCTTCCTAAGTTGGCTCGTCATTTTTTGGATGGGCCTCAGACCCAACTTCATGGTATTAGAGTATTAAATTTAGGATCCCTCGTCAAAAGGAATGCTCTACGAAGATATGATCAACACCACTCAAAGAAGACTCTTTTGTGAAGAAAGATCACAAACCGTGAGATAAGTTCTTCATTTTTTATTACTTCATGTTATTGGTTCTGAATTTAGAAGATGATTCAAAGATGAGTATGTGAGTGCATTTCATCTTATGATATTGTGGATAAACATGTCTCTCCATCTAGAAGAAGCTAATAAAATTTTTTTGTCGGTTTGGAATTTCTGTGAACCGAGACCAGTCCATGATCAGATTGTTGGAATTTGTTTTTTGTGGGTATAAGAGTCCCTTGATATTGAGTCTCTTATGAGTGAAATTTAAAGAAAAAAAATCAGAATACTGATTTAGTGTCAATGCAAAAGTTCTTCATACATCGTGTTGTTTGAAGAATACTACTTGGTGTTATTGTTAGAATTTTTTTGAGAGTTATTTTCGTTGAAGGGCCTATCATGGCCAAAAAGAATATGAATATCAAAGGTGATATATTGAGAATTATCAGTATACCCTTACGAGGGGTAGCAAATTTTATTGGTCCACATTGGTTCAGAGGTTTTTTATAACAAATGACCTACTTGGTCAGCTCACCAACTGAGGACCACCTATGAAGAAAATATTTTTAATAACAAATGGTTGAAAGATGACACTTTGTTGATTAGTTGGCTAATCAACAATGGAAGAACATGTCTCCAACAATGTCAATCATCTTGAAATTGCAAAACAAATTTGGGAGACATGTGCTAAGCTGTATTCTTGCCCGGATACTCTACATAGACCATATGATATTCTCCAAAGGATGTTGAATACTAAACAAGGAGAAAATATCCATGAGTACTTGGCCCAATTTAGGGGCTTTCTCCAAGAGTGAAAGTTAGCTCAACCTTCAACCACATATATTTCTGTCCAAGACAAGCAGAAGGAAGCCTTAATTACTGCTATTTGCCTTGCAAATATTAAATCACATATTGAGATTGCCAAGAGTCAACTTCTGAGTGCTTCTTCTGTCCCCATGTTTGATGATGTTTGTGCAACACTACTCTGTATTTTAGACACTTCTTCCTCCACTACTGAAGTATCGTCCCCTATGTATTCAGATCATAGAGGAACATCATCTGACCACGGCTGAGGTAGAGGTTATAGAGGAGGTTGAGGAAGAGGTGGAAGGATTGGCATTGGTAGAGCAGATGGGAAAGAATGTACTCATTTTAAGAAATTTGGCCACACTGTAGATCAATGCTATTACAAGGATTACAAGGCATGTAGTTACTATGGACAATATGGTCATTATAAATAAATATGCTATAAAGCTAATGGATTGTTAGAATTGACAAAGGCTAATCAAGCCTTTGTAAGTGATACAAAAGAAGAACAACCCACAAAATCAGCAGTACAATTTTTTTTTACTGATGAAGAGTATGAGCTATTTCAGAAAATGAAGACAATGATGGGTTCTTCTCCTAGTTCCTCAAACACTATTGCTCCCACTACTACTTTAGGGGGGGGTTAGTGCACATGACTCAGGACATGATCTTCATGCACATTACGCAGTTCATGTCCTAGTGTCGTTAGGGAGCGCCAAAATTCATGTCATGTACATGAACATACATGACTCAGAAGTTCATGTCCCAAGAGTAAACGGTGAAAAGTGCTTTCCGCCCAATTTTGAGAATCATCTACATGACTCTCGCGCGGGGTTGTCTCTCGGGGCTCTCTCTGCCGCACACCCTCTCTGCCATTTCATTCCCGCAGCCCTCTCTCCTTCTTTGCTCCCTCTCTCGTCTCCACTGTCCCTCTCCGGTCTCCCTCTCTACGACGTCCATCTCGCTGCGAACATCCTTTCAGCATCTTGCTCTCCATCTCGGACTCACTCTCCCTCTGAACATCTTGCTCGATTTTGACATTTGGGCTTCAATTTTTTTAATTTCTACTTCGATTCATCATCGATTTCCCCATTCGGCTTTGATTTCAGCCATTAGCTTCGGTTTAACAGCCATCCTCCCTCTCCTCTCCCTCTTGACCTCCGTCGCAGAGCACGGGAGGTCGAGCATCTGTTGCAGAGCTTCTCGGCCTCCCTCTCGGCGTACCGTCGGAGCGCCGCCTCTGTCAGCATTGCCCGCGACCGTCACCTTTGCCTACTAGCCCGTCCTCGTCGCCATCGCTGTTGCCCGCTGGTTCACCGCTGAGGAAGACGAAGATGGTTTAATTTTTCCTAAGTTAGGAAAAATTAAACTATCTTCATAAAAATCATTAATTTATAATTTTTATTTATAAAATAATTATTTTTATTTTACAATTACTATATTAAAATAGTGATTTAATAGTCATAATTAAAATATTGTTAAAATAAATATTTGATAAATTATTTTGGCATAATTATCCGATTGCTATAGTTAATTAAACCAATGGTTTTAAATTTTGTGATACTAGATTAGTAATTAATAATACATAAAATATATTATGTACAAATATATAGTGTTTTAAAGTTATGATTAGATCAATTTTTTCTCTTAAATTATTCATTTTTAGGTTAAAGTATATCATATGTTATTAATAAATTAATAACTCAACGTATTACTTTTATTTTTTTAATTTATAACGTTATTTATTTATTATTTGTAATTAATCATATACGTATTTCATTGGCTCATGTAATTACCATATTAATGCACAATAAAATATCTAATTCAATTAATAAATATATTAAGTTATTTAATTATACATTAAATAACTTATTCGTGTAGTAATAATGGTTGTTTTACCTAATTTGGGGTTTAAGGATTATGTTGTAATTAAGTGCACTGTAAAGGTTTAGAGATTCTCTTGTTTTTTATGTTTTTTATGTTTTTCTCATGTTGGGGCACTAACACTGGAAATTGTTTTCCAGTGCACATGAAGTCGTCAACACTAACACCAAGTGCGAAGATGATCTTCATGTAAGACATTTACTTGAACTTGAAAAATCTATTTGGGGGACTAATCCCCCCTTAGGTATGCTATCTGCGTCAACTTCATCCTGGATAATTGATTCAGGAGCCTCCGAGCATCTTATAGGTAACAAAAATTTATAACATTCTCTATCTCCTTGTCTTTGACACAAGTTTCTTACCATTGCCGACGATTCTTAAACCAAAGTCCAAGGGAAAGGATCCACTTCTATCACACCATCATTTCCGTTCAGTGATATTCTATTCGTTCCTACTTTCCCTTTGAATCTATTGTCTGTTAGTCAGCTGACAAAATAATTTAATTGCTCTGTTACCTTCTCACCAACTTCATGTGTATTTTAGGATCTTATAACAAAATAGGTGATTGGTGGAGGCCAGGAACAAGGGGGGCTTCACTACCTGGACGTGCCAAAAATGAATATGGTTTCCACTACTAAAAAATAGATAAGGCTATGGCACAATCGATCAGGACATCCATCTACACAATCTCTTCATTATATGTTTCCTACTCTTAAAGTAAGGTCAGAATTTCATTGTGAAGTTTGTCAAATGAGTAAACATCAAAGGAGTACATACTCTCTTCGTCTAGAAGTCAAAAGTGTACTCCATTTTGTTTAATTTATATTGATGTTTGGGGACCCTTGAGTGTCTCAAACGTTTCTCAAGAAAAATATTTTATTACATTTATTGATAATTTCACTCACACAACTTGATTGTTTGTATTTAAGGAGAGTTCTAAAATACCAGTGATTTTGAAGTCACAGTTTGGTTAGAAAATAAAAATACTCTAGTCTGATAATGCCAAAGAATACATTTCCAAAGAACTTGACTCCTTTTGTCAAGAAAATGGCATTATCCATCAAACATCATGTGTAGCCAAATGGTAAAATCATCACATTCTTGAGGTAGCTCGAGGTTTATTATATGCCATGAAAGTTCCCTACTTTAATTGGCCTCAAGCAGTCCTTATGGCTTGCATTTTTATAAATCGTCTACCAACTTCCATTCTTGGTAATAAATCTCCTTACTCTAGATTATTACCAAATGATGATCCATTTTCACTACCTTTGAGAGTCTTCGGATGTCAATGCTTTGTTCATAATTCATTTCCTAGATACATCAAACTTGATCCTAAATCAATCAACTGTATCTTTTTGGGATACTCTCGCACACAAAAGGGTTATGTTTGTTATAGTCCCACTCTTCAAAATTTATTTGTGTACAGGGATGTAACATTTTTTGAAGACTCCTCATTTTATTCTGACAGTGCTCCTCCTGGTCTGTCCTCAGTACCAGGTTCCTCTCAACCGGTTGTGCTTCGTGATACAGAGATCATTCAACTCCCAGAGCAAGAGGCTGACACCACACCCATCGAGTTAATAGATCCCACATAGGTAAGTCCTTCGTCCCCAATTGTTTTTGGCCCTCAATATGATACTCGTCCTCTTGTTGTACAAAAAAAACCTAGACCATGCACTCAACCTTCTACTCCTCATCCCATTTCAAATTTTGTGTCTCATCATCGCCTCTCACCTCTATGTTGTCAGTTTCTTTCTTCTATTTCCTCCATATCTGTTCCACTAACCTATCTGGAGGCTCTACAACATCCAGGGTGGAAGCAGTAATGGATGAAGAAATGAAGACACTTAATGACAATCAGACATGGTCACTGGTTCCTCTTCCAACAAATAAAAAACCCATCGGTTTCAAGTTGATTTGTTATGCACACTATAAAATTATTATTTTAATTGTTTTTATTTAATTTACTTTATTTTATTTCAGTTTTTAGCCACATGGGTATTTTTGGAATATTTTATTTATAGGGGTATTTTTGTAAATATTTTCTCTTAAACCATGTAAGGGTGAACCCTATTTAAGGGGCAAGAGTAATGAGAAGGAAAAACATTGATTTAGAGTAAACAAGGGTTTTGAGTTCTCCTCAATGAGCTCAGGGGTGTGCGTTCTCCATAACGAACTTGGTTTTTCAAGCTTCCATTTGGCTTGATCTTCGCCTTTCTCTTCTTCCTCCCTAGGAATCCATGTGTCAGATCCGAGACCATAACAACTGGTATCGGAGTGGGAACACAATGGACTATTCCATATCCCAAGAAAAAAATGGATTGCTATGCGTAAGGAATTAGAAGATATACGCGCATTGTTAGTAGCTTCCATTAAAATTTCTGAAAGGGAGAAACTCGCAACCACAGAAAAGAAGGTCATACAACCTAAATTCTCCAAGCACGAAATATTCACGGGAACTAGAGGCAGTAGACGTTGTCTCAGATGGGCTGAAGCTACAAGAAATCAGATAACCCTCGATCTCTCCAACGATGGTGACATCAGAAATGGGGTTCAACATCAAATCATTTCTCATTGGATGCCATACATTTCCCTGAATAGAAGACACATGATATCTAAGAGCTCTCTGTCTCATAAGAGCTCCCCGAACTTCCGAAATCAGGCGGTGGGGACCCCGATTTTTTGAAATCGGAGGGGTTTTCCCCAACTCCCTTCTCACGTGAGGCCACAAGTCTTGCACAGGCGACGCAAAAAAAATCCGAGACACCTCCCTCTTGGAAAATAGGCGAGCGGAGAAGCCCCAAATGGGTGTTGTTCGCTGTAAAAAAAAGCCCAGTGCAACGCCTTTCCGTTGGGGTCCATCGTTTCGGCAACCGATAATGTGAGGAGAGAAAGGAAGAAAGGGCGACGGGAGAAAGGGGAGCCAAAAGACCTCTCAGACCATGAGATGGAAAATCCCCAAGTGGAGAGGCCACGACGTCCTCCTATTAGCCACCGGAGAAAGAGGAGGCTCCGACGGGGCCATCGGACAAAATTTCAGGGGGATTATGCTTCTGGCCACCACCTCTCACTCTCAATCCACCTCTCAGCAAAACAGAGGGAAACCAATTTCCAAATTTGTTGGGCTAAGTATCGGCAACCTCAATTTTGTATACAATCTTTCACCAAGATAAGAAAATCGCATAGTTGTGTGATGAAGTGTCAGCAATGCAAGATAAAAAAATTTTGGGTCCCATTTCTATAGTAATGACAGAAGGAGATGAGAAATCCAAATGTTTTGGATTTTTTCAATTTGAGAAGCCAGAAGATGTTGCTCTAGATGTTGAGGAGCTTAAGGCGAAAAGAAATTGATGACAAGGAGTGGTATGTGGGGAAGGCCCAGAAGAAATTAGCAAGGGAGATGGAATTGAAGGGACGGTTTGCTAACATGCCCGGTCGAAATGTGGATGTTAGGCATGCCATGATAGTCGGATTCTACCAAAACAAGAACCATAACAGGGTTATACTATCAAACATAATCTGGATAGGTCAATAGAACGATTGAAGGCTCGACTAGTTGCTAAAGGTTTATTATATGAAGAAACCTTCTCTCTAGTGGCAAAAATGAACTCGGTAGGTATATTATTATCTCTGGCAGCCAATTCATCATGGTTGATATATCAACTTGATGTGAAAAATACATTTCTGAATGAGATATTAACGTAGAAATTTATATTCTACAACCACTTGGGTATGTGGTTGTGAGGGAGTCAGTTTGTCAACTAAAAAAATCTTTGTTTGGTCTCAAGAAATCCCCTCAGGCATGGTTTAAGAAATTTAGTCAAGCCCTCATACTAGTCGGATTTTATAGATGCTTTGGAGATCACTCAATATTTATTGAAAACACATCAAGAGGCAAGGTAGTTCTGGTAGTATATGTTGATGATATCATTTTAATTGGTAGTGATTCCAAGGGCATCCAGAAAACAAAGAAAAAATATGTGCTGAATTCAAGACAAAGGATCTTGGACTACTTAAATATTTTTTGGGTATTGAAGTATTACAATCCAAACATTTGATTGTGCTATCCCAAAGGATGTATGCCCTTGGTCTACTAAAGGAGACATGAATGATTGGATGCAAACCAGCAGAAACTCATATGGACTCAAATAAAAATTTATGTGGAGGCACTGGAGAAGATATAGATATTGGGAAATATCAAAGACTAGTGGGAAGACTTATTTACCTATGTGTAACAAGGCCAATATATCATATGCAGTAAGTGTGGTAAGTTAGTACATGCACAAGCCACAACTTAGTCATTGACAAACACTTGAAAGGATACAACGATATCTAAATGGAGCTCCAGGAAGAGGGCTTCTCTATAAAAACCATGGTCACTTCAACATCGAAGGATTCTCAGATGCAGACTGGGCCAGATCTTCGGATGACAGAAAATCTACTTTGGGATTTTGTACTATGGTTGGAGGGAATTTAGTTACATGGAAAAGCAAGAAGCAAAATGTAGTAGCCATGGAAAAGAAAGAAGCCATGGCACACACTGTGAGTGAAATCCTATGGATAAGATCTCTTCTCATTGAATTGGGATTCTACAAAGAAGCTCTGATGGATCTATATTGTATAATCAAACAACAATACACATTACATCAAATCCAGTCTTCCATGAAAGAACAAAGCATATTGAAGTGGGCTACCATTTTATACGAGAAAAATTTCCAAGCAAGTCTTTTATCTCTAAGGCATATATCATCAGAAAGTCAAGTTGCAGATATTATCACCAAACCAGTCACTCACAAGATTTTTTCTACCATCTGTAGCAAGTTGGGCATCTATGATGTTTTTGCACCCCCAGCTTGAGGGGGAGTGTTACAATGTGGGACCATCCATGGTGCATAAGCTGGTGGGACCCACCATGAGGACGTGGGATGCCAAGAAGAGTCCTCACCCAAGCTAGCATGAGTTAACAAGATACAAAGCACAAGCTGAAATGAATTAGAAGACTTGAAGATCATGTGGGATACACAAAGATACCACGAGCAGGTAATCTTATCAATATGAGCTGGAAGATCATGTGAGACCCACAAGGATAAGGCCACGAGCTAGCCTCCTCTCTTATGTCCACGTTATTGAAGAAGAGCTCTAGTTCAACTTATATTAAACCTCTAGTAGATTGTGTTATCTTTTCATGATAGACTTATCTTAGAGAGTTAGAGTTGAAATGTAATTAGGAGATTGAAAGGTTAATTTTATAAGGACTCTATCACTTCCTCTACTATAAATAGAGGTGTTTTAATTAGGAATTAATCAAGTTAAACATCTCCTTCTTGAGTAAATATCTCTCTCTCTTGCGTGTCGCACACTTTTCTCCCCTCTTCTCTTCTCTCTACCTGAGAGCTTTTCTCCCCTTTTCTTCTTTTTCTTTCTCTCTTCTCTTGCTCAAAATATTGGAAAAGGGATCCTAAATTCAACAGTTTGGTAAGTTGTAGTCTCCATCGTTAGAATATTTTTTTTCCAAAGCATATCTGCTCGGTTGGAGCTTGGGATGTCCTACTCTGTTTGGAAGCATATTACTGTTTTTGGAGTCTCAAAAACCACCAGTGCCGGGGGGGGAAGAAGGAGACATTGGTTCCTCTATTTTCTGGCTAATTTGTATTTTTATGGTATTTTTGTTCCTATCTTTAGGTATTGCTACTATCCGAGTTGATTCTGGATTGTATCTCCGCTGCTGCTGTCCATTGGGAAACTCTGGTTTTCCTTATTTCCTAGTCGTAAACTCTACCGATTGTGAGTTGATTACTGCTGACTTATCTGACTGATTGATTACTTTGCTACACTGCTTCAACATTAACCCACTTGAGTTAATTACTGCCGAGTTGATTACTCTACTGGACCTGCTGAATAAGATCTTATTTCTATCATTGCTGCTATTTTTTCAGAAATCAGAGAGGAAGTCTCTACAAATCCAATTTTATACTATCTTCGGAAGTTATTTTCTTTGCTTGATCAGCAGTCCATTCCGATTCTTGTTGTTGTCGATGCTGCTGATTTATCGTCTTCTCCGTTGTTGTGTTGCCATTTTTGGACAATGAATCAATCTTGTCGAATGTACTCTATGGCAGCATCCTGATTGCAAGCTTCTGTAAACTTGCTCTGTTACTCGGTGTTCAGCCTACTGTCTCTGATCCTTTGTTCGCTACTGCCTCTCTGGGATACTATTACTAGAAGATATCTTCTCCTTCTCTCTCGTTGGTTCATTGCCAGCAATCTCTCTGGTTTTGATTCCGCTCCATTCGGTGCCGCAAGGAGGAAGAAGATATATTGTTGAAAAATTAATGTTTTCCTAAGTTAGGAAACTGGGTTTAATCAAGCACTGGTTCTGATCGAGACCCAGTCCAGTCGAATGTGAGCCAAAAACTAGAGACCAGAGTTGACTGCTTCCGCACCAGTCTACTGAGTTAACTCGGGCCAAGGTTAACTCAATGAGTCAACTCGGGTCTGGGTCAACCTAACTCGGCCCACTTATTTTCTACCTCGGTTATACATGTTCAGGTCCTGAGTTATATACATATTTCTTCTACAACTCGATTATATTAGTTTACTATTTGACTTGATTTGACTCGGTTCTCTATCTCCGATTGGATTATTATCTTGGATTATTATTCGGTTCCAACATATTACTTGGTGCAACTTCCTTATTTATTGATGGACTCGCTGCGGACTATTTCATGTGTCCTTATTACTCTTAAGGACTTTCATTATTTATTGATTATTCTCTGTTATACAACTGCACATGTGGTGCATATTATTTGGGCATTGGCTCATTTTCACTACTGCTATTGTGTCTCTTTGGTTGAGACATTATTTATGAAGAAGAACTCTTGCTTGCCTTGGGTTCACTATTTTCTGACTGTTGTCAGCATTGGTTCATTTGATGCAGAATTTGAATTTCTTAGAAAAATAAAGCACATGGTGGCCTCAACATCTTATTTTCCTCTTTACCCATTACCCTTTGGCAGTCTTTCTCCTACCATCCTTTATTTGACTCTCACTTACCCTTATTGGCCAACCCTTTTAAAGTATTGCTTTGGTTAGTCCCTTTTATTCATATGGGTGTTTTAAGTCTATTGAAACTTTTTATTGGTACCCGTGGATCTTCATCGTCGTCTTGTGAATGACAAGCATTACCCACTTTAGTGATTATTTTCACTATATTTGTTCAAAATCCTTTGAGTTTGGTTTTGACTTATGTTTTTTCACCCATTTCTACCCTTTGAGAGTTTGTACTTGATGTCGTACTTATCCTTGGGACACCGTGATGGAGGAGCTTATTACTACATCTATATTATTTGGTTCAAGTTGAGATCAGTGCCATTACCTCTCAGTTTAAGGGGGAGTGCTGGAATATATGATGTAATTAGGGTGACATTAATGTAATTAGTTTAAATTTTTTTTCTCTTCTTCATTCTTATTACGGTGAAGGGTTCACAAGTAATAATGATACTTTTGATACTGTTGGAAGATAAGCTCAAGCCCACACGACCAAGGAAGGCCCACATATCTAAGATTATTATAAGATGGGCCACACGACCAAGGAAGACCCACAAGATGGGCTCAAGCCCATAAGTAGGACCCATAATGATTACCATGAACTGACATCCTTATCACAATAGTTGGAAGATCAAGAAGGACTCACGAAAGTATTTTATCTTATGGTCACGTCAAAGAAGCGGTTTAGTTTGAGTTATGTTTGTCTTTTAGCTCTATTGAGTTATTTAATTAAGTTAGGACTTATCTTTAACTGTTAGAGTTTGGGTGTAATTGGGACAAAGGTATTTATTGTAATCAGACCCTACTACCTTCCTCTATTATAAATAGAGGTTCATGTACTCTGATTACAACAAGTTATTGATTTCAATGAAGTATTTTCACTTTTCCATAAATTCAACATGGTATCAGAGCAGGTTTTGTGAGTTGACTTGTTCAACTCACGGAGGTAATGTGATCCTTTTATCTATATCCTAAACCCTAAGTCTAGGTTCATAGTTATTTTTTACTGTTCCTACACCCTTAGTTTGCTTTGCATTTTTTACCTCTATAGGTAGTTTTTTATATTGAAAATTATATATTTACGAAAATATATTTGAATCTACTTTGTATATAAAACCTATTTGTTCCAATTAGAGTTATCTACAGAGAGATATCGATATTTAAATGAGCAAAGGTCAGATTGCAAAAAGGTTCGAGCAGCAGCAACAACAATCTTTAGTTTCGGAGGTATTTTTTTCTATCAAGAACTAGACTTTATATGGAGAAATATATATCAAAAGAAATATATTTAAGTCTATTCTTTTACCTATTCAACCAATATTTTATCTGAATTATCTATAAAAAGAAATCGATATTTGAAGTAGCAAAGATCAGATTGAAAAAGAGGTTCGAGTGGCAGCAGAAAGCCTCAAATTCTAAGGTATTTTATGTTATCAAGAAAGGGACTTTATATGGAGTATTATATATCAAAAGAAATATTTATACGTCTATTTTATTACCTATACAACCAATTCTAGGTATGATTTTTTTATAAGGAGATATTGATCTTTGAAGAATCAATGGTCATTCTAGAAAAAAGGAGAAACAGTGCTTCGTTCAGCCAGATGACAGTGACCGAAATCTATCAGATAATTTATCTTTTGATAACTATATTTTATGAAGAGAAATTATACTTGGATGAAAGGTATTTAAGTATAGTTTCATAAGGAAACATATTTATTTCAATCTGATATATATTTAAAGATATATTCGCATTGGAAGAATCAAAGGTCATGCTAGTTTTCTGCTGTATTGAAAAATCCGAATTTATGCCAATTGTTTTGCGTCACTTTTTGAGTTGATATATTAGGAAATATTTCACTTCTCCCAGGTTTTAGGGCTTATTTATACATCTATTTTATTTGGGCCTATTGCTACATATATGATATTTGGTTCAAGCTGGGATCATTGGCATTACCTCCCAGCTTGAGGGGGAGAAGTAGAAGAAGTACAAGAAAAAAAGGTATTTTATTCCTTATGTTGAAGATAAGTTTATGTGACAAAAATATTCAAGAAAGGGGGAGCACAAAAGATGAAGCTTGTGCATCAATGAAGAATTTTTATATCGGATTATTTCATGGGTTCTTTTACAAAGTTTATTATTTGGTTCGTGTTATATGTGTTGGAAGATAGTCGTGTTATATACAGTTGCTGCTATTATGTTTTTTTAGGGACATTATTATTGAAGAAGAGGTGGCCTCATACCATCATTTATTTGACCCCGTAAAAAAAATTATCACGGTTGGGAAACCATGACGGAGGAACTTATTATTACATCAATGTTATCCCCCCTTGTAATGACTTTTATGTCTCCTACCACTTGAGAGTCGTTGTCCTATGGAGGAAAACGGTGGTGGACACGTCAGAGCAATGCTGATAGACACACTACAGATAGAAGACGGAGTGTGCTCTACATCCAGCATTAGACTAGAATCTGAAGCAATGGCTTACCGGCTAGGAGTGATTTTTACTCTCACTTATATAATGCCGTAGGGTCTTAATGAAGGACACGACAACATGAGGGGGAGTATTGGAAGATGAAGGCATATTGGAAGAAGTGCCATTTTATAAAAAAAATATTCTATACATCATTTGCAGCAAGCTGGGAGTTCATGTTGTTCTCTCACCCCCAGCTTGAGGGGGAGTGTTGGAAGATATGCACAAGCCCATATGACCAAGGAAGGCCCATATATCTAAGATTATTATAAGATGTGCCACATGACCAAGGAAGGCCCACAAGATGGGCCCAAGCCCATAAGAAGTAGGACCCACAATGATTACCATGAGCTGGCATCCTTATCACATCAGTTGGAAGATCAAGAAGGACTCACAAAAGTATCTTTATCTAGGGTCACGACCAAGAAGAGTTTTAGTTTGAGTTATGTTTGTCTTTTATCTATATTGAGTTATTTAATTATGTTAGGACTTATCTTTTAAGTGTTAGAGTATGGGTGTAATTGGGACAAGGGTAGTTTTATTGTAATTGGACTCAACTACCTTCCTCTATTATAAATAGAGGTTCATGTACTCTGATTACAACAAGTTATTGATGTCAATGAAGTATTTCTCCTTTCCATAAATTCAACAACTTAGCTAGTATCCAACGCATTGTTGCATACATATCATCAGAAGAAGGATGTAAAATGATGTTAGATTCTAGGGTTTCATGGTTGGAACAATTAGGGTTTAGGATAAGAAGAAGGAGAAAGAAAAAGGAGAAGAGAGTATAAGAGAAAAAAGCTAGGGCACATGAGACCATAGTGATGGAGAAAGGGAGAGATTGGGGCACTAGTATGAGTGCCCTCTGCATAGCTTCATATTTATAGTTTTTGAGTAGAAACCATAAGTACATGAATAAAAGAAAAGGTACATAAATCTCTAAATAGCCACTCATACTACTTCAACACTGCCCCTCAAGCAGGTGAAAAAACATCAAATATTTTTGGCTTCATACATGTAGTTGAGAGGGAACTTGTAGGGATAGATTTTGTGAAAATTTCTACTAATTAGTTCTTGGAAGGAAGACACCTACTTGTAATTTCTCTCAAACAAAAATGAAAGGAAATTTCAACGTGTTTGGTTATTTCATGAATAAAATAGATTGGTTGCAATGTGAATGGTTGACTGATTGTCATAGGGGAGTTGTGTTGATTTTTATGACTCCATGGATTTAGCACATGGAGAAAAGGAGAGAGAGACTCATTGGGAGAAAACAGAAGGAAAAAAAGGTTTTGGACATCTGTCCTAACCCTCTCCTTGAAGCTCAATTTAAAAAATGATAAAACTAAAATATTATAATAATACCTCTAGAACTTAAACTAATTACATCATTGCCATATCTATGAGATGACTCTTTATTTACCATCCTGCCATCACTATGTGGGCCTTGAAGGCCCATCTTCCACATCTCTTGGATGTGTGGGCTATCCTTGGTCTTATGAGCTTGAGCCTATCATCTAACACACATGGATGTGTTGGCCATGCTGGTGCCCAACTGGTCTTCTCCTTGATATGTGGGTTTGGGCCCATCTTCCAACACTCCCCCTCAAGATGGGGGTGTGAGAACATGATGATCACCCAACTTGCTGCAAATGGTGTATAGGATCTTCCCATATAAAATGACAGTCCTCCATATCTTTCAACACTCTTCCTCAAGCTGGTTGTCTCTTCCAAGGGGCCCAACTGGCATAATATAAGTTAGTGTAAAATCACTCTTAGCCATAAGACATCACTCCATACTCCAGTCAAATAACTCATGCTAGATATTGAGCACACTCCTATATTCTATAGGTAGTGGGTCTATAGGCATTGCTCAAAAGTGTAATAAATATCCTACATTACCATGTCCCTCCACAGGACACCGACTCTCAAATGGTAGGAATAATAAATACCAATTAAGGGGGGTAATGGGTAATCACCCGAAAGATAATATTCTGGAGTCACCATGTGCTTTTTTTCTTCATTAGAATAACCAATGCTGACAACAGTCAACAACTGAGAAGTACTTTTTCAATAATAATGCCTTAACCAAAGAGACACAATAACATAAGCTAAAACAGTATGGACACAATAACACATACCAAATAATGAAAATCCTAAAAAAGGACCCATAAAAATAATCCGTTGCGAGTCAATCAAAAGGTTGTGCACCAAATAATATGCTAACTAAGGAATAAACTGCCAATACTCCAAAATAATAATCCGATCGGAGACAATGAATCAAGTTTAGCTGAGTCAAATAGTAGAGCCGAGTTGCAGAAGAAATAGGTATAGAACTCGGGACCCAGATACGTATAACTGAGGCAGCAAACAAGTAGGCCAAGTCAGGTTCACCTGGACCCGAGTTGCCCTGGTCCGAATCGGGCCGAGTTTACTTGGTCATGCTGGTGCTGCTCCACAGCAGTGAAATGGGTCAAAACCGAGCTGGATTCCCTAGGTTGACTAGGTCTGAGTTGGCCCGACCTGATGGATTAACCATAGCGGAACAGAATAAGTCTGATGCCTGCCTGCTGGATTAACCCAGTACAACTAAACAGACCCGGTTCTGCGGATTAAAAGCGTTGCACCTAAGTTGGCAATTTATCATCGTCTTCCCCATGCCAACCGCTTCTGAATAGAGCAGAAAACCAAAGAGGGTGTAGCCGGCGAAGAGAGGAGTTTTCTAAAAATCAGTAGTAAGTTCATGATCAATTTTTTGGAAATAAATCGGTAAATCAATAGCTCGTGTAATCACCAGCAACGAAAAGATAGAGATTAATGCTGTTATCAATCAACGACTTCTGAAGGAAAAACAACAACAACTTCTGTTAATGAACAGAGAACGGACAGGCTGGATTCAAAAACTGAGCTGATAAATCGGGGGGATAAGAAAGACAGCAACGTCCAAATCGAAGATCCCAGAGAAACAGCCAGGAAGGAAAGTTTTCGTCCAAAAATAAAGTTTTCGAACTCTGGTTCTAGAAATACACAACGTGAAGGAAACTTTCCAAAAAATCAATCCACCGTAATAAGAGGACGAGAGCCAGCATTATAATCTTCCAACAATGCAAAAGAAGATATGAGCTGGCAATGAACCAACGATGAACCATCAAGTTCCGTCATTGCATAACAAGCTAGATGACAATGGATCAATCGGTAGAAGTGCTTCGAAAACAATATACCAGCAAAGATGCCAATAATAGAAGCTCCTAGTGATTATATGCTAAAAATGGATACTGGCTTCTCTAACCGAATCCCATCCAAACCAATCAGTCGATGTGGCAGTCTTGAATTGAGATGGATCCTTACCTTTATTTTTCTGATAATTACCAGCAGAATAAGAACAAGATTTTGGCTTCTTCAGAGTAAGGTTTTGAGGCTTCATTTTTTTAGGCCGTCGGTGGATGAGGCCAAGAACGTTCTTCTCGAGTGATGCGAGAAATTTTACAGTGAGCAGAAGGTTGACTGGCAAAATATTTACAGGATAACTTACAATAGATTTCTCGGAAGAGGAGAGGCCTCTCTATCCACTGTCATGGAACTATAATTTTCCCAAAAGTTCATCAATCTGTCTTCATAAAGCGGCATCTATTTCACTTTCAGATTTCTAGTAACTTCATTTATTGGCGAGAGCACACCTATTTAGAGACTTCAAAAATGCCATGCAAATTCTTACTGAGCAGAGTTGCATTAAAGACGACTACCATTGTTGTTGTTCTTCCATGAGACCGGTCAAGATCAGGGAGAAGCCCTGCATATTTTCGTTTGACTTTGTCTCTCATCACTACAGAAAATGGTGAGACCTTCTTCACTCACCGATTTGATGAAGCGGTGTGGGGTTGTCTGGAGGAGTATTCCTTGGTATGATGATTTTTTTCCAAGTCAACTTGGCTCAAGTTGGATACGAGTGGAAGAAAAAACAGTAGTGTGAAGCAGGAGAAAAATGACCAATAAAATAAAAAAATGAATTCCAACAACTATAAAAAAAGAAACATCAATATGAAAAAATAAAAATAATGGGCTATTGAAATCTTGAAAACCATACTCTGAGTCCTAAAAATCAACACTCTGAAGCCATGCGGATTTTCAGGACTCCATGGATTTAGCTTATGGAGAAAAGGAGAGAGGGATTCATTGCGAGAAAACAAGAGGAAAAAGTGGGTTTGGACTTATGTCCTAATCCTCCCCTTGATGCTTTATTTATAGATTAATAAAACTAAAATATTACAATAATACCCCTATAACTTAAACTAATTACATTAGCGCTATCTCTATGTGATGACTCTTTATTTACCATCCTGCCATCACTATATGGGCTTGTGGGTCTTCTCCTTGATATGTGGGCCGTCCTTGGTCTTATGAGTTTGAGCCCATCATCTAACACACTTGGATGTGTGGGCCTTCCTTGGTTGTGTGGGCTTGGGCCCATATTCCAACAAATTGCATAGGCTTGGTTGTCTAAAATCCAAGTTCTGTCATGAAGGATTTGAGACAAAAAGTTCAGTTATTGCATGAGCCATGACCCTATACTTTGCTTTGGTACTGGACCAAGCCTCTACATTCTTTTTTTACTTCTCTAGGTGACTAAATTATCTCATATAGTTGAACAATAACCAGAAGTTGATTTTCTATCATCAAAAGAGCCATCCCAATCTGCATCTTCAAAACCCTCTATATTAGTATATTGATAGCATGTATATAACCCTCAATCTAGATTTTTCTTCAGATATCGGAGTAATCTCTCCAGTGCTATCCAATGAAATTATCGGGCTTGATGCATAAATTGATTGATGATACTTACGAAGTAAGATATATCAGATCATGTCACAGTGAAATATATTAATTTTCCAACCAAACATTGGAATCATCCAACATCGATTGTATCCCTAGATGCAATACAATTTACTATTTGGTTCCATTCGTGTATCAATGGGCTTACATCCAAGCATTCCAGTTTGTTTTAATAAATCAAGAACATAATTCCTCTGAGATAAGTAATGCCATGATTGGATTGCAGAACTTCTATATCCAAGACATATTTGACTACTCTTAACTCTTTGGTTTGAAATTATTTATTTAAATCCCTTTTTGTTTTTTGTATACCCTCAATATCACTCCAAGGTATAATAATATCATAAATATAAATAGTCATAAGAGTCATAGCTTTTGTAGATTTTTGTAAATACGAAGTGAACACTTTCACATCGTGTGAATCCAAGGTGTAAGTTTATAAAATCAAGCATGAGGGAATTGCTTCAACCCATAAATAGCCATATTTAGGTGATACACCTTCTCACCCTCAACCACATAACCTAGCAGTTGGCACATATAGACCTCTTTTGATAGGTCACCATTGGGAAACAAAATTTTAACATCAAACTGATATATAACTCATTTAGAACTGGCTGCAAAAGACTGAATGTAGTGTTTTGCACCTAGTCTAGCTTTATACCTGGCCACGGTACCATCAAGGTTATATTTAAGGGTAAACACCCATTTACTGTTGGAAGAGGCTACATATCTAAGAATATTGTAAGATAGGCCACACAACCAAGGAAGGCCCACTTATCTAAGAGTATTGTAAGATGGGCTACACGACCAAGGAAGACCCACATATCTAAGAGTATTGTAAGATGGGCCCAATCACATAAGAAGTAGGACCGACCATGATTACCATGAGCTGGCATTGTTATCACAAAAGTTGGAAGATCAAGAAGGACTCACAAAGATAACCACAAGCTTGTTGGAAGATCAAGAAGGACTCACAAAGATAACCACGAGCTAGTTAGAAGATCAAGTGGGACCCACAAAGATAGCCACGAGCTGGCATCTTTATCTTATGGTCACGTCCTTAAAGAAGAGTTATAGTTTGAGTAATGTTTGTGTTTTATTTATATTGAGTTATTTAATTATGCTAGGACTTATCTTTGTTAGAGTTTTGGTGTAATTGGGACAAAGGTAGTTTAATTGTAATTAGACTCTACTACCTCCTATATTATAAATAGAGGTCCATGTACTCAGATTTTAATAAGTCAATGAAGTTTTTCCATAAATTCAACATTTACAAACCTAAAACCTTTTAGTTGATGGAAGGGAAGCCAAATCCCAAGTATGGTCGTTATACATTGCTTGGCTCTCCTCATCCATGGAAGCCTTCCATCTTGGATCAAGTAATGCCTCATCATACATACGAGGAATGGATGAGGATGACACTATAGCTAAGAATGAAACAAAAGGTTTGGATAGACATGTGTGGAAACAAAGTTACAGATGGGTGTCTAACAACGATGCTCAAAGTTCTTTACAAAGGGCAATTGGTTTGGTGTTATATAGTGCACCAAATACAATTGGAGAAGCTTACCTCAGAAGACCCCACAGGTGAGTGGTTGGTTGGAGGAGAGAGAGTAGTCTCTTATATCGAAGATGACTCCCCATTATGCTGAACTTGGTGATGCAATGTAACAACTGGCATAGGCATCCCTATAGAAGGTGTAAAACCTAGAGGAGAGCTAGAAAAAAAAATATGGTTGATCTTCAAAAAAAGTTACATCAGCAGAGACAAAGGTCTTATTGTGACTGGGTGAATAACACACCTAACCTTTCTAATTTTTCGAGTATACTAGGAAATAAACTTAGCCCTTGGCTTAAACTTGTTTAGGTGAGGATCCTAGATATGACCAAACAAAACACACCTAAATAATCAAGGAGGTAATGGGAAAGTAGATGAATCATGAAATAATTTGGAGAATGGTGTACTGTCATGTAATACAATAGAAGGTATGTGATTTATTAAAAAGCAAGCAGTGAAAACTGCACATGGCCAATTGAATTGAAGGACATTCAAGGACAATATACGTGTCTTTGCTACTTCAATAAGATGCATGTCCTTCCTTTCTGAGAAACAATTTTGTTGTAGTGTATATGCATAGGAAGATTGATGAATAATACTTTTTTTTAGCATAACTTCTGAAATTGAGAGGAAAATATTCCTTTGCATTATTAGACATAAATATCTGAATTTTCCTTTCAAGCAGTGTCTAAACCACAACACAAAAAGAGTTAACGATAGTAAACACTTAAGATCTATCTTACAAAAAATATAACTAACCCTTGTATGATTATCAAAAAAAAAAAAAATCACGAAGTATTTAGATTGTGAAAATTTTGGGACATTAACAACTCCTCACACATATGAATGAAGAGAAGGGACTTGACCATGTATTGTTTTTCCTGGGCTGAAACACAACATGGAGATGCTTTCCAATCTCACAAAACTCACTAAATAACTAAAAAATACTTTTAAGAGGGAACAAATAATTCAAACTTGACAAGGAAGGATGGGCCAACCAGTTGTGCCTTTGTATGGCTTCTCTATTGTTTGTTTCTATGACAGTCAAAATTGTCGCATCTATGAAGTAGAGACTTCCTCTCTCATGGCCACCACCAATAATTGATTTTGTATTAATATCCTAAAAACACAATGGAAAGAAAAAAATTAACAAAGCAATTAAGTCTTTTAGTTAACTCGCTAAAAGACATAAGGCTAAGCTTGAATTTTGGCACAAATAAAACATTAGAAAGTGAAAGAGAGGGAGATAAAGTGGATGTACCATTACCCTAAACTTTAGATTGGGACCCATCTGTAATAGATACAAACCGGTCTATTGAACAAGGGGTCAAGAAAGATAATTTATCTATTTTACAGGTAAGATATTCAGAGGCACCAGAGTCAATGATCCAGGATGGAGGACTAGAACATACATACCAGTAGTAGCCAATGTAGCTGTATTGGCACTTGGAGGTGGAGCCATCAGGTCCTTAAAATTTTGACATAAGTCATAATCTTCTTCTGTAAGAACCATCTTCAATTTAGGATGATCAGAGGTAACACCTTGTGGGACTGTTATGAGTAATTGAGGCTTGATTAGCCTTGAAAAAAATCCAATTTACCATATACATTCTAGAATTTGTCAAGCAAATGGTTATTTTAAACATAGAAGGTACACTTTTTGTTCTAGGCAAAGTTTGGAGAGTTAGAAATGACTTCACCCACGCTTCTTCCTCTCCCTCTATTTTAGATTTTCCACCTCTTCCTCTTCCTCTTCCATAGTTTTTCCTCCTTCCTTGGGAGAATTATTGCTGAATTTTGAACTTGTTCTTGTTGAGTTGAGGATCCCGTAACTGGAATCCTAAGCATGGTAGCACATGCATCATTAAAAGAAGGTCTAGCTATAGAGCTACGTACCTAACACTTTGCAACATCCAAGTAGAGTTTTAGATTTGCAAGGCATATGACTAAGACTAGATCTTCTCTTTGATTTTCTTGAGTTGCAATATCAGTTGAATAAGGGTTCATCAACCTTCCATTCCTATAACAAACCTTTGAATTTGACAAAGTATTTATGGAGGTTGTCTTTATGCTTTGTCATGCACATCTCCTGAATTATATCATAAATATTTTGAAGACCGTAAGGAGTAAAATATAATTCAAGACATGTGTCCCAAATTTTTGTAGTTGTTTCCAAGTGAACAACATTATTTGGAACTTGCTCTTTCATGTTATTTATTAGCAATTGATAACTAAGGTATCTTCCCTCAACCACATGTGATTGGAAGGTTCGTCATCATGCATATATGGCTGGTTTATATGTCCAACAAGGTCTCCAGTAATAAAAAAATATTTGATAGATTGAGACCATGACAAATAGTTAGTCAAACCCTTGACAGGAATTGTAGTGATTCTCAACGGATCATGTTAGCTTAAATCATCATATGATGAGGAAGAAGAATTGTTTGGGATTTCTGCCAAGCTAGATCAATTATAAACACTCTATTTTGTTATTTACTCAAGAGATTAGCAAGCCAAATACACAATTTTAGAGCCAGAATCAACACAAATTCTCAAGGTATGGCTGAATAGATAGAGAAAAACTCTATGAAGAATACGGATTCATATATGAACTAAAACAAGCAAAATTCGAATTTGAACTTGAGGTGTATCCCTTCCAGAAATTAAGCATTGATTCAATGCTGAAAAAATGATAATTAAACCATGAAAAAAAAACTTAAAGGTGGGATTGAAGGCTGAATTAAGCAAACAATTTCCTTCAAATTAACTTCAAACCCTACTTTAGGGTTTCATTTATTTGAAAATTGTTGAAAGATGTTGAAAGACATAGACAAGCTTAAATGGCATTATTTTAAAAATCTTGTTTTTTGTCTCTCCTTCATTCTCTAGGGTGAAGAGCATACTTGTAATTTATGTACCTTTTACATCTATAAATAAAGGTTGAGGGGTAGGGTCTAGGATTCCACTACAACCATTATTCTCCCCTCTCCTCTTTATGTGTGTATCTCTCTCTCCCTCTCTCTCTCTCTCTCATTCGTTCTTACCTCTCTCTTCATTCACCTCGCCTCACTTCTCTTCTTCTCCTTCCTTCGTCTCTCTTACACACTAAGTTGTCTATCTTAATATTATGGAATCCTAAAATCAACATGGTATCAGAGCAGTGATCTTAGGATTCCACATTTTTAATCTGATCATGATTCATGAAAAAATTGTTCAGCATGGAGGAACTGAATGACAAAGATAAATTTTTTTCTTGTTCTTGGATCTAAAGCAGTCAATACCCCATGCCCCCCTTCAGTTTAATAACTGCTTATTGCTGCTAATCCGCTGCTCATTCATACATTGGTTTGCCTACTAATTTGCTCCGGTATACTAATCTTGTTGCTATATGTTGCTTCTATAATCTTGGTATATGCTGTCATGATCTTGAAGAACAATATTGTATGCTGATAATATGCCAACCATGGCTGATAATACGCCGATGAGAGCCTAAGCACATCAGAGCCTAAGCACTTAAGAAGTTGAGATGCTTTCATTGAGATAGTCCTCTCTTTGGCTGCTTGCCAATCTCATCTGAGGACTCTCTAGTTTATCTTCCGAGCCCATTGCTATTTTACCTTCCCGTCGCTACCGGTTGGAGGACACTTAGGAACTCATCACCCATTCATTCTGGTCGGAAAATAGGGCATTTGATAACAGCATAGAGAGAACTTAGGACTGAAATTTTTTTTTCCAGCACTTTGTTTAACTCGGAAGTTGTTGGACTTGGCAACATGATTTGGGTGATTGGCATATTGATAACTCTGCTCAAATAACTTGGAAAGTTGATCAATCCTATAGAAAATCCATACCTCACGTAAGTCTTCTCGGCAGGTTGGCTTATCTCCAGATCGTATTCTGGTGGAAGTCTTCTAAAATACGATGACATACCCGATGTTTCTGCTGCTGGCAGATTTGAGTATCACATAGCATGATAAACAGCTGGTTGGCTGCTATTTTTCTGGATCTTGCTGATTGCTCTCTGGATAATCTGGCATCTTGCTGGATCTCGCTGATTGCTCTCTGGATAATCTGGCTGGACCTCGCTGATTGCTCTCTAGACGATCTGGCATTCCACTAGCATCGTGATTATTGGAAAGTTACTAGTTTGTTTGAATCAAGGATTCATCAGCATTGTCTCTTATCTTGGAAAGTTCTACGCTGGCAAGTTGAAGCTATCTTGGAAAATTGATGGCATTATGTCTAACGGTAGTTACTTATTCCCTATAGTTGCTAGTTAGAAGGCTGTTGTCATCTTGGACGGAAATTGTATTCTCCTCCAGCCTAACTCTATCTGCTCTCACCTTGGCCGTCAATCATGCTCTGATTGCACAGTCCTGACTCATCAATCTGACATTGATGCTTGTTTCCTTAGAGATAAGGGCATGAGTTGTAAAAATTATCTCCTTAAACTCTAATTGGCTTATTACAGCTGTTCATTCCTAGCCAACTAAGTTACTGTTGACTATTCCGAGTTATTACTATTGCAAGCTATTATTAATTAGGACTATGCAGGCTATTATTACTGTTGCCAACTGAGTTACTGCTAACCATTCCAAGTTATTCCAAGTTGGTGCTTGTCTATTATTAATCTGAAACCAACTCAGCCATTGACTCGGCTACATTGGTCTACTGACTTGGCTTCATTCAGAATCCAAACTCGGTTTGACTCGGCCGCTTGACTCAAGCTAAATCTGTACCTTGGCAGGCTAGACTCAGTCTCTTGACTTGACTTACCTTGGGATCTTAACTCGGCTTGATACTCTCCTTATGTCTCATTACCCTCATTGCTGCAAATTGGGTTATTAACTTGGATTATTACTCACTGACTGGTATCAGCTTGCACTATGATGAAAACTGCTTCCGCCAAAGAATTTACATTAATTAAGAAGATAAAGCATTTGACGGATTATCTAAATAGCCAGGCCACCTCGAACAAGAATTCTCCTATTGTTACTAGTTCTATAACATGTATGGTTTCATCTACTTCTCCATCTTGGATCATTGATTCTGGGGCCTCTGAACACTTAATAGGTAAAGTTGCTCTCCTGTATTCTGTATTTCCATGGTTACCTGAAAAGTTTGTTTCCATAGTAGATGGATCCCAAACTAAGGTATGTGGGGTAGGGTCCACATTTACTACACGTACTCTTCATTTAACAGTCTTATCAAACCAAACACCTCAATCATTTGTTCTGATACTTTGTGATGATTAAATTATGGATATATCATAACATAATCAATTTAAAGGAGATAGGATTTAATGTCCTTAATATGTAATCCCTACATCCTTAGCAAGGAATTGTTCTTCAAAGAACGAAATGCGCTAGTAAATCAAGAGTTACAACTCATACGAGAATGAAATAAAGATCACAACATTGGTTGTAAAAGTAACTAACACAATGTCTTATTTGTCCATAAGTTTCCATTAAATATTTTATCCATTAGTCAACTAACAAAAATATTTAACTGTTCCATCCCTTTTTCTCCCACTTCTTGTGTTCTTCAGGATCTGAAGATAAAGCAGGTTATTGGTGGAGGTTGTGAAAGAGGGGGGATCTACTAGTTTGACTCACTAGCACTAACGGCCACCACTAGTGATTAGCATACAACTCTTAAATATCACAATAGGTTTGGACATCCTTCCCTTTAGTCACTTAAACAAATTCTTCCTACATTACATTCCATTTCCAATCTCAACTGTAAAGACTGTCAAGTAAGTAAACACCAACGGAGTACTTATTCTTCTCGCGGTGAAACCAAGAGTGTTGCCACATTTTCTTTAGTTCATACTGATATATGGGTCCCTATGAACATCTCCAATGTTTCCCCATCTAAGTATTTTGTTTTGCCACGGGTGCATAGGTTTCTTCAAAACCAATTCCTTCCTCTTAGTTATATCCTTTGGTAACTAACCTAGCTTTGTTTCTCACTAATTGATTTTCCTCATTAGCTTTGTTCTTGAAGACCCATTTTGTTCCTATTACTTATTGGTTTTGGGGCCTAGGCACTAGAATTCAAACGTTGTTTCTTTAAAATTGATTTAATTCTCCTTGCATTGCCATGATCCAAAAATAAACTTTTTAGCTTCATCAAAGCACTTGAGCTCTATTTGAGAAATAAAAACGCTATTCTCCATGCTTTCATGAGTTGTTCTTCTAGTTGAAATTTTGCCTTGAGGGTCACCAATTATTTATTCTAAGGGTTGATCAGCCATGAAGCAAAAGTTCTTTGGCTCCATAGGAAGTTCTTCTTGGTTATTCATGTCATTTGGTTTCCTGTTAACATTTTAGTCTTGGGGTTGAGATCGCATGGATGAGTCGAAGGGGTTTCCCTCTTCGTCATCAGAAATTTGAGTTGTGGTTGGATTTGATGAATCAAATTCGTTAAATTCAACATGTACCGAGTCCTCAACTCTCAAAGATGTTTTGTTGTATATTCTATATGCCTTGCTATGAGATGAATAACCTAGAAATATTCCTATATCAGCCCTAGAGTCAAACTTACCTAATTTTTCTTTTGGTTCTTTTAATACTAATACTTGTCATCCAAAAGTTCGAATATAGGTTATATTAGGGAGGGTGCCCGTGTTCAATTCATATGGAGTTTTGTTGAGAATGGGCCTTTTTCTAGTTAGGAATTAGACACCCTAATTCCAAACTAATGAGAAATATAATAATAATCGTTGGAGAAAAGAAAAGCAAGTATGAAAAAACCAACAAGATTTATATACGTTTGCCTCAAGGTGAGACTAAGTCCTATCTTCTGCCGCTGCAGTAATCCACTATGAAGATGAAAATAGTTTACAAGAGAAATCACACACACTTACATATATTTTTCTCTAACCTCTCTCTCGGGCCGCAACTCAAGATTCTCCTCAAATGGATCATAAAACCCTAATTGCAGTGCCCCAAATATAAAGAGAAAATTAAGGCAACCATAATACAAGAGTAAAATCCCCAAACTACCCTTAATGAAACAACAATCAATATATATTAGACCTTTTGGGGGCTCCCCGCGCCCCTTCTAACACCCACAGTGACCTTACCGTGAAGGCCAATCCATGTACCGACTCAACGTAGGGCATTGATTAGGCACCACAACTTAACAATCTCTCACTTCGAGACTAATCCATCATCAATATCTCCTCTACAGCGGCAACAACTTCTCAATCCTCAGAGAGAACTTCAACTGAAGTTGCATACAACTTCAGTTTCTCAATCATAACAGTCCTTGTCAACATATTAGTCGGATTTTGATGAAGTGATAACGCGCCTGTATGTGCCTCAATAGTGGAAAGATCAACCATCTTTGCAACTTAGAGACTCAGCTAACTATTGTACCACCCACGTGTATACATATCTAGTGGTATTGGGCCAACTTGGACTGGGTCAACCCGACTTGGCCAACTTATTTTTTGCCATGGTTGTTACAATCTGGCACCAACCATGGTGCTTGAGCAGGTGGGACCCAGTGCTCACCCAAGCTAGCACGAGTTAAGGAATTAAGAAGCACAAGCTGAAATGAGTTAGAAGACTTGAAGATCAAGTGGGACCCACAAATATCCCACGAGCTGGCAACGTTATCAAGATAAGCTGGAAGATCATGAGGAACCCTCAAGGATAAGGCCACGAGCTGGCCTCCTCCCTTATATTCACGTGATTAAAGAAAGAGTTCTAGTTCAACTCATATTAGTCTTCTAGTAGATTGTTTTGAATGGACTTATCGTAGAGAGTTAGAGTTGGAATGTAATTTGGAGATTGAAAGGTTAATTGTATAAGGACTCTATCTCTTCCTCTGCTATAAATAGAGGTGATTTAATAAATTTACACATCTCCTTCTTGAGTTAATCTCTCCCTCTCTCTTTGCTTGGCACATTCCTCTTTTTCTCTTTTCTTTTTTCTTCTCTCTATCCGAGAGCTCTTCTTACCTTTTCTTCTTTTTCTTTCTTCTTTCTCTTGCTCGGAATATTGGAAAAGGGATCCTAAATTCAACATGGTATCGGAGCATTAAATTTAGGATCCCTCTGTCAAAGGAATGCTCTAAAGAAGTGATGATCAACACCACTCAAAGAAGGCTCTTTTGTGAAGTAAGATCACAAGCCGTGAGATAAGTGCTTAAATTTTTTTTATTCATGTTACTGGTTTCCAAATTTAGAAGATGATTTAAAGATGAGTATGTGAATGCTTACATCTTATTATATTATGGATATGCATGCCTCTCTATATAGAAGAAGTTATCAAAATAGTTTTGTCAGTTTAGAAATTTTGTTAACCGAGACCAGTCCATGATCAGATTGTTAGAATTTTTTTTTTATGGGAACAAGAGTCCCCTGATATAGAAGATTGTTATTGAGTCTCTTATGAGTGGTATTAGAGGAAAAAAATCAAAATAATAATTTAGCATCAATGCTAAAATTCCCCATACATCGAGTTGTTTGAAGAGTACTACTTAGTGTTATTATTAGAATTTTTTTGAAAAAGGGCCTATCATGGCTGAAGAGAATATGAATATCAAAAGTGATATACTAAGAATTACCACCATACCCTTAAGTGGGGTATCAAATTTTATGAGTTGGTCCACATTGGTTCAGAGGTTCCTTATAACAAAAGACCTACTTGGTCACCTCACCACCCGAGGACCACCTATTGATGAAGATGTTATTTTTTATAAAAAATGGTTGAAAAATGATACTTTGGTGATTACTTGACTAATCAATATCATGGAAGAACATGTCTCCAACAATGTCATTCATCTTGACACTTCTAAACAAATTTGGGAGACATGTGCTAAACTGTACTCTTACCTAGATACTCTAAATAGACCATATGACATTCTCCAAAGAATGTTGAATACTAAACAAGGAGAAAATATCCATGAGTACTTGGCCTGCTTTAGAGGGTTTCTTCAAGAGTGAAAGTTAGCTCAGCCTTCAACCACAGATATTTCTATCCAAGACAAGTAGAAAGAAGCCTTAATTACTGCTATTTGCCTTGCAAATGTTAAACCCCATCTTGTGATTGCCAAGAGTCAACTTCTGAATGCTTCTGTTGTCCCCAAGTTTGATGATGTATGTGCAATACTACTTCATATTCCAGACACTTCTTCCTCCACTACTGAAGTATCATCCGCTATGTATTCTGATCATAGAGGATCATTGGCCAGCACTTGAAAGGATACTACGATATCTGAAAGGAGCTCCAGGAAGAGGGCTTCTCTATAAAAACCATGGTCACTTCAACATCGAAGGATTCTCAGATGCAGACTAGGCCGGATCCCCGGATGACAAAAAATCTACTTCGGGATTTTGTACGATGGTTGGAGGGAATTTGGTTACATGGAAAAGCAAGAAGCAAAATGTAGTAGCATGGTCTAGTTTAGAAGCAAAATACAGAGCCATGGCACACACTGTTAGTGAACTCCTATGGATAAGATCTCTTCTCACTGAATTGGGATTCTACAAAGAAGCTTTGATAGATCTATATTGCAATAATCAAGCAGCAATACACATTACATCGAATCTAGTCTTACATGAAAGAACAAAGTATATTGAAATGGACTGCCATTTTATACAAGAAAAAAATCCAAGCAAGTTTCTTATCTCTAAAGCATATATCATCACAAAGTTAAGCTGCATATATTCTCACCAAGCCGGACAAGATTATGTCTACCATATGCAGTAATTTGGGCATTTATGATGTCTTCTTACCCCTAGCTTGAGGGGGAGTGTTACAATCTGGGACCCACCATGGTGCTCGAGCTGGTGGGACCCACCATGAGGACATGGGACACTAAGAAGAGTCCTCACCCAAGCTAGCACGAGTTAAGGAATAAAGAAGCACAAGCTAAAATGAGTTAGAAGACTTGAAGATCAAGTGGGACCCACAATATATCCCACGAGCTGGACACCTTATCAAGATAAGCTAGAAGATCATGAGGGACCTACAAGGATAAGGCCATGAGCTGGCCTCCTCCCTTATATTCACGTGATTGAAGAAAGAGTTCTAGTTCAACTCATATTAGTCTTCTAGTAGATTCTTTTGAATAGACTTGTCTTAGAGAGTTAGAGGTGGAATGTAATTAGGAGATTGAAAGGCTAATTGTATAAGGACTCTATCTCTTCCTCTACTATAAATAGAGGTGTTGTAATTTGGAATTAATAAAGTTACACATCTCCTTCTTGAGTTAATCTCTCCCTCTCTCTTTGCTTGGTGCATACCTCTTTTTCTCTTTTCTTTTTTCTTCTCTCTACCCGAGAGCTCTTCTTCTCTTTTCTTCTTTTTCTTTCTTCTTTTTCTTTCTCAGAATATTGGAAAAGGGATCCTAAATTCAACAATGGTTATATGGGTTTGGGTCCTGAGTTATATATATATTTCTGCCCCAACTCAGCTATATTGGTCTACTATTTGACTTGGCTGAACTCGGTTCCTTGTCTCTGGATGGATTTTTATTTTGAAGTATTGGCAGCTTATTACTTGGTCATCTTATTATTTGGTACACAGACTCGTAGAGGATTATTTTATGGGTTCTTTTTTAATATTTTCATTATTTGGTACGTGTTATTGGGCTCGTGCCCATTTTAACTATTGTTATTGTGTGTCTTTGGCTGAGACATTATTATTGAAGGACTTCTCAATTGCTAATTTTTGTCAGCATTGGTTATTCTCATGAAGAAGAAATTACATGGAGGCCATAAAATATTATCTTTCGGGAGATTACTCACCACCCCCTTAATTGGTATTTATTATTCCTACCATTTGAGAGTCGGTGTCCTATGGAGGAACATAGTGATGGAAGAGTTTTATGACACTTTTGAGCATTGCTTATAGACCCACTACCTACAAAAGATAGGAGTGTGCCCAACATCCAACATGAGTTATTTGACTGGAGTATTGAGCGATGTCTTATGGCTAGGAGTGATTTTACTCTCATTTATATTATGCCAGTTGGGCCTCATGGAAGAGATCACCAGATTGAGGGGGCATGTTGGAAGATATGGGGGACTATCATTTTATACGAGAAGATCCTATACACCATTTGCCGCAAGTTGGGCATTCATGATGCTCTTTCACCCCTAGCTTGAGGGGGAGTGTGGAAAGATGGGCCCAAGCCCACACAACCAAGGAAGGCCCACACATTCAAGTGTGTTAGAAGATGGCCTCAAGCCCATAAGACCAAGGAAGGCCCACACATCCAAGAGATGTGGAAGATAGGCTCAAGGCCTACATATCAAGGAGAAGGCCCATAGGCCCACATAGTGATGGTAGCATGGTAAATAAAGAGTCATCTCATAGAGATGGCATTGACACAGTCCATAACCTCTTCCTCCTCCTGTTTTCTCCCAACGAGTCCCTCTCTATTTTTCTCCATGCGCTAAATCCATGGAATCCTGAAAATAAACAGATGCTAAATCTAAGACATGTTTCTTTATTGGCTATGGTGGTACTGAGTTTGGTTATCGCTTCTGAGATGACCAAAGTCATAAGGTTATCAGGAGCAAGGACATTGTCTTCAATGAAGGTGCCCTATATAAAGACAGGTTGAGAACAAAGTCTGAGAGCACAAGTGATGAAGTCCAAGAACTCAAAAGTGATTTAGTTGAGAGATATTCTAGTTGTTGAGATAGAGAATATTGCTCAAGAAGAGCAGAAAAACATACCCCCAGAAATAAATCAGCACATTCCTATGACTGAACACAGGAGATCTGCAAAAACTAGCATACCACCACAGAGGTCCTCCCCTGTGCTGAATTATATTTTGTTAACTGATAAAGGCAAACCAAAAAATTATTAGGAAGTCGTGCAAGTAGATGAATCAACCAAGTGGGAGTTGGCCATGAAGGATGAGATTGATTCACTGTTATCCCATCAAACATGGCAGTTGACCGAGCTACCAAAAGGGAAGAAGGCCTTGGAAAATAAATAATTGTACTAAATAAAAGATGCACATGATGGCAGCAAGTGGTACAAGGCAAAATTGGTGGTAAATGGCTTTCAACAAAAAGAAGGCATTGACTACACTGAGATTTTCTCCCCAGTAGTGAAATTGACTACTATTAGAACAATGCTTGGATTAGTGGTAAATGAAGACTTGCACTTAGAGCAGTTGAATGTAAAGACAACCTTTCTTCATGGTGATTTGGAGGAAGAAATTTACATGATGCAGCCACAAGGTTTCAAAGCACATCAAAAGGAGAAAAAGGTGTGCAAACTTCAAAAGATCTTGTATGGTCTTAAACAGGCTCCAAGATAATGTATAAGAAGTTTAACACTTTATGAATAGTAATGGTTTCTTGAGGTGCCGAGCAGATCATTGTTGTTATGTGAAGAAGTTTGATGACTCCTACATCATTCTACTGCTATATGTTGATGACATGTTTATAGCAGGTACTTGCAAATACGAAATAGATAAGTTGACAAGGGAGTTATCCAAGAAGTTTGCAACAAAGGATTTGGGTGCTGCAAAAAAAAATCCTTGGGATGAGGATTACTAGGGATAGTGATGTCTTGAAACTATCACAAGAAGAATATGTGAAGAAGGTGTTGTGCAGATTCAACATGAATGATGCAAAATCAGTGAGTACTCCTTTGGCTAGTCACTTTAGGCTATCTAAAAAGCAGACACCTTCTACAAAGTAGGAGTAAGCCCAGATGGCCTATGTACCTTATGTTTTTACTATTGGCAGTCTCATGTATGTCATGGTGTGCACTAGACCAGACATAGCTCATGCAGTGGGAGTTGTGAGCAGATATATCAGAAATCATGGGAAACCACATTGGGAAGCAGTGAAGTGTTGTGGAGTCAATATCACATTGAGTCACTCAAAGGAGGAGGCAATGACTCACCGAGTTCATTAGTTTTATATTTCATATTTTATATTGCTTTAAGTATAATTTTTCATTAAGTATGTAAGGAGTATGGACATAGGGGCAAAATTGTCATTTTTAGCCCCTTATGACGTCAAACCCTATTTAAAGGGTAAAGAAATAGAGAAAAGGCAAGCATTGATTCTAGGTTAAATAGGCTTGGAGTTCTCCTTGACGAGCTCTAGGGTTTGGAGGTCTCCCTTGATGATCTCAAGGTCTAGGTTCCCTTAGAATCTACATATCTCTCTATCATTCTTGAATTACTATTCCATTGAACAACCGAAGAAGAGAAGGGAGTTGATGTCCCTTTTCTGAGTTCAAACTGAGGCTTGAGCCTTCTTTTCATCACGAGCAGCAAGAGGAGGATTCTCCATCTCTTTCGAGCAAGAATTGAGGTCTTTCCGTCCTTCCTACCACGAGCAACCAAAAAGCAGACTTCTTTCCAACATTGAGATCAACAAGAAGCTAGGTACGAAGTTCCTCACCGTAGGCCCAAGGGCTGTCTAAATTAGGGGTTAAAACCCTAACACGATCAGCAGCAACTAGGGATCAAACCCTCTTTTCCGTGGTCAAGAAAAGGAAACCCTTTCCCTTTACAATTCGAGTACAACAACATAGGGTCCCTTGGACCTACCGAGCAACATACTAGCCTCATAAAAGAGGTTGTTTTCCTCTCTACCGAGACCAGACCAAGAAAGGGCCTCCCTTACCTGACCTTACCGAGATCATCCACTCACTTACAGTGCCGGAGTCTCAAGCCCCATGCCGTGTTACTCGATCCATGACTAGGGATCGTAACAATTTGGTATCAGAGCGGGCACACGTTGCGAGTTCAAATCCCGAAGGGGGCGACCTAGCGGAGGGGGCGACCTCATGGAGGGGGCAACCTAGCAGTGTCGCTAGAGTGGGCCGCCGTGGTCGTCGGCACATGAAGCTGGGATGTGATGTTATGGTCCTGCGTTAAGTACTTGGTTTTCTGCTACCTACCAGGTCGGTCTTTTGGGTAGTATTGGCTAGGTGTTTAACATTGATATTGTGGAATCAATAGAACACCGAGTCACACAAAGGAGGAGACAATGACTCACCGAGTTCGTTAGTTTTATATTTCATATTTTATATTGTGTTGGAAGATAAGTTCAAACCCACATGACCAAGGAAGGCCCACAAGATGGGCCAAAACCCATAAGTAGGATCCACAATGATTACCATGAGCTGGCATCCTTATCATATCAGTTGGAATATCAAGCAGGACTCACAAAAGTATCTTATCTTATGGTCACGTCAAAGAAGAGTTTTAGTTTGAGTTATGTTTGTCTTCTATCTATATTGAGTTATTTAATTATGTTAGGACTTATCTTTAAGTGTTAGAGTTTGGGTGTAATTGGTACAAGGGTAGTTTTATTGTAATTGGACTCTACTACCTTCCTTTGTTATAAATAGAGGTTCATGTACTCTGATTACAAAAATTTATTGATGTCAATGAAGTATTTCACTTTTTCATAAATTCAACATATTGCTTTAAGTATAATTTTTCATTAAGTATGTAAGGAGTATGGATGTAGGGTCAGAATTGTCATTTTAGCCCTAAAACACTTATGACGTCAAACCCTATTTAAAGGGTAAAGAAATAGAGAAAAGACAAGTATTGATTCTAGGTTAAATAGGTTGGAGTTGTCCTGGACGAGCTCTAGGGTTTGGAGGTCTCCCTTGATGATCTCTAGGTCTAGGTTCCCTTAGAATCTACATATGTCTCTATCATTCTTGAATTACTATTCCATTGATCACAACCAAAGAAGATAAGGGAGTTGATGTCCATTTTCTGAGTTCAAACTGAGCCTTGAGCCACCTTTTTATCACGAGCAGCAAGAGGAGGATTCTCCATCTCTTCCGAGCAAGAATTGAGGTCATATGCCCCCTTCCTACCACGAGCAACCAGAAAGCAGGCTTCTTTCCAGCATTGAGATCAACAAGAAGCTAGGTAAGAAGTTCCTCATCGTAGGCCCAAGGGCTGTCCATGTTAGGGGTTACAACCCTAACACAACCAGCATCAAGGAGGGATCAAACCCTATTTTTTGTGGTCAAGAAAAGGGAACCCTTTCCCTTTACAATTCGAGTACAGCAGCATAGGGTCCCTTGGCCCTATCGAGCAACATACTAGCCTCATAAAAGAGGTTGTTTTCCTCTTGACCGAGACCAGACCAAGAAAGGGTCTCCCTTACCTGACCTTACCGAGAACAGCCACTCACTTACAGTGCTGGAGTTTCAAATCCCATGTCGTGTTACTCGATCCATGACTAGGGACCGTAACAACTTGGTATCAGAATGGGCACCCATGTTGCGAGTTCGAATCCCAGTGGGGGTGGCCTAGCGGAGGGGGCGACCTATTGGTGTCGCTAGAGTGGGCTATCACTAGAGTGGGCCGCCGTGGTCGTCGGCTCGTGAAGGTGGGATGTGATGCTATGATCCTGGGTTAAGTACTTGGCTTTCCATTACCTACCAAGCCGGTCTTTTGGGTAGTATTGGCTAGGTGCTTAACATTTGGTATCAGAGTAGGGTAACATAGGGGATACAGTCAGCAAGGAAGAACTGGAAGTCTGGATGAAAAAGGTGGATGAGAAACATGAAGAAACACAAGCAAGTATTCAGCATCTAGCTAGCATGTATGCTGGTCCCATGGCAGAGAGACATTATAGTCAAGACGCAAGGGAGGAGCCAGTGGTTGGGCGCACTACTGTACAGACATAGCAGAGAGGAGGTACAATACCAAGGTACACAAAATTACACTATCCTACCTTTACTGGGGCAGTTGACCTCTTAATTTGGTTGCATAGATGTGAGAATCTTTTTTTAAATCAAGGGACTGCTAAGTTTGATAAGGTGGCACTTGCCTCCTACCATATTTTAGACGAAGCCCAACTATGGTTTCACCAGGTGGAACTAGAGAGAGCGGTTATGGATTGGGGTGAATTTAAATAATTATGCACACTTAGATTTAGCCCTCCCGCCCATAGCAACCCCTTGGGAGATTAAGTCCTATTGCAACAAACCGGATCTGTTGAACTGTATAAAAAACAGTTCCAAGAAAAATTGGCTCGCACTGGCCGGTTGGTACGAGTCGATCAGCAGGTACCCTTATTTATAGCAGGCCTCAATGAATCTCTGAAGATAGAGGTGGAACTTCATTTTCCCTCATATTTGGCTCGGGCAATGAATTTAGCTTGGGCCATGGAACAATGACAATGGCTTCAGCAACATAAGCTTGTGTGGCAAGGGGAAAGGAACACTTCATCCACTTCACAAGGGCACCGAAACACTTCATCAGGTGACACCTCCAGCATTACCTTCTTCAGAAAATAATCCGATTCCTACTCTGTCAGCCAACACGCGTTCTAGTAATCCCCCACCTCAGTATAATAAAAAAATTAACCAGTGCTGAGATGGTGGAACGGAGGTCCAAGAATCTATGCTACAACTGTGATGAACAGTACCAGGCAGGGCACCAATGTAAAAGGTTGTTTTGGCTCGAAATGGATGAATCAGAGGATACAGAAGATACGGATGATATTATTGAGGAGGAACCACCGATGATTTCCTTGCATGTTATTACAAGGTGGAAATCTGCCAAAACTATGCAGGTCAGAGGTCACGTACTCGACCAGGAACTTGTGGGACTAGTGGATTCGGGAAGTACCCAAAATTTTCTTAGTTTAACAGTTACTCAGCATCTTCAGTTACAGATTCTTCCACATCCTACAGCCACGATTTCGGTGGCCAATGGGGAGATAGTCCCTAGCTACGGGATCAGTAAAGGGGTAAAATTTTCCATTGGTACTACTTATTTAATGCAGAATTTTTTGTCATACCTCTGGCAGATTTTGATATGGTTTTATGCATTAAATGGTTGCAAACATTGAGACCCATTATGTGAGACTTCTCTGTGTTAACTATGAGCTTTGTATTGGGCGGTAGCCAAGTGCTCTTAAAGGGCTGTCAGGTGGACAAAACCCACCACCTTCATACCATCCACTCACAGGAGCCACCAGACAGCACTATTGAACAGCTTATCAATGAGTTCTTCGACCTCTTCCATGAGCCTTCCGGATTGCCTCCCTTGTGGCATTGTGATCATAGGATCTGTTTAAAACAAGGTTCTGATGTGGTGGTAGTCCTCCCGTACCGGTATCCACATTTACAGAAGGATGAAATTGGGCGGCAGTGCCAGGCTATGTTACAACAGGGCCTTATTCCTAGCAGACGGTCCCTGTTCTCTTCACCCGTATTGCTCGTGAAGAAACATGGTGGCACATGGTGGTTTTGTATTGATTATCGGGAATTAAACAATCATACAGTGAAGGATAAGTTTCCTATTCCGGTAGTGGAGGAGCTCCTGGATGAATGACATGGTTCGTGTGTCTTTACTAAACTGGACTTACGATTTGGATATCATTAGTTTCGTATGCACCTCTCTGTCATTGAGAAGACAGCCTTCCGCACACATCACAATCATTTTGAATTTGTGGTAATTTTGTTAGGCTTATCAAATGCACCCTCCAATTTTCAAGCACTGATGAATGAGGTATTTAGCCCCTATCTTTGAAATTTTTTACTCATTTTTTTTATGATATAATCATATATAAAAAGTCCAGAGAAGAGCATTTAGTGCATTTACGGATTGTTTTTGAACTATTATAGGCACATCAGCTCTATTTGAAGAAATCCAAATGCTCTTTTGCGGCTGCACATGTCGATTATCTAGGCCATATTATATCACTTGAGGGTGTCACGATTGATCCAGAGAAGATTCAGGTAGTTCATGATTGGCCACAACCGCAGTCGTGCTCCGCTTTATGGGGATTTTTGGGACTCGTGGGTTACTACCGTAAATTCATTCAGAATTATGGGTTGTTGGCTGCACCTTTGACCAATCTCCTGAAGAAGAATTCCTTTCACTGGAGTGAGGAGGCCACATAGTCCTTTGAGGCCCTCAAAACAGCTCTCGCCTCCACCCTTGTATTACAGCTTCCCAATTTTGATGAATTATTTGTGGTTGAGTGCGACTCTTCTAGTGGGGGCATTTTTACAGCAGTAGTCACATCCTATTGCATATTTTAGCAGACAGCTAGCAGTTCATCATCACAAATTGGCAACATATGAACGGGAATTGAAAGGGTTGGCCAAGGCAGTCCAACACTGGAACCCTTACTTATGAGGCCGTGCATTTCTCATCCATACTGATCACTATAGCCTTAAATTCTTACTTGAACAACATCTCACGACTTCGCCACAGCAGCATTGGATCAGTAAGTTAATGGGATTTAATTTTTCAGTGGAATAATGCCCTGGGAGATTATACAAGGCAGCGGATGCCTTGTCATGGTGTTTTGAGAATCAGCAGCTCCTATATGTGATCAGCCAGCCTCGTTTTCTCATCCTTGACTTCGTGAGAGAAGCTCATGCCACTCTTCCGGTCCTACAGGAGCTACAGAAAAAAATTGCAGAGGGGACAATGGAGTCGAAGTGGTCCATCCCGGATTCACTTATTTGCTACAAACAGTGCATTTATCTTCCCCACACTTCAGAGTTGATTCTGTCCATCCTCTCTGCATACCATGACAGCACACCTAAAGGCATTCAGAAAACTTTGCAACGGATTCGAGCAGACTTTTATTGGCAAGCCATGAAGACCTCGATTGTGACATATGTTTCAGCATGTCAGGTATGTCAATGCAACAAAGTCGACCACTTAAGTTTCACAGGTCTTCTACAGCCTCTCGCCCTCCCTACAAAGGTTTGGGCTGATATTTTGATGGATTTTGTTGAGGGTCTGCCACAGTCACCCGAGAAATCAGTAATATTGGTGGTGGTCGATCGGTTCTCCAAGTATGACCATTTTATTCCTCTAGCTCATCTTTAAACAGTGTCATGGGTAGCACAGACTTTCCTTGAGCATATTGTCCGCTTACATGGCATTCCAGAATCTATTGTAAGTGATCGGGATGCCGTATTCACCAGCACTTTCTGGCGAGAACTTTTTCGTCTGAATGGTACGTGTTAAGGACTCAATAACACTGAGTCATCTACTTTACTTTTATTATTTATGTTGCTTTTAATTTCGAATTTTATTGATTTGTAATAAAACTTAAAGGTAGGGGTAGAATTGGGTTTTATAACCCTAACCTATGTTGATGTTAATTACCCTATTTAAGGGGTAAGGAAGGAGAAATAAAGGAAGTTCGAATTTAGAGTAAACTAGAGTAAATTAGGGTAATTAGAGTTCCTTGCCGAGAGCCTAGTTTGGTTCTTGGATTTCTGGGTGAAGCCTGGTGTGATTGTGAGAGAAAAAGAGAGGAGATTTACTTACCTGTTCCCGAGCAAGAAGAAGGATCTTAATCTTCTCACGGAACCAAGAAAGGGGCCTAGGAGGAGTTTCGAATTCTGGGCAGAGGAGGAGTTTCGAATTCTAGGCTAAGGAGGAGTTCTGAATTCTGGGCAGAGGAGGAGTTCCGAATTCTGGGCTGAGGAGGAGTTCCGAATTCTTGGCAGAGGAGGAGTTTCGAAGAGGTAACTTGAGACTTTATTTTTCTAAGTTCAGCAGGTGAGAATTCTGTTTTAATTTACCTGCATGAATAGTGGTTAACTATATACGTGAGAAAAGAAACCTCCTTTTCAATTTACGTACGTGAACAGTGGTTGGAGATTAAATTCTTTGTTCCTTACAGTGTTTTAAAACCTTTTAACATGCTGGATTCTTCAGTATCTCGCTGAGTTACTAGATCCATGGCTAGGTACCATAACAGTACGAAATTGAAGTTCTCTGTTATGGACTCCATAGCATCTAAAGTCACTGCTAGACGTAGGAGTTAATGGTTGTCACTTTCAGGTTAAGTTAGTTGTTGGGTTAAATATAATTTACATTTAAGTTGTGGGCCAATTCATGGCTTCAATTTGTAAGCGTCATCCCTAACCCTTTGTTATAAGGGTGACGAAATTCAGAATGAAGGGCAAGCATTAACTTAAACTAGCATAAATAATATCTGGTACTTTCTCTAACGAGGCCTAAGGGTGGAGCTCCTTCGAAAGCTCAACGTGTTATAGACTCGATAACCGAACGAGTCATCCAAAGGTGTCGCAGTTGAAGTGTTTATGGAAGTCTTTTGTATTGGAATTAATTCAGCATTCTCAGCAGCTCAACAGATTCAGCATGCTGAGCGTGTAAGCCAAGATGGCTATTTTTTTAATTCTGATTGATGCAACAACTTAGCTCAATTTGTATGTTTCAACTTTAGACATGTAAGCCATATAATGGCTATGTATTTAATTATTTTGTCTCCTCTTCGAACAACTTAAGAAGGGGCAAGTGGAAATGAAACCTATCGAACATTTGAACCCAGAAATAGAACACGAACAGGGAGGTTCCCCTCTTGACGAACCAGGTTGCTGTCTCCCTTCACAAGCAGTAAATTACGGTCTCCCTCAGAGCCGGGTTACCTTCCTTCCATCACTTCCCAGCTCTTCCCTCTTCTCCTTTCTGTCACACATTTCACCCAGAATTCACCATCATAGGCAGACCTGGACAAGTACAACACACTGGTGCTGAACCTATGCTGGACGCAGAGTCTCCTTCCCGTCAGATTACAAGGCCCATGGTCCGAGACCATAAAAATTTGGTATCAGAGTGGGGAACGATGGGAGAGACGTCAAGCCAGAAAGAGATGTTCGAAAGGTTCAAAGAAAAAGTCAGAGAAGAAGTACATAGTCGACTGGCAAGCATTCTGGACAACACAATATCTCATTCAGTGGCTTAGGCGAATCTGCAACTGTCTCAGCAAGTTGACGAACTCTCAACACTGATTCGAAGGACACCCACCCCAAATGGGGGATGCACAGAAAATTTCAGCCCCAATGGAGGATGTCCAGCCTACCACCATTCCAAGGTACACCAAAATGGAATTTTCAATCTTTAGCGGGTCAGAGGACCCTTTAATTTGGATCTACCGATGCAAGAAATTTTTTCTCCATCAACGTATTGCTGCAGTGGACAGAGTGGGGTTGGAAATCGAACTTTGAAAGAGCTTGCGGCCCCTAATTTGAATAAAAAACCCTTATGCATAATGTTCCCTACTTTAGTTGCTACTACTACATTTGAATTAAAATCTATACTAATACATTTCTTGCCCACTTTTCATGGTCTTGCAGGTGAAGATCCTCACACACATATGGCTTAATATTTTTTAGGCAAATGGCAATGGCTAAGGCTTTCTTCTGCTTGTCTTGGACAAAGACATCGGTGGAGTTAGGCTGAGCTAACTTCCATTCTTGAAGAAGGCCTCTAAATTGAGCCAAATATTCATGGATATTTTCTCTTGTTTAGTATTGAACATATTTTTGAGAATATCATATGACCTTTATAAGTTGTTGAAGCTAGAGTACAACTTAGCACATGTCTCCCAAATTTGCTTGGTGGTGTCGAGATGAACAACATTGTTGGAGACAAGTTCTTCCATGTTGTTGATGAGCCAACTAATTACCAAAGTGCCATTTTTTAACCACTTAGTATAAGCAACATCTTCTTCATCAATGGGTGGCCGAAGTTTGGTTAGGTGACCAAGTAGGTCCCTTGTAATAAGAAACCGTCAAACCGATTTGGACCAGCTCAAGTAATTTGATATCCCTTGCAAGGGTATGGTATTAATCTTGAAAATATCATTCTTTCTACCCATGTATTCTTCAGCCATAAGATGTAATTCAAGGGTAATAGAGTACTCAATGTGAAGTAGCCTAAGTAAGCGGCTTGTAGAATCAAGTGAAGCCAAGACTAGCTCGGGTATATGGGAGGAGAACCTGAGCTTATCAAGACTTTCAGGAAAAGAGGGAACCCTCTTAGGAAATTAAACTTTCTGGCAAAAAATTTCTATAATTAATTCTCTAGTCTTCCTTTTAGAGAATAGCAAAAATCGATCAACAAACATGAAATCATGTAAGGTAAGGTGGCATTGATCTTTCCAAGATCATTCCAAATATATATTTTACTCCAGCTTGGAATAAACCAGTCTAGATTCAATCCCTCATGAGTTAGGGAAGATATGATTGATTAAAAATTAAACAAATCAGGCCTAATGAAGAAGATATTGATTTAATGTGAGATCTAAAAATAACAACAATCTTTCTTCAAATAGCTTGGCACCAACTAGACTTTCAAAAGGACCACTTCCTTAATTATTTTTTGCTTTCTTCCATTTATGTATAAAACAATATTCCATTCTTTATTTTTCAAGAACAACCAGCCAACTCATGGCTTTGAATCAAACAAGGTCTGGCCTCCCCATTTTTAAAAAACTGTGGACAACACTTTGCACAAAAAATATCCTTCTTCTTTCAGCTTTCCCTTTCCTTGTTTTTTATTCAAAAATGATAAATCTTGGCATGATATATGAGCATATATGTTTAATAATCTTATGAGCACCGATACCTCAAAAACATTCTCCAGAAAAATGTCACAAAACTGAGTAGAGTTCCAACTCTTCAAACAACTCGGTTAATGGAGAAGTTTAGAATAGAAGCTAATTAATTAGATTTCCAAAATCCAATGGATAAAAAATCACTCATAATAGACTCCAGAAAAATTTTCTTCATCATAAAAATCTTGTTCCCTAGAAATAATAACTCTTCATGCAAAAAATCTCAACATAAACTGATTTTCAACCAAGAACTTGCAATCCGACAAAACACAACCTTGGTAAACTTCTTCTAATCTGAGACAAAAAAATCTCAATACTTTCATACGATGAAAACAGTAATAAAATCATCACTGAACCATCTTCTATAGGTAATAAAACGAAGAGCATGAAGTCATAAAAAAAGAATGAAAAACAAACTTATCTCAACAAGCTTCAATATTGCTTCACAAAGAGCCTTCTACGAGTAGCTTTGATCATAACTTCTTACAACATCCTTTTGATGTGGGGATCCTAAATTCAATGCTCTAATACCATGTTGAATTTATGACCCCATGCTTGAAACCTTGAGCAAGATGAGAGAGGTAGAAGAGAGGGGAGAGAGAAGATAATAAAAGAGCAAAGAGAGAGAGAGCTCGGGTAGAGAGGAGAAAAGAAAAGGGGGAAGAGAGAATTTAGGCTAGGAGAGAGATTCTTCCATGAATTTGAGAAGAGGAGAGCTTGATTGAAACCTTCAACCAAGACCCCTATTTATACTATTTCCATTACATATTGAGGGAAACTCCTCAATCAATTAGGATCCCTAAATACATCAATCATGATTAGCTAAATTACATCAATCAAAGGAAGATGAATCAATTACATTAATCAAGGAAGATTGCCAAATCTTCCAACTCATATGATGAGGATTCACCTCATGTGATGACTCATCATGCCACCTCATGTGGTGACTCATCATGCTACCTCGTGTTGGCATGGTGGATTTGGTCCCACCTTCTAACAAACACACAGAACCCACTTTGATACTATGTAGAATTTCTAGAAAAGAGGAAAACTTTACTGACTTGTTCTAATTTGTGTATATGAACCTCTATTGATAATAGAGGAAACAAGTAGAATCCAATTACAATTCAACTACTCTTATCCCAGTCACACCCAAAGTTAAACATTAAATAATAAGTCCAAGAAAAATTGAACAACTAAACATAAATAGAAGATTAAGACTAACGTAACAAAACACTTTTAATTGTGACTCTTCTATGAAACCTTGTCGTATTAGACTCCACCATAATTATTCTGGCAATGTGACACTTCTTATTGTGAAAGTCATGAAAGACTTTTCCACATCTGCTCTTCAATAACATCATCCCACAACTATAAATAAGAGCCACAAGGCATGCGGTAGAGCATCAAACCTCTCCCTTTCTCACCAACGTCCCTAAACTACTCTCTCTCTCTCTCTCTCTCTCTCTCTCTCTCTCTCTCCCTTTCTCAACTAGCTATCCCTCTCTTATTATTCTCTTCCTCTTTTTTCTTCCCTTTTTCTCTTCTTCTTTGTCCTCTCTTTTTTCACTACCTTGATCAAGGCTTTCTACTATGGAATCCTAAATATGGTATCAGATCATTGGTTTTAGGATTCCAAGTCCCTCAGTTAAGGTGTTAATTAAATGATTTTATCAAGCTTATCAAGTTGGAGTTTCAGTTGAGCAAAGTTGAGCAACTCGTGCTCATTCAAGATAAGTATTCTTCTTCTTTTTGTTGAGATGATTAACCTCGTGAAGAAGGTTAGAGAATGATTGTTTTATTCTTATTTTCATGAAGATTATGTGCTGCTACTTTTCATGAACCAGCATAAGGTTTTTTTTTTATTTGGTTTCCTCTCATTCATACAATTTTCAGTTAAGGAATAGTTTTCTACATCTTAATTCTGTATTTCATCCTTGAAAAATTGTTTGGATCAAGCCTAGTTGATTCTCTACTGAAATCATGGTTTATTATGCTCAGTTCCATGTTTAAAATTCGTTGAACAGCCCCTAGAAGACTGGTGTTCTTAGCTGTTTTGCTAGATTTTCCTCCATTGTTGACTTCTTGGTTGACGTAAGTAAAGTGGAAATATTTTTTTTGGCAAGAAGGTTGCTGAATTCAGAAACGTTTAATTCCTTCTAATTTGGATCATATTCTAAGATTTCATTATTTAAATAATCAAGAGCTAAAATAAAGTAAAAAGGCGGAGATTTTTTATTCATATGGCGCGTGCATTTAAAAGGAAAACTTTCCTTCTTTGGATACATCCTGATTTTAAGTAAGATTTGATGATTTGATTTTATCTACTTTTGGATTTGGAGATTCTTTCTTGATTAAGAATGATATGAGATTCCTTCTAGGTTACATGAACATGCACGTGAATTTTTTATTCTGATTGAAATACATGCATGAGTCAAAATTCTGATTTAAGGTTCGGTTTTGTTGAGTTTAGGACCCCATGCTTGAAACCTTGAGCAAGATGAGAGACGGAGAAGAGAGACTCTAGGCTAGGAGAGAGATTCTTCCATGAAATTGAGAAGAGGAGAGCTTGATTGAATGCTACAACCAAGACCCATATTTACACTATTTCTATTATATATTTAGGGAAACTCCTCAATCAATTAGGATCTCTAATTACATCAATCATGATTAGCTAAAGTACATCAATCAAAAGGAAGATCAATCAATTTCATTAATCATAGAAAATTGCCAAATATTCCACCTCATGTGATGAGGATTCCACTTCATGTAATGACTTATCATGCCACCTCATGTGTGGATGGTGGGGTTGGTTACACCTTCTAACACTCCCCCTCAAGCTAGGGGTGATAAAACATTGTAGATGCCCAACTTGTTGCAAATGGTGGACAAGATTTTATGAGTGAATAGTTTGGTGACAATGTTTGTAACATGTCCATGTGAGGAGATATGTTTGAGAGATAATATGCCGGCTTGGAATTTCTCTCGTATAAAGTGGTCGTCCACCTCAATGTGCTTTGTTCTGTCATTGTTGAAATTATGGAAAAGAGAAATACTTCGTTGACTTTATTAACTTATTATAATCAGAGTACATGAACCTCTATTTATAATAGAGGAAGGTAGTATAGTCCAATTACAATAAAACTACCTTTGTCCCAATTACACCAAAACTCTAACACTTAAAGATAAGCTCTAGCATAATTAAATAACTCAATATAGATAAAAGACAAACATAACTCAAACTAGAACTCTTCTAGGACGTGACCATAAGATAAAGATGCCTTTGTGAGTCCTTCTTGATCTTCCAACTTATGTGATAAGGATGCCAGCTTGTGGTAATCGTGGTGGGTCCTACTTATTATGTGCTTGGGTCCATCTTGTGGGCCTTCCTTGGTTGTGTGGCCCCTCTTATGTAGGCCTTCCTTGGTCGTGTGGGCTTGGGCCCTATCTTCCAACACTCATGGAAGACCTAATTTGAGGTGATATGAATCATTGCTTTATTATCGTAATATAGATCCATAGAGGCTTCTTTATAGAATCCCAGTTTAGTGAGAAGGGACTTGATCCATAGAAGCTCACTAACTATGTGTGCCATGACTCCGTATTTTGCTTCTGCACTGAACCTTGCAACTACATTTTGCTTATTGCTTCTCCATGTAACCAAGTTCCCTCCAACCATTGTACAATATCTCAAAGTAGATTTTCTCTAATCCAGGGATCCAGCCGGGTCCGCATTTGAAAACCCTTCTATGTTGAAGTGACCATGGTTCTTATAGAGAAACCCTCTTTCTGGAGCTCCTTTCAAGTATCGCAATATTGTTTCCAGTGCTTGCCAATGAGTAAGATGTGGTTTGTTCATGTATTGACTCACCATACCTACTACATATGATATATCAAGCCTTGTGACACAAAGATAAATGAGTTTCCCAACAAGTCATTGATATTTTCTGATATCCACATCTTCTCTAGTGCCTGTAGATAATTTTGTAATTGATTCCATAGGGGTTACTGTTGGTCTACACCCCATCATTCCTGTCTCCTGTCTCCTCTAGAAGATCAAGAACATACTACCTTTGAGATAGTATAATCCCATTTTTGGACTGTAGCATTTCAATACCCAGAAAGTATTTAAGTAGTCCAAGATCTTTTGTCTTGAAATCTTCACATATCTTTTTTTTGGTTTTCTGAATGCCATCGAGATCACTGCTGGTTAAGACAATATCATCAACATAGACAACCAAAAACACTTGCCCTATAGTGTGTCTTTAATAAACAAGGAGTGATCTACTGAACATCTGTGAAATCTGGCCCGTATCAATGCTTGGATAAATTTATCAAGCAATGCTTGAGGAGACTATTTTAGACCATAGAAAAATTTCTTCAATCAACATACTGATTCCCCTCAACCACAAATCTAGGTGGTTTTTGCATATAAATTTTTTCATTTTTATCCCCATCGAGGAAAGTATTTTTTACATCAAGCTAATAGACTGGCCAGGAAGAATTAGCAACAAGGGCTAATAAGATACGTATCAAGTTCAATTTGGCTATCGATGAGAACATTTCCTCATTGTGGAATTTATGAAAAAGAGAAAAACTTCATATACTTGATGTAATCTAAGTACATGAGCCCCTATTTATGACAGAGGAAAGTAGTAGACTCCAATTACAATTAAACTACCCTTGTCCCAATTACACCCAAACTTTAACACTTAAAGATAAGTCCTAGCATAATTAAATAACTCAAAATAAACAAAATACTAACATAACTAAAACATCTTCAAACTAAAACTCTTCTGTGAGACCTGCTTGCATAATAATTTTGGCTCTATAAGACTTCTTATTGTGAGAGTCATGTAAGACTCTTCCATATTTGCTCTTCAACACTCCCCCTCAAGCTGGAATTTATTATAACTTTAGTTTGCAATGAAAAAGATTCTTGGTCTTCATTTTTCTTTTGCTGAAAAAAATTCTTCACAAATACAATTCTTCATAAATGCAAAAACTTCATTTTTTGTGCTCACCTTTCTTGAATATTTTTGTCACATGAAAATAACCACAATATATGGAATAAAATACCTCTTTCTTGTACTTCTTCTTTTACTTCTGCCCCTCAATCTGGGAGGTAATGGTAGTGATCTCAACTTGAAACAAATAACAAAGTTGAAGTAATAATCTCTTCATGGTGTCCCAAGGATAAGTACGAAACTGGACATAGACTCCCAAAAGGTAAAAATGGGTGATAAAATATAGGTCGAAACCAACCTCAAATGATTTCGAACAAATATAGTGATAATAATCACTAAAATGGGTAATGCATGTCATTCACAAGACGATGATAAAAAACCCAAGGGTACCAATAAAAAGTCTCAAAGGACTTAAAAACACCCATATAAATAAAAGGGACCAACCAAAGCAATGCTCCAATAGAGTTGGCCAATAGGGGTAAGTGAGAGTCAAATAAATGGATGGTAGGAGAAATTTAATCAAAAAAAGGGGTAAGTGAGATATTTTCCTGATATTTTTTACCAATAATAACAACTCAAAAAGAAAAGCCAAAAATTCAGCTTAAATTCTAATTTTTCAATGCAACAGGATACCAGCATGACCTTTGATTCTTTTGATTTGAATATATCCTTAAATATAGATCAGATTCATCCTAGTGTAACTTCTTTTCATAAAATATATATGTTTTGAGATAAATAATCTGATAGATTTTGGTCTTCATAATTTGGCTGAACTAAGTACTATTTCTCCTTTTGCCAGCATGACCATTGACTCTTCCAAGATCAATATCTCCATATTAAAAACTCAGATTGAGAATTGGTTGAATAGGTAACAAAATAAATTTATATATCTTTCTTTTGATATATAATTTTCCATATAAAGCCTCATTCTTGATAGTATAAAATGGCTTGAAAGTTGAAGCTTTCTGCTGCTGCTCGAACCTCTCTTGCAGTCTGACCTCTACTGCTTAAAATATCAATGTATTTTTGTAGAAAACTTCGATCGCCAAAATTCATTTTACATTTGAAATTAGACTCGAATATATTTCTGTAAATATATAATATCCAATATTAAAAGCTCATTATAGAGGTTAAAACGTAAAGCAAACAAAGGGTATAGGGACTAAAAAGAGAAAAAAAAAGATAAATACAAACCTAAATTGGTAGAGATAATAGATCAGAAAAGTATCACATTATCATTGTGGATTGACTGAGTCAACTCACAGAGCCTACTCTAATACCATGTTGAATTTATGGAAAAGAGAAGAACTTCATTGACTTGATGTAATATGAGTACATGAACCCCTATTTATAACTGAGGAAAGTAGTAAACTCCAATTGCAATTAAACTACCCCTTGTCCCAATTATACCCAAACTCTAACACTTAAAGATAAGTCCTAGCATAATAAGTAACTCAACATAAATAGAAGACTAACATAACTAAAACTCTTATGTGAGACCTACTTGCATAATAATTTTGGCTTTGTAAGACTTCTTATTGTGAGAGTCATGAAAGACTCTTTCATATTTGCTCTTCAACACTCATAATCTATTTCATAGCACTAAGTATAGCCTTTGGCTAGGAGGTGGGTCTTAAGGTGAATAACTGACCCATCCAGATTGTGTTTAACCGTCTAAACCCACTTATAGTTGACAAGTTTTTTGCTTGATGGAAGAGGAATTAGAGCCCATGTCTGATTCTCATAGACTGACTGCATTTCTTATTCCATTGCCGCCTTCTACCCTAGATGTCTCAAAGCCTCCTCATAGGACTGTGGGACAGAGATGGAGAAGATAGATGCAAGAAATTGACAACATGAAGAAGATAAATGATGGTGAGACACAAAATTGGATATGGGATGAGAAGTAGGGGGCCAAGTGTAAGCTCTAGGTTATTTACTTACGACGATGGGTTGAGTGTCATATTGTGGTCCAAAAGGAATAGGAGAAGATGGATTTACCTTGATGGGATCTATAAACTCCGCAGATGTGGTGTCAACCAATGCTTTAGGGGGTAGAACAATTTTTGTAGCACGAAGAACAACTGGTCGAGGAGAGGCTGGTACAAAGGAGAGACCGGGAGGGGGATTTTTGGAGTAGTATGAAGAGTCTTTGAAACATTATTACATCCCTAGACACAAGTAACCTTTGGAGAGTAGGATTTTAGCAAACATAACCCTTCTCTGTGTGAGAGTATGTTACGGTCCCGGATCTAACATAGTGATTCATAGGGAAGAAGAAGAGAAGAGAAGAAAATCAAGCCGAAGGGAAGCTTGGGACCCTAGGTTCGTTAAGGAGAATGCACACCCCTGAGCTCATTTAGGAGAACTCAAAACCCTTTGTTTAACCTAAATTCAGACTTATCTCTTTTTCCATTCCTTACACCCCTAAATAGGGATCACGTCAACAAGGTTTAAGAGAAAATTACAGATTTTCCCCTCGGCATTTAAAGTAAATAAACTTAATGACTAAGTAATTGACTTAATTTACTGACTAAGTAACTTAACAACTAAGTAATTGACTAAGCCACAGTGCCTCCGAATGAGTCGGCCTGCTATTGAGTTCATAACATTACACCCCCTGGAGAACGAGTTTTTCCTCAAGCTCGAAAGTAGGGTAGGCTTGCCGAACATCTCCACATCTTCCCAAGTAGCATCCACGGCATCAGTGGCAGCCCACTGGACAACCCTTGAGCTTAACAGGGTCAGCAATTTCAGCACCGCAAGTATCAAAGAAGGCCTCATAGTTATGGAGACCAACTGTAGCACTTAAAAATCCATAATGTTTCTCCCAAGTGCAAGTGTAATGTCATTTTCCACAGTGACTTTTGCATTGCCATTGTCTCCCCAGCCATCCCCGATAAGTTTCCCATTGACAAAATCATGGAGAGCATTATTGAGTCCATTGGTTGAATACCACAAATAGTTACTAACATCAGTAGTGGTATTAGTTTGCTCCAATAGTCTAGATTTTGCGAGGGAGTCGCTCTATGTGATGCCCACAGGTTCAATCATCCAGTTCCAACTAGACTGGAATACTTCCAAAGAACCAACAATATTTTGGGAGCTAGACTTAAGGCATCTCATTGCCAAACAAGTAGTTGGAGAGTTAATCTTTGTTGTGTTGAAGACCACATTCTGGAAATCAGGTAGGATGCTCACAGACCAAGTAGGTAAAGCATATGAGGTACCCCTGAAACTGACAGTAGCATCAGACTCTGAACCTCCATTGGCAAGAAAAACTGCACAACTACCTGCATCTGTTTTGTTCCTGGAACTCTGTCCCACCATTGATGCTAGACATTCATGAATATAGTGTCCCAAAATTATTGCATTCCAAAAAATTTAATTCCTCTGTGAGATTTGGTAAAAAAAATCTTCTAGTATCATCCACCTTAAGTGCCTTGATAGGCATGTCATGAAACTGGGTGGCAACAACATACACCCTACATACCAATGGTTGCACAGATTCAAATAGAGACACAACTCCGATTTTTGTGATCCAAACATTCATAATTACTGCTGTCTGCCCAAGTTCTTCCAGTGTACCCTCACTTTTCTATGCATAAACTGCTGAAAAATACACAGTTGCTATGGCTGCACAAAAATTCCAACACAAGGTAGAGATCGGTATATTTTTCTCGTTCCTTGGATCAAAGAATGAGCGAGCACTGGTAAGATTGCCCAATGTGCAGTAACCAGCAATGAGAGCATTCCATGCTGGCAGAACTTGCTGGTCCATGCTATCAAAAACAGAATGAACAACTTTGATTTCTCGACATTTGGCATATATGTCAACTAAGGTCACTACCAACTTGCTACTCATAGGAATATTGTCTCTATTAACCAAGTCATGAATCCATAGACCAATATCTAACACCTTCAACTTGCCAAAAGCTGAGAGGACTGAAATAACAGCAACACCATCTAGCTTAACACCGGCATACATCATTTTTTTGAAGAATCCAATAGACTCCTTAGGTGGCTTGTTCTGAGCATACCCGACAATCTTACTAGTCCACACCTTTGGTTTGTTGGCAGATTTTGGAATGAACTAGGCACTAAGCTCAAGCTCCCCATGTAACTGACCTGATCGACTGAGAACAGCCACCATGCCGGCATAGTTTTCAGTCATTGGAGCCAGTCCATGTTCATCAAATTGCCCAGAATTATGTACTAAACTACCATGAGCATAAGCATTGAACAAACCTAGGTAGGTTACCTCATCTAGTCCAACGCCATAAGATTGCAGTTCAGCAAACAAACCAAGTGAATCTCTGCATAGCTCACGTGCTGCAAAACCAGCAGCTTCCTCTATGCATCCATTAATCCCTTCTCCAAGATCTAAAGCACCCATTCCAGAAATATCTCCCATATTATCACCTACATTGTCAGCAATAATAGTAGGATTTCGGGGGTCATCTTCAGGGATATTTCTCTAAACATTTCCAACAAGGTTTTCCCCAAAGAGTGCCATTGAAGAGGCCTTAAGACCATACCAGCGCTTCATCGAGCATGTGGTATGCAGCTAATGGAACCCTGTCCTCGGGCTGGGTTCTTTGATTCCAAAAGAATTGGTCACACTGGTGTAACCAAATCAGACGGTCCGAAGACCCATCATACATGGGAAAGTCTAACTTAATGTACTTGGGCACCGTCGTATGGCCTGGTCCCTGGACTCCCACGGCTGGAGGAGGTGGTTGGCACAAATGTGGTGGTGTTGGAGGGGGATGGGGTGGTGGGTGGTCTGAAGGGCGTGAGGAACTGCCTAGCTGAGCCGTAATCCGAGCAAACCCTTCTTCCATTCAAACCATCATTTGCTGGAAGTTGTCTTTGAGGGCGAAAACTTCATGTTGCAGTGCGTCAACCCGAGTTTGAACCTCCACATGATTTTCCTCCATGAAATTTCGCAAATCAGCAAGGAAAAGGAATCACCTACGGTGGTCCTATCTGAAACCACAATGTTAGGTTCCCTTGCCATGGATCGAGTCACCCGGCGATCTCCTCTGGCTTCAGGATTTGATGACGACGTTGGGAATGATTTAGGATGCTTAGAATGACCTATGATGTGAGATGTTGTGTTATGGTATCGGACCATGGACCTTGTAATCCAACGGGAAGGAGACTCTGCGTCCAGCACAGGTTCAACACCAGTGTGTTGTACTCGTCTAGATCTGCCTATAATGGCAAATTCTGGGTGAAATGTGTGACGGAAAGGAGAAGAGGGAAGAGCTTGGAAGTGATGGAAGGAAGGAAGGGTAACCCAGCTCCAAGGGAGACCGTAACCTACTGCTCGTGAAGGGAGACAACAACCTAGTTCGACAAGAGGGGAACCTCCCTGTTCGTGTTCTGTTTCTAGGTTCAAATGTTTGATAGGTTTCATTTCCACTTGCCCCTTCTTAAGCTTGTTCGAAGAGGAGCCAAAATAAATACATACATAACCATTATATGGCTTACATGTCTAAAGCTGAAACAAACAAATTGAGCTAAGTTTCTGCATCAATCAGAATTACAAAAATAGCCATCTTGGCTTACATGCTCATCATGCTGAATTTGCTGAGCTGCTGAAATAGTTGCTGAGAATGCTGAATTAATTCCAATAAAAAACACTTCCATAAACACTTCAAATGTGACGCCTTTGAATGACTCATTCGGCTATCGAGTCTATAACATCACTCACCCTTTTGAAAGAGAGCTTGTCCCCAAGCTCAAATGAAGGGTACACATGCTGAAACACCTGTAAGTCTTCCCACGTGGCCTCGATGGGATCAGTATGTGACCATTGAACCAAAATCTGGGTGCTGTCCTGGAGCTGCCTAGACTGCAGAATTTTGATCGGAGTGAGAGAGACCTTACCTTCTTCAACCGGTGGCAGAGCAGGGATGGACTGAGGTGGTGTTCCCTTGAGAGGCTTGAGCAGTGAAACATGGAAAACATAAAGGATTTGAGACTCCGGTGGTAGCTGGAGGTGATATGAAACATGTCCCACTCGCAGAAAAATTTTGTATGGCCCAAAGTACTTGGGGGATAGCTTGTGGTGTGTCCCGGCAATAGAGTGCTGGCGATATGGCTTGAGGAGGAGCCACACAAAATCGTCGGGTTGATACTGCACATCCTAGTGGTGCTGATCATACTGAAGCTTCATACAGGCTTGAGCTTGTTGAAGCCAGGCGAGGGCATTTGCTAGCAATTGATCTCTGTTGTGCAAAGCATGATCAACTGCGTCCACACGAGTGGACCCTGTGGTGTAGAGTAGACGGGTGGGTCCCGGCCATAGAGAATTTTTAAGGGGGTCTCCTGTAAGGCGGTGTGATATGAGGTGTTGTAGCAATACTCGGCCCAGCTAATGTAGAGAACCCATTTCTTGGGGCTGTCCCCCACAAGGCACCTTAAGTACATCTCGATGGTGCGGTTCACGACTTCGGTCTGACCATCTATTTGTGGGTGGTATGCAGAGGAATATTTGAGTTTCGTGTTGCAGAGCCTGAAGACTTCTTTTCAGAAGTCGCTGGTGAAGATCACATCCCGATCACTCACTATTGACTCGAGAATGCCATGCAAACGAACAATGTTGTCAACAAAAATTTGGGCGACTGTGGTTGCTGTATACGGATGGGCCATGGGCATGAAATGGGCATATTTAGATAGCCGATCAACCACAACTAAAAGGATGGATTTACCCGCTGCTCTTAGTAATCCTTCAATAAAATCCATGGAGAGGTCAAACCATACCTGAGTAGGAAGGTCGAGGGGCTGGAGCACCCCAGTCGGAGACAAATGGTCGGCCTTGTTGTGATGGCAGATCAGGTAGGCAGCAACAAATTCAGCAACATGAGACCTCAACCCAGCCCAATAGAAATCGCCGCGTATCCGCTGTCCCATTTTCTGGAGCCCTTCATGTACGCTGTCATGGTAGGCTGATAAAATTTTCAGCACCAATGGAGATGAAGACAGGAGCCGCTTGTGCAGGATGATATGGTCCAGGATAGACCAGTGTAGCGTCACCTGACCTACTGTAATTTTCTAGGACAGCTGTTGTAATGCAACTGTGGACTGGTGCTCCTAACGTATGGCCTCTAGCAGCATTGGTGTGGGGTGACTGATGGCTGCGAGTTGCAGTGAGGCGTCTGACCGACGGGAGAGAGCATCCGCTGCTCGGTTCAAGGGCCCTGGTTTGTGTTCCACTGCAAAATCGAAGACCATGAGCTTGTTGATCCAGTGTTGTTGAGGTGGAGTGGAGATGAGTTGGTCCAGCAAGAACTTGAGGCTGAAATGATCAGTGTGGATGCGAAAGAAACGGCCCCACAAATAAGGCCTCCAGTGTTGCACGGCCTTTGCTAACCCGATTAATTCTCGCTCGTAGGCTGGCAATTGATGATGGATGAGGGCGAATTGCCAGCTGAAATATGCAATGGGGTGCTGGGATTGATGAAGGACTAACCTGGCAGTAGATTGCAACGAGTAATAAACTAGTAGGCTTCCTAGTGATTAAACAAGACAATCATGAAAAAATTGTAGAAGAACATCTGCTACTCAAAACATATATTTAATGATGAAAACAAATTAGATCTCACAGTTTTATTGATTCTGTTGGCTTCGGTTTCCTTTGACCAAGTTTGAAAGTTTAGCCACATGGAGCCATGTAGAAAACTGAAGGAAAAACAAGAGAGAAGAAGAGGAAAATCTGGAGAACGTAAAAAGAGAGGGGGTCGGCCGAACTCTCCTTGTGCCTCCTTCTCTTCTTAGTCCCTTAAGGTTTAGGGTTTTCCTCTTTTTATTCCCCCTCCCCTGGCCCTTTTTTCCCGTTGCAGGAAGTCACAGTGCACATGCCACGACTTCAAGCCAGATTTCGACCTTAATTCAGCCAGTATATCTTAAACTTCAAAACATAAAAGTTGTAGAAATTTTTCTTGGCGTTCCATATCATCTTGAATCATCTAAATCAGAGATCAGATGAGAGACTTATGTTCATATTACAAATCATTATTGAAACTGTCCAGAATCGCCCAATTAACTTCGTTTTGCACTTAACACCTGTATTTGCATCCAAAATCAAAATATAAGAATAATGAGTATATTTAGGAAAAAATAATTATAAAAAACTAAGAATTAAGGGAGAAAAATATGACATTTTTCATTCTTATCAATATTCTAAAAAATATGTTCAATACTAAATAAGGAAAAACTATGAATATTTGGCTCAATTTAGAGGCCTTCTTCAAGAATGGAAGCTAGCACAGCCTAACTCCACCGATGTCACTATCCAAGACAAGTAGAAGGAAACCTTAGCCACTGCCATTTTCCTAGAAAATATGAAGTCATATCTCAAGGTTGCTTAAACTCAACTCCTTAGCTCCTCAGTTATTCCCACCTTTGATGATGTATGTGCCACATTACTCCATATTCTAGACTCTTCTTCCCCTTCTCCCACTGAAGTATCATCTGCTATTTACTCTGGGAATAAGGGAATGTAGAAGAAATTATAGAGGAGGACAAGGAAGAGGTGGAAGGAATGGTTCTTCCATAATAGAAGGCAAGGAATGCACCCAATATGGGAAATATGGCCACACTATCGATCAGTGTTTGAAAATCCATGGCACACCGGAATGGGCCAAGGATAATCAAGCCTCAGTAAATGGTAGCAAAAGCAATGTCTTCTTGCATAATGTGGATTCCAAACATTCATGATCTGTATGTGAATGAGTCGAATTACTTATCCCTTTGTCTATTAGTGAACTATCTCTCCAAAGATTGTGAAAGATGTCCCACTAGAAATATTCTTGTTTTTGCTTCGACTCATATTCCCAAAAAACTGGATCCCGCATGAATAGCTCCGAATAAATTAAATACATGCATTAAGATATGAAGGACAAAAGAGGACAAGTTTGCCTCACCAACAGAAAAGAAAATCCTTACCGATGATGAGTATGACTTATTCCAGAAAATAAAAACTCTAATGGTCTCTCCTCCAAGTTCCTCCTCAACTCATGTTGTCACCACTGCTTCAGGTATAATTTCTACCACTTCCTCCTCTTCGTTCTGGATAATTTGATTCAAGGGCCTCCGAGCATATCACAAGTAACAAAAATCTACTCCACTTTGTCTCTCATTGTCTCTCGAATAAATTTGTTACCATTGATGATGGCTCCCAAACTAAATTTCTAAGGAAAGGATCCACCTCTGTTACACCATGACTTCTGCTCACAAATAATACTTTTGTTCCTACCTTTCCCTTGAATCTTTTATTTGTTAATCAATATACACAACATTTCAATTGCTCCATTACCATCTCACCCACTTCTTGTGTGTTTTAAGATCTTACAACAAAGCAGGTGACTGGTGGAGGCCGTGAACAAGGGGGGCTCTACTACTTGGACATGCCTCAAATAAATGTCATCTCAAACAAGCACACTAAGACAACTCTATGGCACAATCGGTTGGGACATCCATCCGTACAATCTCTTCATCTTCTTTTTCCTACCTTGAAGGATATGTCAAGTTTAAATTGTGAAGTGTGTCAGTTAAGCAAACACCAAAGGACCACATACTCTCCTTGTCCTGAACTTAAAAGCGTTGCTTCTTTTTCATTGATTCACAAAGATGTATGGGGACCCTTGAGTGTCTCATGCATTTCTTGAGTTAAGTACTTTATTATCTTTATTAATGATTTTACTCGTACCACATGGCTATTTCTCTTTAAATAGCTATTTGAAATACCATTAATTTTTAAATCCTTTCATGCTATGGTGGTCACTCAATTCGGTCAAACAATAAAAGTTCTTAGTTTTGATAATGCCAAAGAATATATTTCCAATGATCTTGACTATTTTTGTCAATAGAATGACATTATCCATCAAACATCTTGTGTCTACACCCCTCAACAAAATGGTGTAGCAAAATAGAAGAATTGTCATCTTCTTGAGGTACCTCGTGGCTTATTGTATAGCATGAAAGTACCATACTTTTATTGGACACATGCCATTCTTACTGCACACTTTCTTATAAATAGGTACCCTCTTCCGTTCTTGATCATAGATCCCCATATTCCTTATTGTTTCCATATAGTGATCCTTTTTCACTTCCCTTGAAAGTCTTCGGGTGTACCTGTTTTGTACATATTACCTTCCCACAACATAGTAAACTTGATCCAAAATCTGTCAAGTGTATCTTCTTAGGATACTCTTGAAAGCACAAGGGTTATGTTTGTTACAATCCTACTCTCCAAAGGTGACTTGTGTCTAGGGATGTAACCTTTTTTTAAGACTCTTCATACTACTCTAAAAATGCCCCCCTAGGTTTCTTCTCTATACCAGCTGTTGAATTTAGGACCCCTTTTCCATAATCACTAGCAAAAGAAAGAAGAAATAAAAAGAGATAAAAGGGGAGAAAAGCTCTCGGGTAGAGCTGAAAAAATTAAAAGGGAAAGGATGAGTTGCGCCATGCAAGGAGAGGGAGAGAGAGAACAAACTCGGGATTGAATGTGTTGCTTGATTAATTCCGAATTAAAACCTCTCTATTTATAGGAGAGGAGTAGGTAGAGTCTTCATACAAGTTGTCATTCAATCCTAATTACATGCCAACTCTAACTCTTCAATATAAGTAAGTCTCAATATAAGTAAGTCTATTCAAACTAGAACTCCTAGAAGACTAATTGGAGTAGAACTAGGAGTTCTTTATTATCCACGTGAATACAAGGGATAAGCCAGGTCGTGGCCTTATCCTAGTGGGCCCCTTATGATTCTCCAGCGCACCTTGATAATTGTGTCAGCTCGTGAGATCTTGTGGGCCCCACTTGATCTTCCAGTTTTCTAAATCAACTCAGCTTGTGATTCTTGATTCCTTTACTCGAGCTTGCTTTGGGAGAGGACTCTTCTTGGTGTCCCAAGTCCTCTAGGATTCTTCTTGATGACCTACGTCCTCATGGTCGGTCCGACCAGCTCGAGCACCATGGTGGGCCCCACATTGTAACACCAGCCTCTCCTCGACCGGTTGTGTCCCATGCTATGGAAACTGTTCAACCCCTTGAAGCACTGGATGACACCACACCTACGGAGTTTGCATGTCCCATCAAGATAAGTCCATCATCTCTTGTTCCTTTTGGACCACAATATGATATTCGACCCATCCGCTTAAGGAAAGAACCCAGGGCTTGCACTAGGCCCTCTACTTCTCACCCCATATCCAATTTTGTATCTCACCATCATTTATCTTCTTCATGTCGTCAATTTCTTGAATCTATCTCCTCCATCTCTGTCCCATATTCCTATCAGGAGGCTCTGAGACATCCATGGTGGAAGGCGGTAATGGAAGAAGAGATGCAGACACTCTATGAGAATCAAACATGGCTTCTCGTTCCTCTTCCATTAGAAAAAAAACCATCAGTTGTAAGTGGGTCTATACAGTTAAACACAATCCAAATTGTCTATTTGCTTGCCTTAAAACCCACCTCGTTGCCAAAGGTTATACACAGTGTTATGGGATCGATTATGAGGAAACGTTCTCTCTAGTGGCCAAATTGAATTTAGTACATATCTTATTATCTCTTACTGCTAATTCTTCCTGGTCAGTCTATAAGGTTTCATGTAAAAAATATTTTCCTCAATGGGGATATAAAGGAAGAAATTTATATGAAACAAACACCTGGAGATAGTATGTCAATTGATGATATCCCTTTTATGGTCTGAAACAGTCTCTTCATGCATGGTTTGATAAATTTAGCCAAGCACTGATACAGGCAGGATATCACATATGTTTTGTAGATCACTTTGTGTTTCATAAAGAGACACCTAAAGGGAAAGTTCTTTTAGCCGTCTATGTTGATGATATTGTCTTAACAAGCAGTGATCTTGAGGGCATTCAGAAAACCAAGGAAAAGATATTTGAAGAGTTTAGGACAAAAGATCTTGGACTACTTAAATACTTTTTGTGTATTGAAGTACTACAATCCAAACATGGGATTATACTATCTCAAAGATAGTATGTACTTGATCTACTGGAGGATAATGGAATGATGGGGTGTAGACCAACAGAAACCCCTATGGATATAAATACAAAACTATCTGCAGGCACTAGAGAAGATGCAGATATCATAAAATATCAAAGACTAGTGGGGAAACTTATTTATCTTTGTGTAACAAGGACAAATATATCATACGAAGTAAGAATGGTGAGTCAATACATGCACAAACGACAATTTACTCCTTGGCAAGCCCTGGAAAGAGAGCTTCTCTATAAGAACCATGGTCACTTCAGCATAGAAGGGTTCTCAGATGCAGATTGGGCCGGATCCCTAGATGACAGAAAATCTACTTTGAGATATTGTACAATGGTTGGAAGGAACATGGTTACATGGAGAAGCAATAACCATAATGTAGTTGCAAGGTCTAGTGCATAAACAAAATACAGAGCTATGGCACACACAATTAGTGAGCTTCTATGGATCATGTCTCTTCTCACTGAATTGGTATTCTATAAAGAAGCTCCTATGGATCTACATTGTGATAATAAATCAGAAATTCATATCACCTCAAACCCAGTCTTCCATGAGAAAAAAAAACACATTGAGGTGGATGGCCACTTTGTTAGGAATTAGACACCCTAATTCCAAACTAACGAGAGAAATAATAATAAAAGCGGAAGAAGGAAAAAAGAAGCACGAAAAAGCAAACAATAAGATTTGTACAGATTCAACTCAAAGTGAGACTATGTCCTGTCTTCCATCGTTGTAGTAATCCACTATGAAGATGAAATGGTTTACAAGAGAAATCGCACACTTACAAGTGTTTCTCTTTAACCTCTCGGGCTGCAACTCGAGATGCTCCTTGGATTCAGATAATCAAACCCTAATAGCGGCAACCCTCAATTATAAAGAGAAAATTAGGGCAACCATGATTTGCGACCAACTCAGCGTAGGGCATTAATTAGGCTCCACAAGTTAACAATCTCCCGCTTGGAGACTAATTCATCATCAATATATCCTCTACAACAGCAAAAACTTCTCAATCTTCATAGAGAAGTCCAATTGAAGTTGTACACAACTTCAGTTTCTCGATCGTAATAGTCTTTGTCAACATATCAATCAGATTATGACTCCCTTGAATCTTCTCAAGTGCTAAGATTCCATCCTCTAGAGCCGATTTGATGAAGTAATAATGCACCTATATGTGCTTTGTGCTTGCATGATAAACAAGATTCTTTGCTAAATGAATTGCACTTTGATTATCATAATACAACACATTCTTCCCATGATTGAGACCTAATTCTTCCCTCAAAAAACTGCAACCATACCATCTCTTTGCTGGCTTCGGTCACGACAACATATTCTACCTCAGTAGTGGAAAGAGAAACTATCTTTTGCAACTTAGAGACCCAACTAACTATTGTACCACCCAATGTGTATACATACCCAGTGGTACTCTTCCTACCATCAATGTCTCTAGCCATGTCAACATTTACATAACCATTTAATCCCAAGTCTGACTTTCTGAAACATAAAGCTAAGTCTACAATGCCTCTCAAATACATGAGAATCCATTTCACTGCTTCGCAATGTTCTTTACCTGAATTCCTCATATATCAACTCACAACTCCCACTGCATGAACATACACCATGGCATACATGATATAGTCAATAGCATAAGCATAAGGCACATTGGCCATGTTGGCTCACTCCAGTTCTATAGAAGGTGATTACTCCTTAGTTAGCCTAAAGTAACTAGCCAAAGGACTACTCAGTGGTTTTGCATCATTCATGTTGAATCTGCTCAACACCTTCTTCACATATTCTTCTTGTGATAGTTTCAAGACATCAGTATCTCTAGTAATCCTCATCCCAAGGATTTGTTTTACAACACCCAAATCCTTCATTGCAAACTTCTTGGACAACTCCCTTTTCAAATTATCAATTTCCTATTTTCAAGCACCTACTATCAACATGTCATCAACATATAGCAGTAGAATGATGTAGGAGTCATCAAGCTTCTTCAAAAAAAAAAAAATGATCTACCTGGCACCTCAAGAAACCATTAATACTCATAAAGGTGTCAAGCTTCTTATACAATTTTCTTGGAGCTTGTTTAAGACCATACAGGATCTTTTGAATTTTCACACAATTTTCTCCTTTCCTTGTGCTTTGAAACCCTATGGCTGCATCATGTAAATTTTTTCCTCGAAATCACCATGAAGAAATGTTATCTTTACATCCAATTTATCTAAGTGCAAGTCTTCATTTGTGACAAGTCCAAGCTTTGTTCTAATAGTAGTCAATTTCACTACTGGAGAGAAAATATTAGTGTAGTCAATGCCTTCTTTTCGTTGAAAGCCTTTTACCACCAGTCTTGCCTTCTACCGCTTTTTGCCATCATGTTCGTCTTTTATTTAGTACACCCATTTATTCTACAAGGCCTTCTTCCCTTTTGGTAACTCAGTCAACTGCCATCTCTGATTGGATAACAATGAATCCATGTTGTCATTCATGGCCAATTCCCACTTAGTTGATTCATCAACTTGCACTACTTTCTCATTACTTTATGGTTCACCTTTATCAATCAACAAAATATAATTAAGTGCAGGGGAGTACCTCTATGGTGGTCTGCTAGTTCTGGCACATCTCCTAAGTTCACTCATTGGAATGTTCTGATTTACTTCTAGGGGTATGTTCTCCTGGTCTTTTTGAGCAATATTCTCCATCTCAATAGCTGGAAGATCCCTCAACTGAATCGCTCCAAACTTATTGACTTCATCACTTGTGCTCTCAGACTTTGTTCTCAACCTGTCTTTATACAAGGCACCTTCATTGAAGATCACGTCCTTACTCCTGATAACCTTAGGACTTTGGTAATCCTAGAACTGATAACCAAACTCTATACCACTATAGCCAATAAAAAAACATAATTAAGATTTGGCATCAAGTTTACTTCTAACAATAGAATCAATGTGAATTTATGAAACACAACCAAACACTTTCAAGAAAGAAAACTTTACCTCTTTGCCGCTCTAGACTTCTTTTGGTATTTTTCAATCCAATGGTGTTGAGGGACCTCTGTTGATCAAATAGGTAGCTGTGCTAATAGCCTCAGACTAGAACATCTTTGGCAATCCCGCATGTAATCTCATGCTCCTAGCATGCTCATTCAAACTTCTATTCATCCTATCAGCCATTCCATTCTGTTGAGGTTTTCCAGGAATGGTCTTCTTCATCATGATTCCATTATCAACATAGTACCACTTGAAATCATCATTTACGTATTCTCCCCCATTATCTGACTGCAACCACTTCACCTTCAAACCTGTCTCATTCTCAACCATTGTTCTCCATCTCTTGAAAATATCAAAGACATCAGATTTATTTTTTATGAAATAAACCCATACCTCTCTACTTGCATAATCAATATAGTAGTTAGAACCACCAAGGAAAGTAACAGTTGAAGGCCCCCACACATCTGTGTGATCTAACTCCAATTTTGTTGTCTTTTGCTCCTTTCCAGCCTTAGAAAATCTAATCCTTTTCTGCTTGCCAAAAATACAGCCTTCACACAAACTGTTATTTACATTTTTTAACCTAGTAGCTTCCCTTTTGACTGAAGTACTTTCATTCCCTTATCACTCATGTGACCGAGCATACAATGCCACAAGTCAGAATCAGTAACAACATCAGCAACTACAACCGTGTCTCTGCAACTGGAAGTGATGAAAAGAGTTCCAGTTTTAACTCCTCATGCAACAACCATGGATCCCTTTGTGACTTTCCAGGTAGCACCATTAAAAGTCACATTATGACCTTCATCATCATGTTGCCCTACTGAGATCTGATTACACATCAGTTTTGGTACATATCTCACATTGTGAATTTTCCACACTATCCCGTTTGACATCCTCAAACTAACATTACCAATACCGACAATATCCAAAGTTCCTCCATCAGCAACATACACCTTCCCATGATCTCTAGCAACATAATTCTCCTTGATCTCACAATGTGTAGTGGTGTGAAAAGAAGCTCCTGAATATATTACCCAAGAGTCAATAGGGCTATCAACCGACAAGAGTAAAACATCTTCTAACTCTTCAGTCACTGCATTTGTAGTACCATTTTTATTTTCATCCTTCTTCGGTGCTCTAAAGTTCTTCTTTATGTGACCAGACTTGCCATAATTTCAGCATTCCACATTCCTTCTGAATTTGGACTTGCTTCTACCATTCCTTCACTTCCTTCTACCATTGCCCTTATTGGAATTCCTCTCGAAGTTTCTGCCCCTAGTTTCGACACTTAGGGCAGAATTAGATGACGACGATTCTCTAGAGTCCTTTCTACGAACCTCCTCCACGAGAATGGTATTTTGAACATCATTAAAGATCAACTTCCTGTTGCCTACAGAGTTGTTGACCGCAGCCATCATAGGCTTCCAATAATTTGGTAGAGATGCCAAAAGAATTAAAGCACGGACCTCATCATCAAATTTAATTTGAATGGTTGTCAATTAATTGACAATCATGCTAAACTCATTCAAATGCGAGGCAACTGATGTATTTTCTATCATCTTTAAATTGAAGAGTTTTTTCATGAGATGTACCTTACTATTTGTGAAGGCTTTTCATACATGTTGGACAGAATCTTCATCATCTCCCATGTGGTTTTCTCTAACGCCACATTGCGAGCAATGTGCTTCAATAGTGTTAACCGGATTACTCCCAACACTTGTCTATTGAGGAGATTCCACTCATCATCTTCCAAGTCTTCTGGTTTCATATTCAGAACTAGTGCGTGCAGCTTTTTAATGTACAAATAATCTTAAATTTGCATCCTCCATAACACAAAATCCATACCATCAAAATTGTTGATCCCTAGTGTTGCTCCTTCTCCGCTAGCCATTGCTATTAAGCATGAACCAAAACTCTGATACTACTTGTTAGGAATTAGATGCCCTAATTCCAAACTAATGAGAGCAATAATAATATATGTGGAAGAAGGGATAAACAAGCACAAAAAAGCAAACAAAAAAATTTATACAACTTTGCCTCAAAGTGAGACTACATCCTGCCTTCTGCCGTTGAACTAATCCTCTATGAAGATGAAATAGTTTACAAGAGAAATCACACACTTACAAGTGTTTCTATCTATCCTCTCGGGCTGCAACTCGAGATGCTCCTTGGATTAAGATAATCAAACTCTAATAGTGGCACCCCTCAATTATAAAGAGAAAATTAGGGCAACCGTGATACAAGAGTAAAATTCCCAAACTGCCTCTCGGGCTGCAACTTGAACCGCTACCAACTCAGCATAGGGCATTAATTAGGCTCCACAACTTAACAAACTTTATACAAGAGAAATTCCAAGTCGACATATTATCTCTCAGACATATCTCCTCACTAGGGCAAGTTGCAGACATTCTGACCAAACCAGTCCCTCATAGAATCTTGTCAACCATTTGCAGCAAGTTGGGCATCTACAATGTTTTCTCACGCCCAACTTGAGGGGGAGTGTTATAAGGTGGGACCAAACCCACCATTCCCATACGAGGAAGCATGATGAGTCATCACATGAGTTGGAAGATTTAGCAATCTTCCTTGATTAATGTAATTGATTGATCTTCCTTTAATTGATGTAATTTTTCCAATCATGATTGATGTAATTAGCGATCCTAATTGATTGAGAAGTTTCCATAAATATATAATACAAATAGTATAAATAGGGGTCTTGGTTGAAGGCTTTAAACAAGCTCTCCTCTTCTCAAATTCGTGGAAGAATCTCTCACCTCAAAAGTCTCTCTTCTCCCTTTTCTCTTCTCTCCTCTCTAGCCTAGCTCTCTCTCTCTCTCTCTCTCTCTTTGCTCTTTTATTCTCTTCTCTGTCCCCTCTTTTTTCCCTCTCTCATCTTACTCGAGGTTTCAATCATGGGGTCCTAAATTCAATAGTGTTGACTCAGGTAACCCACAAAAATAATGTGATCTTTTTTTTATCTATCATCTCTAGTAGTTTAGGATCGTATTCTTTTTTTTTCTTTCTTTCCTGTTCCAGTACCTATTGTTTTCCTGGCATTCGTGCCTCCATACTGAATTTTTTATATTGAAATTTATATATTGACAAAAATATCTCTGAGTCTACTTTCAACACAAAAAATAATTTTGGCAATTAGACAACATCATAATAATATGCAAGAGAAATAACACAATTGTTTTTGCATGGGGAATAAAAACTGAGCATAATCACCTTGGATATTCCACTTTCAAAACCAAGATATAATCACCAATTTCTCATTCAGATTAAATGAGAAAGCCATCCATAAACCAACTTACATAGATAAAGAACTATCACCAATAATCTCATAAAAAACATATCTTGGCAACTTCAAGAGAAAACAACTTCATCAACAAGAAGAAATCTATGTGATGCTTGATCTATAGAGCCTTTCAAATTTTCATCTTGACATAGGGTTCCTAAATCCTTTGCTCTAATGCCATGTTGAATTTAGGATCCTGTAGGAAGATGGGCTCCATCCCACAAGATGGGCCCAAGCACATAAGAATTAGGACTCACCATGATTACCACGAGCTGACATCCTTTTCACATAAGTTGGAAGATCAAGGACTCACAAAGATAACCACAAATTGATTGGAAGATCAAGAAGGACTCACAAAGAAAACCACGAGCTGACATCTTTATCTTATGCTCACGTCATAGAAGAGTTCTATTTTGAGTTATGTTTTGTCTTCTATTTATATTGAGTTATTTAATTATGCTAAGGTTTATCCTTAAGTGTTAGAGTTTGGGTGTAATTGGGAAAAAATGTAGTTTTATTTTAATTGGACTCTACTACCTTCCTCTATTATAAATAGAGGTTCATGTACTCTTATTAGAATCGGTTAATGAAGTCAATAAATTTTTTCTCTTTTCTATAAATTCAACATAGTATCATAACAGGTTATGTGAGTTGACTTGGTCAACCCACAGATATAATGAGATCCTTTTCTCTAAATCCTAAATCATAAGTCTAGGTTCATAGTTTTTTTTTTCAATCCCTACACCTGTAGTTTGCTTTGCGTTTTTTACCTCTATATTGAGATTTTCATATTGAAAACTATATATTGATGGAAATATATTTCAGTCTAATTTCCAAGAAAAAATGATTTTTTTCCTATCAGAGTTATCTAAAAAGAGAAATCCATATTTGAATGAGAAAAGGTGAGATTTTAAAAGAGGTTCGAGCAGCAGTAGAAAGCTTCAAATTTTGAAATATTTTATGCTATCAATAACAAGACTTTATATATATATCAAAATAAATATATGAAAGTCTATTCTCTTACATATTCAACCAATTTTCAATCGGATTTATCTACAAAGAGAAATCGATATTTGAAGCAACGAAGGTCAGATTGAAAAAAAGTTTGAGAAGAAACAGAAAGTTTCTATTTCCAATGTATTTTATGCTATCAACAATGAGACTTTATATGTAGAATTATATATAAAAAGAAATATATGTAAGTCTATTTTCTTACCTATCCAACCAATTCTCTATCCGAATTTTTTATAAGGAGATATTGATCTTGGAAGAGTCAATGGTCATGCTGAAGAAAAAAGGAGAAACAGTGCTTAATTCGGCCAGATGATAGAGACCAAAATCTATCAGATTATTTATCTTCTGATAATTATATTTTATGAAGAGAAATTATACTTGAATTAAAGGTATTTAAGTCTAGTTTCATAAGGAGAAAAATTCATATCATTTTGATCTATATTTAAATATATATTCACATTGGAAGAATCAAAGGTCATGCTGGTATTCTGTTGCATTGAAAAATCCGAATTTATGCCCATTGTTTTTCGTCACTTTTTGAGTTGATATATCACTTCTCCCTGGTTTGAGGGATTATTTATACATCTCTGTTATTTGGGTTTATTGCTACTGTTAGGATCCTCACGAGCCATGGATCTTGTCACCCTCCTCTCTTCTCTTCCTTCCATTACCTTGCTTGACATTGAGATGGAATGAGGGGTAGAAGGGAATTGATTTTCGGAAAGGAGAATTGGGGGAAAAATGGAAGAGAGCTTGAAGGAGCTCTTGACCTGTTTATCTAAATTATGTTAACTAAAGTGAACTCAATTGATAATCTTCATTACCCTAGCCGTCCCCTTAAATAGGGTGGAGGACGTCCAAAACCCTAAAGACCTCTTGGGTCAATGGTTCAAACCAATAAATGCTAAACCAACCCAAACCAAAGACAAAACTAAACCAAGAAACAATTACATGGAAATTGAAAAACACATTCATTAATTCCTACGCCTGTTGGTAACTCGTGATGCTATAGAGTCCATAACATCACCCCCCTCCTGGAGAAAGAGCTTGTCCTCAAGATCGAAGGAAGGATATAAAAGTCGAAATGTTGATAATGGCTCCCATGTGGTGTCACTGGGATCGGCATCTGCCCACTGGACTAGAATTTCCCAATCCCCTTGAATGTGGCGTGCTTGTATTACCTGAGCCAGAAGAGAAAGGACTCTGCCCTCATGTAGTGGCGGCAGTGGAGTGTGCAGTAGGGGCGAGTCACCCTGGAAGGGCTTCAATTGGGAGACGTGAAATACATTGTGGATCTTTGCTTCCGGTGGTAGCTGCAAGCGGTATGCCACGGGCCCAATTGGTTCCAATATCGGAAATGGACCATAATATTTTGGAGACAGCTTATGGCGCATGACTGCAGTCAGGGACAGCTGGCGATAGTGTTGAAGCTTTAACCACACAGTGTCTCCAGGGCAATAAGATGCCTCCCGGTGCTTCTTATCATAAAAGCATTTCATAGAGTGTTGGGCCGCCTGCAGATGTGTACGTACCTCAGTGAGCATAGCGTCTCGTTCAGTTAATGCTTGGTCCAAAGTGACGACTTTGGATGCCCCCGGTTCATATGGTAACAAACGAGGTGGATCTATGCCATAAACTACCCTGAAAGGAGTAGTACCCAGTGCTGTGTGGTAAGATGTGTATAGCAAAATTCTGCCCATGAAAGCCATTTCACCCATCTTCTAGGTGCGTCTCCCACAAAACAACGAAGATACATTTCAATCGTGCGATTGACAACCTCTGTTTGGCCGTCCGTTTGTGGATGATAGGCAGACAAAAATGCCAATTGGGTGCCCTGTAATTTGAATAATTCCTTCCAAAAGAGACTGGTAAAAATGGCATCCCTGTCACTGATAATGGATGAGGGAATTCCATGTAATCGGACAATGTTGTCCATAAATAATTGAGCGACCTGAGCAGCAGTATATGGATGCGCCAAAGCAAGGAAGTGCCCATATTTTGAAAACCGATCAACGACGACGAATATCACCGATTTACCTGATGAAATGGGAAGACTAGCAATGAAGTCCATGGAAATATCATACCAGATTTGAGATGGTAGTTGCAGAGGTTGCAGTAGGCCGGCTGGACTTAAAGATTCGACCTTATTTCTTTGACAAATCTGACAAGCAGCTACATAATCAACAATTGTGCTCTTCATGCCCTTCCAATAAAAGTCCCGACTGATTCGGAAATATGTTTTCTGTAAACCCTCATGTGTGCTATCATGGATAGAGGACAGGATGGTGTGAAGAAGTGGGGATGTATTATGCAAAAAGATCATGTTTTTGTAGAGAATGAGACGATCCCGAATCATCCAATGAGGAGCAGTTGTCCCCTGTTGAATATCTTGATATAATGACATGAGATCCGGATATTGATTTACTTCCTCACAAATAGAACCTAATAGCAATGCACGTGGGTGACTGATAGCATAAATTTGAGTGGCGGAAATATCCCGACGTGATAAGGCATCAGCCCCCAAATTCGAACTACCTGGCTTATAATGAACCGTAAAATCGAAGCCCATGAGTTTAGTTAACCAATGCTGCTGTGGAGATGTGGTAAGGCACTGTTCAAGAAGATACTTGAGGCTGCAATGATCTGTACGAATGAGAAATGGTCTTCCCCAATGTTGGACAGCCTTGGCTAACCCAATCAATTCCCTCTCATATGCAACTAACTTATGGTGGTGTTGTCCCAACTGACGGCTGAAATAAGCAATGGGGTGTCCCAATTGTTGTAACACTGCCCCTATACCTCCTCCGGAGGCATCACATTCCACCACAAATTCTGCCTCAAAATCTGGTAATTGTAGGACTGGCGCTGAGGCTAAGGCCTCCTTTAACAGGTTAAAGGCCTGTTCTGCTGAAGAAGACCAGTGGAAGGCCTTTTTTTAGCAGGTTGTTGAGTGGTGCTGCTATCTGGCCATAAGATTGGATAAATTTTCTATAATATCCCGCTAAGCCCAAAAATCCCTTTAATGCTGTAGTGGAGGTGGGAATCGGCCAATCTGTAACTGCCTGTATCTTGCTCTGGTCAACTTTCACGCCCACAGCTGATATGACGTGGCCCAAATATGCCACCTCAGATGTACCCATAGAACATTTTGATTTATTCAAAACCAAATGATGAGAGCGTAGAATGGTAAATACCTGGTGGAGGTGGTGGAGATGTTCTTCCCAATTTTTGCTGTAGACCAGAATGTCATCAAAAAAGACTAACACATAGTGGCGCAAAAGTGATGAAAAGACCTCATTCATGAGGGCCTGAAAGGTGGATGGTGCATTGGAGAGACCGAAGGGCATGACGAGGAACTCGAAATGACCGTGATGTGTGCGGAAGGCAGTCTTCTCCACATCCGCCTGGTGAACTCGTATTTGATGATAGCCCGATTTCAAATTTAATTTGGTAAAAATTGTAGCACCATGTAACTCATCCAGCAACTCGTCCACGACTGGAATGGGGAACTTGTCTTTAACTGTGTGCAAGTTGAGTTGCCTATAGTCGACACAAAATCTCCAAGATTTATCTTTTTTGCGTACAAGTAACACTGGTGAGGAGAAAGGAGATCGACTGGGCTGGATCACATCCTGAGCGAGTATATGCATGCACTATCGTTCCATTTCATCTTTCTGGATATGCGGGTAACGATAAGGCCGCACCACTACTGGATCAGTTCCCAACTTTAAACGAATGCGGTGATCGCAATGACGCACTGGTGGTAGACCTGTAGGGTCATTAAATAAATCCGCAAATGTTGTAAGTAAAGGAGCTAACTGATCATCACCCGTGTGTTGAATATGCAAAGTGTGAAGTGCGTTAGGGACCTGTGCCACAATGCCTTGTAATGTAATCTGGCCCTGTGGTGCTGAAAATGTCATAGTCCGAGCCTGAAAGTCCCATAATATCGGTCCTAATAACTGGAGCCATTTGACCCCAAGCACCAAATCAAATCCAGCCAATGGAATGACTAGTAAATCTGCCTGAAAGGAATGCCCCTCAATGGTGAAAGGGGTGTTAGCACATAACCCCACGCTAGCAATTTTGGCCCCATTGGCCACTGAAACTGAGAGTCCCCTTTGTTGTTGAATTTCCAATCCCAATTGTTGCGCGGCTGGTTCACTGATAAAATTATGTGTGCTGCCCCGAATCAACTAAAGCAAGTAGCATGAGATGATGTAACCTGGCCTTTACCTTCATGGTATTAGAACTACGTAGGCCATGCATGGCATGGAGGGAGAGCTCTGCTTCCTGTTGTACCTCTTCAACAATTTCATTTTCAAGAAGCTCTTCTGAATCTTCTTCCAACAATTCAATACTGAATAAACGTTTACAGGTATGTCCGGGCAGGAATTGTTCGTCACAATTAAAACATAGGCCCTTTGCCTTTCGAGCTTCCATTTCCTGTTTAGTCAAAAATTTACGTGGCATAGAGTGTGGAGGCACACTAGTAGCCTGATCTGCTCGGTTAGGGGCAGAGGACCCAAAACGTGGACTAGATGCAGTACCCTGTATTCTATTTAAATGGTTTTCTTTATAAAGACTCTTTTAGAACTCTCTGTTTGTGCTCCACAGCCCTGGCATAATTCATTGCTGAGTCCAAATTTGTCGGACCCAGTAATTCCACTTCCAATCTGACTGCCTCTGTCAATCCAGCATTAAAAATCTGAACATGTAGGTGAGGAGGAACAAATTCACTAGCTCTGGCCAACCTTTCTTGGAACGTTTTTTGGTAAACTTCTAAGGTGCTGGTCTGTTTGTAGTTGATCAATTCCCCCACTGGGTTGCTGCTAGCTGAAGGTCCGAACCTCAACTGGCAAGCATGTTTAAAGTGCAGCCACTCCTGAATGGAATGGACATTTCGGTAGTGATGGAACCACATGAGCGCATCATCGAGCATGTGGTAGGCGGCCAAAGTAACTTTGTCCATTTCCACCGTTTGTTGATGATAAAAGAATTGTTCACATTTCGTGAACCACAGTAAAGGATCTTTAGAGCCATCATATGTAGGAAAGTTAAGTTTAAAGTACCTGGGAATCGTTGATGGTGCTTGTGCGTGAGTGGTCATTGAACCCATTGGTTGGCGCAGGGGTGGATGTGGTGGTGGCGTGAATTGTTGGTGGGGAACTTGTTGTAGTTGAAAATTGGTTGCTGGTGGTGGCGTTGGTGCTTGAAGTGCAGCAAGTTGTCGGAGGATGGATTGTAGAGATGATTCCAGAGTTTGTAAGGTAGTATTGATGTGAGAAATTTCAGTACCTTGAAGAGTGGATCGTTGTTGAAGTTCTGAAAGGACTTGACGTATGTCCTCTGGAGAAGAGGAATCACCGAGGGTGGATCTGTCTGATACCACGTTGTTAGGATCCTCACGAGCCATGGATCTTGTCACCCTCCTCTCTTCTCTTACTTCCATTACCTTACTTGACGTTGAGATGGAATGAGGGGTTGAAGGGAATTGATTTTCAGAAAGGAGAATTGGGGGAAAAACGGAAGAGAGCTTGAAGGAGCTCTTGACCTGTTTATCTAAATTATGTTAACTAAAGTGAACTCAATTGATAATCTTCATTACCCTAGCCGTCCCCTTAAATAGGGTGGAGGACGTCCAAAACCCTAAAGACCTCTTGGGTCAATGGTTCAAACCAATACATGCTAAACCAACCCAAACCAAAGACAAAACTAAACCAAGAAACAATTACATGGAAATTGAAAAACACATTCATTAATTCCTATGCCTGTTGGTAACTCGTGATGCTATAGAGTCCATAATAGCTACATCTATGATATTTGGTTCAAGTTGGGATCATTACCCTTATATACAAAAAAAATCTACACATCATTTGCAGCAAGCTGGGAGTTCATGATGTTCTCTCACCCCCAACTTGAGGGAGAGTTTTGAAAGATGGGCTCTTACCCATATAACCAACGAATGCCCACATATCTAAGAGTATTATAAGATGGGCTCCTACCCATATGACCAACGAATGCCCACATATCTAAGAGTATTATAAGATGGGCCATAGGACCAAGGAAGGCCCACAAGATGGGCCCAAGAACATAAGAAGTAGGACCCACCATGATTACCACGAGATGACATCCTTATCACATAAGTTGGAAGATCAAGAAGGACTCACAAAGATAAGCACAAGCTAGTTGGAAGATTAAGAAGTACTCACAAAGATAACCATGAGTTGGCATCTTTATCTTATAGTCATGTCATAGAAGAGTTCTTGTTTGAGTTATGTTTGTCTTCTATTTATATTGAGTTATTTAATTATGCTAGGGCTTACCTTTAAGTGTTAGAGTTTGGGTGTAATTGGGACAAATGTAGTTTTATTGTAATTGGACTCTACTACCTTTCTCTATTATAAATAGAGGTTCATGTACTCTAATTAGAATAAGTTAATTAAATCAATAAATTATTTCTCTTTTCCATAAATTTAACAAATCCCATGACAAGGTCCTCGACCAAGTTCGTTAAAAAGGAATGGAAGAAAACTAAGACAAGAAATGAGAAGAGAGAAAGAAGAGAGAACTTGGCTAGAGTGATGGAGAGAGAGAGCTTGGGAGAGGAGACAATTCTAAGGACGAATTTGAGAGAGGAGAGGGGAGACTTGAGCATCTATTTATATATGTGGAAGGAAGTATATAATGACTATGATGCCTTGAGGGCTACAAATTTTGAAAAGGAAAAGACATAAGTAGACATAAATCTTCTTAGATAATTACACCCATGTGCCATCCTTATGAGAATACCTATAAATTACCTTCTTTACAAGGGGAAGGTAATTACATTGATGCCACTTCGATGTGTCTTCCAACAGGAAACACCAAACTGGAAATTTTTCATATGGCATGATCGATCATTGCATACTTGAATGATTGATCAACCACGGAATTTCCTGACTTCATATAAGGCTAAAAAATCATTTTAAAAACCTAAGAACTCATTTTGAGTCTTCCAAAGCTTCCAAAAAACCCTTCATCAGCCATTCCCTCAACTAATTAGCACTTGATCCAAGTTCAAATCATTTCCACTTGTAAAACCCATCTCTGATCTTGTGTGCCCCATTGGGAATGATTTTCATCTTGGCCAAAGTTTTCCACTGCATCTCTCTGCTCATTTTTGGAATTCTCACCGTGGTTTGCACCAAGAAGACAACAAGAAAGGAAGTGGCCCCAAAACAAAGAGAACTACTTCGAAATGCTTGATTGGAGGGGACATTTTCACTCCAAAAGTCAATGGAGCCGGTACGTGAAATTGTTTTTAGATAGAAGCATGGTAGAACCCACCAAACTAGACCTTGGGCTTTGTAGATGAGAGATTGAAAGATTTGATGAAGTTTTTGGGCCTTATTTTGGCCTATTGGAGGGTAACCTTGGCATATACCCAAACCTACTCAAGGTTTTCTATACCAACTTAGAATTGGAAGAGCTTGATAGTGGAGAGCTCAATTTCATGACATATGTTAAAAAAAAATCTGTTCATGAAAAATTTTTAAGCCTTCAACTTTGAAGCAAGGATGAAGATCATTTAAGAGCTTGATAGAAAGTGAAGCAATGAGAAATTTGTCTAAATGGGATTTTTTCAAAGTCTCTAGCTCTTTTTCTCTCAAAATTGACTTTGAAATAGATTGTAAGTGTTGAATGTTTGAATATGGTTGGTTTTCAAATAAATGCTTAATAACTATGCTAAGGCATGCTTTTGGGGTATATATAGCTTCCCCAAGGCAAACTAGTCGTTATTTGGTCATTTGCAAAAAGCTGACAGCTCAATGATAGATCAATGAAAAGTAATGATCAATCAATCAGATTAGAAATGTCACACCCAAATTATAACTCATAGAACATGGGAAACGACGCTCCTTTAAGTGGTAAAAAAAATCACTACTTACATCACTTTAACATTATGATACCTGTCATATTATCATACTCTCAAAGGAATACTCCTATGTTTACAAAAAAGTATACTGACTTTGAAAGACTAAGTGGAAGACTCCTTACTTTACACCATACATAGTACACGTTCTAGATATCCTGGGTACAAACTCTTCAACTGTAATTTAAAAGCATATAATTGTCTAACAAACTCAAACTCTTACACCTACCAAATCTCCTACTTATGGCTCCTCAAATGTTTCTGCCCATGTATGAATCAAGCTTTCCAACTCCCTTATTCCTTGAAAAAGTATCCACATAGGTGGGTGAGATATCGCCCAATATGTTCTACTTCTGGTCACAGAAAAACTTCAAAACCAAATAGGAATTTAAAAAAAAACATTATTTAACACTACAAAAGACGACACATATTCAAACCTAAAACTTACTCCTCCTATAAAATTTTATCATTTAACTCAACTTAGAATTCCTACATACCTCAACCATTAAACAATTCTATGTATACACTCATGCAAGTATCATTGCATTAACACCATGGATTCACTCATGAAGGTTATATAGCATAAAAGTGAATCCAATTCATCCTCAAATTTTCAATTATAGAGATATATGTGCTACTAGATCTTGTGAAACATAAGAATTTTTTTGTGACACTATCTCATGATATGCCTTGTTGAATACTCAACCAGGTCCATGCCCTCTACTAGGGTCCTTATTATACTCATGTTTACAAACTATGTTAACTTTCCATTCCTTAGTCCTAATTAACATTTTTCTCTTGTACTTGTATTCTTTTACACACACATAGCTTTGTTAATTGTTCAACAAGATCTTTACCTCTCATTATAGATGAGACACGACATTTCCAAAGTTAAAATAGTAACTTTTTCTACTCACACACACATATCCCAGGTCCTTACTCAATATAGATGAGGCACGATATTTCTAGAGGTTATATAGTAGTTATTCTACTCGCTCACACATACCCCTTTTGATTTCCCATCAAGGTCACTACCCCTCAGTATAGATGAGGCACAACATTTACAGAATTTATATAGTAGTTGTTCTACTCACATGCACATACCCCTATTGATTTTTCAACAAGGTCCTTACGGCTGCCTTACACATACACATACCATTGTTGGTCATCCAACAAGATCCTTATGGTTACCAATTACATACAAGGTCATTATGGTTGCCTTACCCAAAGACATAATTTTTTTGGTCTCCTAACAAGGTCCTTATTCCTCACTATAGATGAGGCACAACATTTTAAGAGATAGACTTAACAATTCCATAATCATAATATTGGCCAATCCACATCCCTCAATCAGCATCCTGAAAGAGGTCTTGCTTCCCAACTGGGCAGCCCAAGTGAAGTCCACATTTGTTATGGATTCCATAACATCTAGAGTTACTAGTAGACACAGGCGCGAAAGTATGTAATTTCTGGGTTTATGAAAATAGCAGGGTTAGATGTAATTTCCTTTAATTTGGTGGGCCATTGCGTGGCCTTTGCTTGTATGCGGCATCCCCAATCCTCTTTTATAAGGAGGACAAGTTCTGGAATGAAATCAAGCATTGTTCAATAGGTAAATGAGATCGGGTTCTCTCTCTCACGAGGCTTAATTGGTGGAACTCCTTTGAAAGCTCAATCTCACAGCATTCCCTCACCTTCTTCCTCCCTAAGTTCGTCATCCACCATTGGGCACTCTAAGAACCCAAAGGCACATTCTCTTCATCATCATTAAACCTGGAAGCTAGAGGAGATTGTCGGGTGACTCGATCCATGGCTAGGGAACCCAACAACATGGTATCGAAATTCAGGACCTTCTTCTCCAGCTTATCCAACTTCAGTGGCAACGAGATGCTCCTCTACCAGGAACTTCATGCAAACCTTCCACTCAGCCACCCCCCCCCCCCCCCCCCCCCCCCCAATGCCTCCTTTGCGGCCTTCCGACCAGCCACCTCTTTCCCCACCACCTCCACCTCTTATGCGTCCAGCTCAACCAACAGTAGGGGCTTTCCACGGGACAAACCACCAAACAAAAAATTCCCAACCTGCCTCTGTCTTGGCAAGAATCCAAGGGGCAAAGCCCCATATGGCTGTCGCTCGCCATCAAGAACACATCCGTCTCTCCCTCTCACTACCACTCTCACCCTCCCAATGGCAATCCGACTTGGGCACAACTTCCGTTCTTCCAGCAGACTGCAAAGAGGCACGAAAAATTCACACTGTCTTTATATTCTCGGGAGGACAGGCTCCGGACAGCCACAATGTTCCTCCCGGTAATTATGAATATTTGCAGGCACATGCCATGGGTAGCAAACTGTATGGATTCAAGGGAGGTACCACCCCAGAGATGAAGTGCAAATCCAGAGAGTTGTCCTCCGAAGTGACCTCCCCTTACAGACATCCGGATGCAGAGAAGATGTTTGAGAGAATGCCAGATAGGAGTCTTCCCTCGGGGAACTCTAGGTTCTCTGTTTTTATGATGAAAGGGTATGCCACATTTCATGCGTTCCACTCCACAGACATGTTTCTACAAGGAAAAAGTACTGCATGTCTTGGTTTTGACTCTGAAGCTTTTGTGTACAAAACATTGGGTTGGGCAGCAAAGGCCTACCCAGTTTGTTCTGACAGGGCATGCAACGATCTGGTAACATGGAACTATATGATCCCTGCATATGAACAACAAGATGACCCCACTAACTGCACCCAAATTTTTCTATGGGGTGACCGAAAGTGGTCTTCAACCGGATGTGTCCTCTATTGCTTTTCCGAGCAGGAACACTCAAACCAAATTCCATGCTGCTGCTACAGCCATTTACCAGCGAGCACTCACTGCTCTTCGTGCATCCTCTAAGCACACTTATAGCAACATTGTTGCTACCACCTCAGGCCTACACCATATTGGTCTATGGATGGAGAAATTCCTTCAACAGACGAAGTATGTGGCTTTTTGTGAGCACATCATCAGGTATGGCAGCTTTGTGCTAGATTTTCTTAAGTTCAGCCTCATGATTGTGAATGGACGTCTTTTGCTCTCTACAATGCATATCCACAATCAAATGCAAATATTGAATGTCCCTGCTGCTCTCTTGACCTATACCATCCTCCTCATTGCCTATTGTCTGGTTGGGCATGTATGGAGGGCACAATACATTTATGAGGCAGTAAACTTAGTTTGGGCTTGCAGATATCATGTCATCCCCTATAGAAGCATTATAAAGGTCTTTGTAGCAGCCAAAATGTGGCATTTCGAACGGGACATTCAAGAAGAGACGGTCTCAGCTGGTGTGCATCCTACTGTTGTCACCTGGTCATCCTTGGTTAGTCACTGTGCTACAGTAGATCTAAAGGACTGTGCAATTCACCCAGTTGATAAAGTGATCCTCCTTGGCTATGGACCTCCATGGAACCGGTATAACACTAGCACTGCTTACAACCCTGTCCATGATGTTGCTAGTTCTTATGGGACTGGAGCTGCCATAAATGTGCATGTCCGGCTTGCTCTAGGATATATGTCTGTCATTATTTCAGATGCTGATATGCATTTCCGGACACGGAAAGCAATGGGGCTCCTTCCGAATGCCGTTGCAGTGCTAGACGGCCTCTGCTCTGACAAGTTGATTCAAGGCGCTATCACGCTATTTGGGTTAATAAGTAACAAGTGTACACTCCCTGCAATCGTAATCTATATGACTGTGGTGGACGGTTCCTGCACGGCACTGCAGTTTGCAGATGGCCAAGGGGTTTTCTGACAAATGCAGACAATTGGTATCTTTTCCAATGCTTTCAGCTATACAGTTTTTCTTCATGGATTGTGTCCAGGGCAGCAGCTGCCAGATGGGCTTGAATTTTACGTGGATAGGTTAGAGACTGGGCATTCACCAATGGATCCGTAGATGCTCAATGTGTCATTCAGAGGTTAATAGGCAAGGTCCAGACAGTAAGGGCTCACGTAGGTAGCTTGGTCGGCTTCTCAGTCTGGATTTTCGTTATTGCTGCTGTGAAAATGCAGCGATGGGTTCAACACTTTCCCATGTTTGTTGTTGTCGCATTCTTGGGGTGGGCCGGAGAGCCACTTCCCTTTTTTCAAATTGCAGCAGTTATGGCAAGGTAGCAAGGGACTACACCAAAAACATTCAACCCGGTTTGAAGTAATGATGATGAGCAGCACCTAGCATATGGAGGAAATCCAAATGTTTCACAGCAGCATAGCCGCAGTCATTGGCAGAAGGATAGTGCTACCTTTTGTTCTAGCTCTATCCAAGGCATAGCTGGTTTGTTCGACGCTATTTGGCTATGGCACAAAACAGTGCTGCCAACACTGGCACTGCTGAACACAGTGCTCATGGTTCCTATTCCATTCAGCCTACTAGACAGTGAAAAGCCCCTGGTGTTGTCTGGAATATTAACACGGAACCGCTGGTTCAATTCATGGACAGCTGGGTTCTCTGCTGATGACGGTGATGAGCACCACGCATGCAGGTATTTCCTAGTATTGTTCCATTACTTGACTGCTCGTCTGAATGACAGGCCATATGTAGTAGAGATAGTTCTACGGGGGCAGCCATATTGCTCTTGGCATTTCCCTATGCATTGGTACAACCAACCATACATCGTCACCATATTGATCCTGTTGTTCGTGCTGGTTTCAGGCCCTGCATGTTTCAAGGTGCAGCATGTAGATACTACAACCTTGCCAATGAGAGAAGGGGGGAGGGGGGAGGGCTCCATGGATGATGTTGACCCCAGTCCTTGATGGAGGGCGAGCAGAGATGCTGCCTGGGGGATGTAGATACATTCGACACGCATCCCCACATTCAAAAAAATTGATTACTATAGGGAATGCACCAGTTTTGGGCGTTCGGCCGACGGGCATGGCTACCGAAGACGCTACTTGAGAACAGGTGGAGACACCCACCAACAGACCCTACTTTTGATCTTGATGACAAACTCTTTCTCCAGGAGAGGGGGTGATATTATGGACTCCATAACATCTAGAGTTACTAGTAGACGTAGGCGCGAAAGTATGTAATTTCTGGGTTTATGAAAATAGTAGGGTTAGATGTAATTTCCTTTAATTTGGTGGGCCATTGCGTGGCCTTTGCTTATATGCAGCATCCCCAATCCTCTTTTATAAGGAGGACGGGTTCTGGAATGAAATCAAGCATTGTTCAATAGGTAAATGAGATCAAGTTCTCTCTCTCACGAGGCCTAAGGGTGGAACTTCTTTGAAAGCTCTATCTCACAGCGTTCCCTCACCTTCTTCCTCCCTGAGTTCGTCATCCACCATTGGGCGCTCTAAAAACCCAAAGGCACTCTCTTCATCATCATTAAACCTGGAAGCCAGAGGAGATCGTCGGGTGACTCGATCCATGGCTTGGGAACCCAACAACATCATCTTATTATTATCATGACAAGTTCCATATAATCCTCCTCTGGACAACCAACTGAAGCCCAGACTCCCCACTACAAATGAGGCACAAATTATTTTCCTTACCTATTCACTCAGTTTTTTCCTAGAATACTTAGTATAGGTAGGGCACAATATTTTTCCTCTCCTAGTTATCCAGCTCCACTACGGTTGGGGCACCCATTTTCCTGTAAGAATATGCATAAGCCCATATGCTAAGGGTCCAAATCTTAGGATTTTTTTTAAACAGTGCATTCTGTTCCGAATGCCAATAATACGCATCACTCCATATGCCAAGTCACGAATGCTTTATTCAGTATTATTGCATACACTAAAAGAGGGCGTATTGTATATACACATAGTTTTCAATATTGCTGATAACAATTATCTGAGACAAATATTCAGAGACATAAAATTTACTACTAACCCATATAACCCTCAATTCTTATTATAAAACATTAGTCAAAGGTCTCTTTCAACACAATAATAACAAGCTAGTCATTCCATGTTTTCAATTTCCTTTATACACTATTATCAACACTTATTGCATATTCTCCTAACATGGAGAGTATAAACCTTTAGAACCAAGGCATGATAATATTTCTTGATAAACCTTTGTCTTATTACTCAATCTCATCTTAATTAAAAATCCAATCATTCCTAACCAAACCTACTAAAGAAAGAACTCACAATAGTAATTATAACCCACGCAAATGAACTCAATGATGGCAACTCATTAATTTGGCCATGTAACTACTCATACATTTAACATCAATGACACTAGCTCATTTATCTAACGATCATAAATACAAGAATCTCAGAGTAAGACTACTAGATGTACTAAGTCACATTTAAGCCCTCTGAATAACTAGTCTACCACAAGGCATGTAAACATAGTTTTAACAACATAAAATAAATCCTTTTATCAATTTCCAAATTAATTTCTAACTCAATAAATTAAATTAAAATAACATCATTCACTTAAGCTCTATTTCAAAATTCTTATCCATTTTATAGCATGCATCTGAAACTAAGGACAATACATAATTTAAACTACAATAGCATCATTCTCTTAAGTTCTATTTCAAATCTTATCCTTTTTATAGCATGCATTTGAAACTAGTGACAATACTTAAAACACATGTATCACATGATTCACAAACAAGTGTGAAATAGGCTTAATTTGCATCTCTATTGCGAGGCCTCCTGATAGTGTATGGCATAGGCTATTGTTAGAAGATGGGTTCAAGCCCATAAGTCTAACTGGTGGCATATGGGTAAATAAGGAGGCTTCTCATAAAGATGGCATGAAGTTTTAAATACTTGTCTTTTTTATGTATTTTATTTTATAAAGTTGTAGCCCTAAAGACCATTGTAAAAGTTATAAATAAAGGTCTTGGCTAAGAGGTAGAGCATTCAAGCTCTCTCCTCCTTTTCTTCAAATTCTTCCAAGCTCTCTCCCTCTGTAGGTGCTCTGCCTCTTCTCCTCCATCCAAGCTCTCCCTTGGTGATTGATCTCTTCTCTCTCTCTTCTCCTTCTTCTTCTTAGTTTGGTTGTTCTTATCATGGGATCCTAAATTCTACATGATATCAAAGCATAGAGTTTAGGATCCCTTTTGATGAAGTATACAAAAAAATATTTATGAACATTTGTCCAATAAATCACTCATGAAAGAAGGAGTCCAGCCACGAAGAGATAAGTTAATTCTGGTTATTATTTACATATTTTCCTTCTATATGTTGTGGTCTTGATTTTTGGATTATTTCAAGACAAGATGATCTTCATATGAGAAGTTGTGAAGATTAATCTCTTGTGATTAAGAAGATGTAATAATCTTGATCTTCTTGTAGATAAATTACAAGTTTGATCAAGATTGGTTGCTACAAGTGTTTTATCAAGATTGATGAATTGATGGAAATGATTTGCAATTCAGTTACTTACATGCAACTTGGATCAATTTTCTATGAGTTGGATTTCCAGCACATGTTGTTGTAAGATCTCTCACACTTGGTGTTGTTCATGGGGTCTGGTTATTTAGGTGGATGATCTACATATGGTTAAATTCCAGCATCTACTTGCCCCAATTATTTGGCTGCCCTTTCTACTCTCTTGAACTCCAACGCTTAGTTATTTGGAAGTTCGATTGTCCCCATGAGTTGAGATTTATAAGAGACTGGACTTGCTACTAAGGATCTCGAAGAAAGAAAATTATGGTTCTTAAGTGTTTGACCAAGTTTTTAGAGTTTGGATCAAGGCATAAGTTTTTCAATCTATCCTCTTAAGATCTTTTTTTAAGGATATAAAAGGATTTGATTCATTTCTAGATGATGTCTCCCCTTGACACAAGCACAAATTCTTTGATGATTTAGTGCCTGATCTTGTGGAGAAAATTCTATATCTCACTTTGTCAGTGCCTGATTTGGTCCACGGATCCTTCAAAGTTGCATTAGTGGATTTTTTTTTTTTTTTTTGAGAAGCCCTTTTCCAATATCTTCGTGTGATTTAAGCATTTATTTTGCTTCAAGATGGAGATTGGACATACAAGTTGTAAGAGTGACATACTCAGAATTACTACTATCACATTAAGGGGCCTCTCCAATTATCTTAGTTGGTCACAATCGGTACGACGGGTTCTCATTACTCTTGACCTTCTTGGTCACCTAAACAAACCCTCTCCTCCGATTGATGAAGAAGATTTATCCTATCTCAAGTGGGTTAAAAATGATTATATGATTATTAGTTGGCTCATAAATAGCATGGAAGAAAATGTAGCCAACAATGTGGTCCACTTGGAAACAACCAAGGATATATGGGACACATGTGCTACGTTATACTCTAGCACGACCTCTTTGAAAAAATTGTTTGATGTCTTTTCATGAGTTTTTGGCCCGATTTTGAGGTCTTCTTCAAGAATGGAAGATCGTTCAACCGTATTCTACTGATATTGTGGTTCAAGAAAGGCAATGGGAAGCTTTGGCAGCAGCCATATGCTTGACGAATATCAAGCCATATCTTGAGGTTGCTAAACCCAATTTCTTAGCTCCTCTGCACTTCCATCCTTTGATGAAATAAGTGCTACATTGCTATGGGTCCCTGATCCATATCCTACCTCCCCTATTGATGCTTCATCGGCTCTATACTCCAGTAATAGAGGTACATCATCCTCCAACCGTGGATGCGGTAGAAATTTTAGAGGAGGTTGCACAAGAGGTGGTAGGATGGGTCCTACCCACTCACATACTGAGCCACACATATGCACCTGTTGTGGTGGTCAGAACCACCTAATGGAAAATTGTTGGTAGCTTCATAGCAAACCTGATTGGGCCACGACTAACCCAACCTCCATTAATGTTGATAAACTGGAGGAAAATATTGACTCCCAATCAGGAAAAATGACTCTCACTGTTGAAGACTATGTCACATTTTAAAAGATGAAGTCTAATATGGAGTCTTACCTTCCACATTTACCTACGACTACTACCACCATTGCCTCAAGTATGCTTTCTTCCTCTTCCTCCTCTTTATCTTGGATCATAGACTCTGGGGCCTCTAAACATCTGTCAGGTAACAAACACACGCTCCATTCTATATCTCCATGTCTTCCACATAAATTTGTTACTATCGCTAATGGTACCCAAACCAAAGTACTTGGCAAAAGCTCATCATCTATTACATCCTCTATTCCTCTTCAAGATGTCTTATTTTCCCCTCAATTTCCTTTAAACTTACTTTAGGTTAGTCAAATCACAAAAAATCTGAATTGCTCTATCACCTTCTCACCCTCTTCTTGTACATTTCAATATCTAACTACGAAATGGGTGATTGGTGGCGGCCATGAAAAAAGGAGTTTGTAATACTTATAATAAAATAGGACATAAAATTATAGGACTCCATTACTCTAAATCCAAATTAGGACTTCAATTTCAAAACGTAAGCCAATTATACTTTTAGTCATGATTGAAGTGAAATATAATACAAAAATTCAAAACCCAATTAACCCTCAATCCTAATCACAAACATTAATTTTATAGTTCAGAATCAATATACATCTAATCAAAGTTGTAGACCAAATCCACCTCAAGAACTTCAATTTGAGAATTCTAAACTCAATCTATTCCTAATCATATTTAAATCAAACAGAACATGACCTTTAGAAACCCAAATTAACCCTAATCCAATTCAGTAACTGGGAATTCAGAATTTCAAACTCAACATGGTCCTAATCCAGCTTCAATTGAGACATACATGAAATATCAGAACTCATTTAGCCTAAATTTGAATTGAAAACATCAATTTTATATGCTTAACCCAATTTACACTTCTATTCATACTTAATCAAATCTGAAATACAAAATTTAAGAACCCAATTAGTTTTAGTTCAAATCAGAATCATGAATTCAGAAATCTGAAAGTCAACACACCGCTGAGCACACTCAAATCAAACAAAACACAAATTCAGAACTCTAACGGTTTAAAATCTGAACTCAAAACACTTCCGCTCAAGTTAAAAGTCAAAATTATTATGTGACAAACTATGAGAAGGGAAAATAGAAGTATGAAAATCAACGAGAGAAATGAAGAAATGAGAAGGGGTAACTAGGTTTTGAACTTACCAGATACAAAAATTAAAACTCTAAATCCAGCGGAAGAACAAGCATCATCTAACCTAGGGAAAGCTAGAACTTTTCATTCCAAAAATCAAAAGAGGTGGAACATGAAACCAGAAGGGGTTAAAGAGGAGGGAAAGGAGGATGACAAAGTTTTGGACTTACCTCTTTCCTCCGCTGCTTCTTCCTCCTTTTGTCGAGTTCTTTCTCTCCCTTTCTCTCTTTCCTTCTTCTTTTCTCCTTTCCTCTAGAAGTTGAATGAACCTTTTTGAGCCCCCTTTTCTTTCTCTTCTACTTCTCTTTCCCCCATTTCTTTTTTTAAACCCTTTCTCTAGATTAACCACAATGCCCCTCTCTTTCTCTCTAATTCCACCACTGTCCTTAGCAAAATGTAACAAGAAATTTTAAGTTGACCAATCTGTCCACCCCAACTGATCGATCCTGCATCAATCCTCCTGATTATGAAAAACTATATATGATTGATCAATGACTTGTGTCTGATCGATTATGCATTGTGTCCCTCATTGGCATACTTTTATATGTTCTATCAATATTATATGTATCATCTATCATGCTTTTTCAATGCCTGGACAAGATTGATCGATTAGTTCAATGGGTTGATTGTTTATTCTTTATAGAACATTCTAGCCAAGTTCTACTTGATAGATCAATCGATGCTTTATATTTACAGCCAGTTTGCATTTTGGATGATCGATCATTGGCAGATAGTGATCAATCATGCCAAAGCCAAGTTTCCAATTTAAGATTCAAAGCATGATAAAAATTTATCCTAAGTGATTTCAACATGTTTAAAACTTGGATATGCATTGGTAAAACATGTTTCGAGAACTATGCCCTGTAGCCCCAAAAAATTCATTTGTACCTCAATTTTAAATATTTTGGGGATGCTCTCTTACATAGTTAAAGTTCATAAAATTTTCTAGACAATTCGGACTCTAAACTTTCATTCTTCATTTCTTCACTTGTGGGTGCTTATTCAAGATGACTTGACACACAGATGGAGCTTGAGGTCTTGAGAGGCATATGCCAGTTCTTTTGCAAAAACCTTAATTTTTGTGTCTCTTGAAGGAAAAGCCTCTTAAATGTTAAATTTATAATTGTTAGCTAGATTAAGTTTTTTATCAACAAAATATATATGGGAGTCAACACTTGGTCACCACAATGAGTTTTGTTTTATTAATGCTTTGATCGATCACTAGGCTTATGAAACTCAAACATTATAACCGTTACACATGGTTGATCTATCATACCTTTTCGTTGATTGATCAACACTTTTTGTAAGCATTCAAAAAGGGTTATTTTGGCTAAGAATCTTATAAATAAGCTTCGAAAGTCATTGGGAAGCAATAAATAAGCATTTATTAGCATATCAAAGCATTCACAAAAGGTTTTGACTTTTGAAATGCTAAATATGTAGGCTTTTAGAGAGAGAAAAGGCTAAATCTGCCAAAGTCCCTCATTTTTTTTCTCAAATTCTCCTGGCATTCTGAATTGAATCAAAGCTCCATTATACAATTCAAAGGATTGGAAGTTTGGATCTCTTTAGGAGAAGGTTGTTTCTCCTATAAGAATATGCAATTTTCTCTTTCATCTTTTGTATTTTCACTTTGTTGTGATTGAGGTTTTGTAGAACCATAGTGTAGAAGGGAAGTGTCCACTAGAGCTAGAATCAAGTTATAGAAGATCTCTTAGGATAGATTTGTGTTGTGTAATTGGGTATTACATTTGGCCCAAAGAGAGTTGGACTCTCTTTACATGTAATCTTTTAAGAGCGGACTCTTATATCTCAATTGACTTAGATGCATGCTAGGATGTGAGAGATATCTGCAAAAGGAGATAGACACTCGTAGGATCCTTGTTAAGCACATAGCCAATACAACCCAAAAGACCGGCCTGTTAGGAGCGGAAGGCATAGGTACTTAACTGAGGACCATAACAGTACACCCCGCCTTCCCGAGCCGACGACCATGGCGGCATTAACATAGCAATGAGAGCCTTTGGGGAACGTCCGGGGATTGCGGTTGCCCGCATACGCGGGGAGTCGAACTCGAGACGTAGCGCCTGCTCTGATACCAAATGTTAAGTACCTAGCCAATACTACCCAAAAAACCGGCCTGTTAGGAGCGAAAGGCATAGGTACTTAACCCAGGACCATAACAATCCTTTCTTCTAGGATTTTTATTGTTTTTATGTATTATGTATGTATATTGCATATATATGGCATACATTTCAAAAATCTGCAACACAATTAATTTTATTTTAATAAAATTTATGACATTTTATTAAACTGTATTTTTAAGTGTTTGTCGTTGTTAAATTCTTTGTATTTTAAAATTGTGTAAATATTTATACTAGGAACTTTTAATATATAAAAATAAATTTAAAGAATAAAAAAACTTTTTCCTACAAATTTAGTTTTTGACAACATATATATTAAGATTTTTGCTAGTGAAATATTATTTTGAACTGGTAGAATGTATCTTCTCCAGGTAGAAGTGAGTCTTTTCTAATAAATTATTTTATACGTTATATTTTTAGTACTAGCAAACTCTGGTTTTTTGCTTACGAAATTAAAAATTATGTTGATGAATTTGCAAGTGTGTAGGCAAAGTTATACTTTTACCAAAGGACCTGTATGTTTTAGCCAATTAATATTGAACTCTTGTGCAAAAAAGGTTCAAAGGTCCAGAGTAAAAAATGAATAGAAATGGGGCAATGGCTTATGTTGGTCCTAACTAAAGATTTCATCAACAAAAATTTTGGACTTCTACTACCACAAATATATCCATTGCCTAATATGTCAAAATTTTATTAATGAAATAACTGTATATTTGCGAACAAATTCCACGGCTAAATTTTTTGAAAGCCATATATAATTACTTATGTCAGCAATTACATTAGTTACTAAAAACTTTTTTAAAAAAAAACCCGTCTTATCCTAATACGGAACTAAGAACATTCTCATTCTTAGATACACTAGTCCTATTTAATCAAACCAATAATGTGGGAAGGGAAACTGAAATTTACAAGGCGAAGTGAGTTAGACAACAAAGTAAACTTTTTCTACTTCAATTAAAGTAAAAATAGAAATAAAATGTTATGAGCGTTTTTCATCATAATGACATCCATTATCCGTTTTGGGTGAAAGAAAAAAATTTAAGCATTTTAAAACATATTAGTAGAATAATCATCATTAACGATGAGTATGGAAAACCAACACAGAGCTTCTACAGCATTAGCTAAATGTATCGTCAACTGAGCAGAATGAGACTAAGAGCAATATCAGTCTGTCTCATAGTAGGCTACTTATTACAATACAAACATATCAAAGTTCATACATAATAAAGTAATTAAGGTTCTTAACTAAGTTTAATAACATGAGCAGGGGGAACGTGGAGTGACTGTTGACAGAAGAGGAGGGCATGGAGTTGTGGAAAATGAGTAGAGGATGAGATTGGTCCTAACCATGGTTGGAAAAGAAGGTTAGAAGGGGGCAACCCTAGAGGCCAAAAACATCTCTCCAGGGCTATCCTCCTTTGATTTGACTTGTTTTTTCTACCCTAATAAAAAGACACATCTCCCTAGAAAAGAAAATGTTGCACTAATATGATTTCAACTCCAATATCCAATCATGGAGTTACCCTAAGTTAGGAGGGTTCAAATGCCACAAAATAAGCATCAACCCTTTTTCACAAATTTGGCTAAAACACCCAAAGCTTAGCCAAGTCCAATGTACAAAATACAAATATTAAAAAAAAAAATATGTAGCTCGATCGAGACTTTAGGTGTCTTCCCTTGACATAAGGGAAAATGGGTGGTTACACAAAGGCACAGACTTGAAACCTAGGCCTAGAAGTTAGGGCATGCCCATGCCCTAGGGTTTGGTTTTTGTCACCTCTTTTTTCACTTAAAAAGGTGCAGGACCCAAAGGTGGGAGAGGGCTTGCCATGTGTAAGTTTTTGGATTTACATTGTTTTGCAAGCCAGTCGTTAAAAGGTCATTGGTTGGTTGGTTGGTTGGTTGGTTGGTTTTCAGCCTTCCATGGGCTTCAAAGTTAGCAGGGTTAAGTTTCACATTAGCTCCTTCTCACAGCTAAATGTGTTTATCGGTTTGTTTTCTCTTGAAAGAAACCAGACGAACACGAGTTGTCGTGGTGCAATTTTAGGCCATCTAGGCTAAAATTTTTGGACTGTTGGAGACCTTTCTCCAAATTTAGAGGTGGTTTTAGCCCCTCCGTGGGCTAAAAAGCAAGGGGGAAGACCCCAAATTCCACCCTGGGGCTTATGTTAGAGAGATTCAAGGAGGAGAAACATGACGAGAGAAACCATGGTTAGGCCGAGGGTTGTTCAGGTGCAGTAGGAGTGAAAGTTGCAGGAACGAGCCTATAAGGATGAGGAGACGGAGAATGAAGTGCTGGAAGTGGCAGAGCCATCGTCACGCCTGTTGTATAGCAAAAGACACTGTTAAAGATATTAGTATCTTCCACAAATTCCACGCAACAGATAAAAAACTTTTTAACTTTTTGTAGAATAATCCCATGCGAATCGAAGAAGGAAAACTTTTGCAGCAACGTAACAAACCTGCTTGTGCAGCTGGAGTCGGTGCGAAAGACATTGGACCCCCATAGTGTTGTGGGAAAGATGAAACCCCGGTCGTTGAGTTCACCGCAGAGTACTGAAAGATTTGAGGGTACTGCATGCCGTAGCCCTGCCCGGCAGAATACCCAGTGGCTCCATTTCCATGGCCGAACTGAAAATAAGGATAGAAGGTGGTGGCTCCGGTCACCATTCCTGTTGCTCCTCCGTATAAGGGATACTGAGTAGTACTGCCTCCTCCATACACGTTATAGTAGCTCTGCGCGCAACCATCGTTTCTATGTTATGATAAAAAATGATATGACAGCAGTTAATACAAACACCGGCCCAGAAATGCCAGTAGTTTATCACCGGCAGAATCTTTGATCTGCTATTTCCTGAAAGAAGCAGGAACAGTTGAATGGACCCACGTCATTAAAGAACTCCGATTCATGACGATGAACCCGTTTTAGGATATCTTGAGTCATGCAACATTATAAAAATGGATTTACGAAACATATGAATGGACACAGCCCTAATTCCGTCTGATATATTATACTGAAATGCAATCTGGGAAATGTAGGGGATGATGCCTTTAATGGCTTTATACTGCTAATTACAAAAAGAACGAGATTGGTAAAATACAGACGAGAGAGAGAGAGAGCTGTGTACTAACCGTGGGATAGGTGTAATCGGAAGTGTACTGAGAATACCTGAGAAGGAAGAAGAAGGATTGAAGATGGTAAGCATAAGTAGTGATACAAGCTGTACACGTAGCTCATGGAGAGAACGTGCATGGGCGTGACTGGATGTGTTTCACCGCGCAGGAGCGAGAGAAGAGGGAGAACGTGCCTCTCATCTCTCTCTCCTCCACTTCCACTTCGGCTAAGAAGAAAGCAAAATTATAAAAATGGGGAAAGAGCTTTACCCATACACATTATAAGGAATCCCTTGTTGGATGGCATAATGAGGGAAGGTGGCAGCTGAAGGAAAAGCTGCTCCCACTCCACCTTGAAGGCCTGAGTGAAAGGAATTCATCACCCTAAAGTTCCTGGCCCCACCTAAAAGCACAAAAATTATAAAATTAAGCCAATGTTCTAAGAACATCTTATATATCAGAATATTTCATATTGTTATCACAATAACAAATTAACTCAAACTCAAACAAAATTAATAATAGATCTTTTTTTTCATTCTTCATTTTCATTATTAGATCGATAAAAACGCAAGACGAGGTTTTCTGTATGAGAACGGAATATTCCTCCTGAAATGGAGATACGCAACCAAAATGTTGGGTCGACGAGAGATTGATGCTTGGAAAGTTTTCAAAAATGACAGATGGTTTATATGATCATCGTCATTGAAAAACTAGAAATGAAAAAAGAGATGGGGACAAAATCAGTCCAGAAGATTCTCACAATTCGTAAGTAAACCCAGAGTAGATCTACGACATGTCACAAACCGGGAGTAGATGTTTGATGATTTTGTTGCTTTCGAAAGAAAGTAGAAATTGGGTTTCAGGTCTAACGGGTAATAGAACTAAATTTTTCAGTCACTAGCGGAAGAAAGAAAGAAGATAAAGATTAGATTTCGAATACCATGTTGAGGACTTGTTGGCCTGGATCTTTGAACACCCAAAGAAGCCAGATTGCAATTTGCCCTCCTGCCATCGATAACTGGAGCTGCATCGACACAAGCTCGCATGGCGGCATCGGGTTCCCGGAAAGTCACCTGTAACGGACAGCAAGCAAGAGATCTTCTTTATTTTCAGAAAAACGGATCCCATGTTTCCCATTTTTGCCTCTCGCTCTTATTCTGGTAATATTGCAAATTTCCATTTCATAATAAGCAATACCCACATCTAGATCTTCTGAGAGATTCAACAATTATGTGACCAAAAACAGAAAAAAATGTCGAGAAACTCATGAAAATTTAAAGAAAGATTAGTGAAAAGAAAAGAAAATTCGTGTATTTGCATTAGCATCTCTTTAAACAGTAAAGAGAGAGAGACAGAGAGAGAGACAGAAAAAACTTTAAACGACTTACAAATCCATATCCTTTGGATCTCCCAGTGTTCTTATCGGTGATGACAACAGCCTCCAGAATCTCTCCAAACTGTTCGAAGTATTTTTTCATGGTTTCCTTCTGGGTCTCCCAAGCTAGGCCCCCAACAAACACTTTAGTGTAGGTGGTGTCCCCAAATTGGTTTGCGATGTTAGCTGGAGTCATCTTCTTCGTCTTCTTTGCGCACTGATAAAAACAACTCTTCTTCCTCTTTCTATCCTCTCCCGCGACTCCTCGGCTTCTGCTAATTCCCTCCAAAGTTAGTAGCTCTTCCTGTCAGATGATCTAGGTGCGGTAAGAGAGAAAACCCGCCAAAGCTAGAGGATCCCCTCTTAGTTTAACAAAGGAGGGATTCAAGATCTGTCAATCTGAGAGAGATGGAGTGAATGAGAGAGAGAGAGAGAGGGAAGAAAAGGTGGAAAAGGAAACCCCTTCGGCCATTGGTCATGAATTATATATACTCCTTGCTTTATTATCATGTTTTGGGGTAATTATTACAACCGTTGTCATTCCACGGAATATTAAAGTACTTCACCTCGTAATGTGAAATGTCTGTAAAGCCCTTCTGGTTTCTTTGCAACTACGCAAGTGTATATGAGATCTAATTCTGAACACGTCACGGCATCAAGTGGCAAAAACGGAACGGTGTTCTTGAAAGTCAGGCAAATCCCTCCCAACTCTTTTCCGTTTAAAATAAACCAAAAAAAAATCAATTTTTATAAAATAAAACGCGGTGAAATCTTTAATTGGAACCCACCATCAAGAGACATAATCCGATGTGGGCCCATCCGTATGGTTGTGGGCCACTATGAAAGCACGACTTGTAAGTGCTTCTCCATGACAACAATATTTTTCCGTAAAATAAGTATGTACGTAATTTTGTTCACTTTTTTAAATCAGTAACCCGCGTCGTGCCGCCTTCAAAACCAAATTAAGGCTACGTTGACTTGGATGACGGTTAATAGAAGCAATACGACCGGGATTCAAGGGTAATTTCGTCATTTTAATTATCAAGGGTACTTTATTCAGTGAAAAAAGACAAGAATGAGGCAATTTAGGCACAACAAAGATGAGGTAGGCTTTAGCCTTTAAGGCATGATTTGTCTAAAGAAATCAAAAGACTGTTTTGGATAATGATTGTATCTTTCTTCAAGGAAATTAAAAATAAAAGAGATTTGGTCCCCCTAGTTGGTACAAACTACGATGGCGAGGCCACTATTCCTACTATGGCGTGATGACATCTAGGATGGGTCCCGCCACATGATAGTTATAAAACTCAACCCTAGTTACTAATCTAGAGCACTCCGTCTATGGATATAACCAAAAGCAAAGCCTGTTTCAAACTCCTTTTCTCTCAAACATACTCCAATTATATAAGGAGCAATGTTAGAGCAACGTTATGCAATTTACATTGGAATTTCATGTTAGACACTAAGGCATCCACACCTCTTGCATCGACGTAGAGAGTTAAGAGATAGAAAGAGACGCCCTTTCACCTTCCTTCCACCTTCGCATGGAGGAGATGAAGGTGAAAGAGTAGCTTCTTTCAAAAGATAAAAATAAATCCTATAGATAAAGTAGATTTATATTTTTGAAATTATACAAGATATATCCCTTTATAAACATGTAATATAAAATTGTAAGAAATATCGAAAAATAAAAATTTTATTATGGTATCAGAGCATACTTGGTTTCGCCAATCTTGAAATCGCCACTTCAAGTGAGATTTCTCGTCATCCGTCTTGTTGCCACTTCCAACTCCGGTAACGATACCGTCAAGGTTTAAAACCTCTCGATAAATAAAAACTCAACCATCTGTTTGTAGTCTCGAATGCGAACATAATCTTCAACATTTGGCGGATGGAGACATCTCTGTTACGTTCGATGAGAGACGCGACCGAAGCTCTATTTCTTCTCCAACAAAGATGTTCGGAAGAACGAGAGTCACACATCAGTGACTATTCCTCATTAGAGGACGAGTTACCGGATATTGTCCAATTTTTCGTTGCTTCCAACTCAAGTGATGACACCATCGAGGAATAAAACCTCTCAGTAAACAAAAATACATGACGCAAAAGCCCTACCGGGGGTTCAAGCCCTACCGAGGGTTCTGGCTTTGTGGTGATCCTTTCCAACTATGCCTTCAACACTCCAGTACTAGCTTTGCTTCACCTCCCAGCCTTCTCACCTCACCGAATACCCTTTCTTCAACAGTGGGAGGTTCATCCGGAGAAATTAATTTTTTCTCCAATTTTTATGGTACACATATCGAGGTCTTCAAAGATTAAATTTTTTCTGGCATTTGGCACACTTGCCAAAGGTCTCTCTGGCGCACACACCGTGGTCTCCAAAAATTAAAATTTTTTAGCGTTTCGTGTACACGCCGAGGCATCTCACTGGAAATTCGGACCAGCGCACGAAGCCCAATAAGTACACGCAGTCTGAGAATTTTTTTGGCGCCATTGCTAGAATAGACGTGTCAAGTTGCCAGGACAGAAGTGTTAGACTTTATTCCACGGGTCTCTAGCTCCAAGGATGGCACGCCAATCCGTTATACCGATCCATTTTTTTAACACAATCTCTAACAAATCATCTTTTGAAATATTGCATGTTGATATCTGGGGGGTTACCAAATTGCATCTATTTCTAGGACCTAATATTTCCTCACCATATTTGATGATTTTACTAGGTGCACATAGATTTATTTGATGCCCCACAAATCTGATACTCAGATTCACCAGACTAATTTCATTAGTATGGTAGAAACGCAATTTTTTTCCAAGGTGAAAGTTGTACTTAGTCATAATGGCTCTGAATTTACTCTTGCGACTTACTACTTGTCCAAAAGCATTGTCCACCAAACAAGTTTTGTTCACACCCCACAATAAAATGGGGTAGCAGAATGCAAACATAGACACCTGCTAAACATGGCATGAACCTTGCTTTTTCAAGTCCATCTTCCTAAAAGATTTTTGGGGGATGTCATTTTAACTTCTTCTTATCTCATAAATCAAACACCTACCCCATTTGTGCAAGGTAAAATACCTTATGAGTAGTTATTTAATGTTTTAACTCCACTCATGGCCACAAGCCATCCAAATTTGATGCGTGTGTAGTTCGATATATTTTTCTTGGGTACCCTTATGGACAAAAAGGATATAGTGTATATGAACTTGAACTCCAAAAAGTGTTTGTATCCCAAGATGTTACTTTCTTTGAAAAAGAATTCCCTCTTAAACATATTTCCGCTGCCATTGAGAGTCCCATGATTCCTCCTCCCATAACATCTTCTTTTTATGATGATCACATATCAGATACACCTACTCAATAAAAAAATCATGAGATTACAAATATTGATAATGCTCCTTCCATTCACATACTTTCTCCCACTCCCATGCCACCCCTTGCTCGTCACCTATCTACTATAGCAATTAAGCGACCTGACTTTCTTCAAAATTTTCATATGGAAGCGACTCTACTGTCTCACTTGAACAATCATCTGCCTCCAGCATGGTCACAACATCAGGTACACCTTATGAACTCTCTCAAATTCTTTTTTTATACCTAGTTATCCACCTCTCATAAAGCTTTTGCCAATTCATTAACTATTACCAGAGAACCAACTAGTTTCTTATAGGCCATGAAGAAACCTAAATGGTGTCAAGCCATGCGTGATGAAATTCAAGCTCTACAACCTAACCACACATGGACACTGATATATCTTCCACCTGGAAAGAAACCCATCAAATGTAAATGGGATTACAAAAGTGAAGTTCAAATCTGATGGCACCATCTAGCGTTACAAAGCCTACATGGTCACCAAAGGATACAACCAAGTTGAAAGACTCGATTATCAAGAGAGTTTCGCCCTAGTTGCCAAACTAGTTACTATACGTACGTCTCCACTATTCAAGGATGTCTTCTTTACCAACTTGACATTAACAATGCATTCTTACATGGTGATCTTAATGAAAATGTATACATGTCTCTACCTCTAGGTTTTGGATGAAAGGGGGAGACTTGAGTGTGCAAACTCAACAAGTCATTATACGACTTGAAACAAGCTTCTAGACAGCGGTTTTTGAAGATTTCCACAACCCTAAAAACTGATGGGTTTTATCAATCAAAGGCAGACTATTAGTTATTCGTCCAATCCCACAAGGGAAGTTTTATGATAATACATGTGTGTGTTGATGACGTGGTTTTGGCAGGTCACAATTTGCAACAAATTGAAGATGTGAAACAGTTATTATCCAAGCAGTTCAAACTCAAGGATCTTGGTCAGCTCAAAATACTTCTTGGGCATAGAAGTAACAAGGTCTTCAAGGGGTATTTCCCTCTCCCAAAGAAAATATGCATTGGAGATATTAGTACATGCTGGATTTCTAGAAGCGAAATCTACAAGGTTCCCAATGGAGCAAAACTTGGCTCTTACACAATCCAATGGAGAACTCCTAAATGATCCTTCATCATACAGACATCTTGTGGGAAGATTGATCTACTTACTTGACCATTACTAGACCAGATATGGTCTACACCGTCCATGTTTTAAGCCAATTTATGGAAAAACCTGGTACAACACACCTTGGGGCAACACCTAGAGTCCTTAGATACTTGAAACAAACTCCAAGATAGGTTATGTTAACCTCCACAAGTCCACTCCAATCAAACGCATTTTGTGATGCAGATAGGGCTCGCTATAGGGAAACAAGAAGGTTCGTAACAGGGTATTGTATATTTCTTGAACAATCACCTATTTCTTGGAAAACAAAGAAGCAAACAATGGTGGCTCGATCAACTGTCAAGGCAGAGTATCATTCTTTGGCTACTAAATGTTGCGAAATGACTTGGTTGAAATTTTTTTTGAAGAGATTGGTGTCAAGTTGTGGAGCCTAATCAATGCCCTACACTAAGTCAGTACTCGGATCAACCTTGTTTTCTCTTTATAAGGGGAAGGGGGGTGGCGTATTAGGGTTTTACGATAATCATCACCGAGAAGGACTAGGAGTTGAAGCCCTAGAGAGGTTAGAGAAAACACATGTAAGTGTGTGTGATTTTTCTTTTAAACTATTTCATCTTTATAATGGATTACTGCAGCGGTGGAAGACCAAACGTAGTCTCACCCTAAGGCAAACCTATATAAATCTTGTTGTATTTTTTGTGATTCCTTTCTTTTTCTTTCACGATTATTATTATTACTCTCGTTAGTTTGGAATTAGAGCATCTAATTCCTAACACTTGGAAATTATACATACTCAGCTGGTCATGTTGTATTGTGTCAACCAAACTGCTCTACACATCAACTCAAACCCAGTCTTTCATGAGCGAACCAAGCACATCAAAATTGATTGTCACTTAGTTCACGAAAAGATTCAAGCAGGCATGATTAAGACAACACACATACAAACCAACAACTAAACTACAGACTTATTCACTAAAGCAACAAGTTGGGTATCATTAACATACACTCCAACTTGAGGGGGAGCGTTAGAGATAAGAATATTTCAAAATAAGAATAAATCTGGTAGAAAAGGTAGATTTATATTTTTGAAATTATATAGGATATATCCCTTTATAAATATATAATCTGATAATGTAAAAAATATAGAAATAAGAATTTTATTACCTTCTGCCTTCCTCCTTTAACCTATTTATTCCTGTCCTTTATGCGCTATTAGGGTTTTATGATCATCATCACTGAGAAGGAGCTGGAGTTGCAGCCCGAGAGAGGTTAGAGAAAACACATGTAAGTGTGTGCGATTTCTCTTGTAAACTATTTCATCTTTATAGTGGATTACTGTAGCAGTGGAAGATAGGACATAGTCTCTCCTTGAGGTAAATCTGTATAAATCTTGTTGTATTTTTCTTGATTGCTTTCCTTTTCTTCCATGATTATTATTATTGCTCTCGTTAGTTTGGAATTAGGGCATCTAATACCCAATACTTGGAAATCATACATACTCAGCTGGTCATGTTGTATTGTGTCAACCAAACTGCTCTACACATCAAATCAAACCCACTCTTTCATGAGTGAACCAAGCACATCAAAATTGATTGTCACTTAGTTCATGAAAAGATTCAAGCAGGCATGATTAAGATAGCACACATACAAACCAACAACCAAACTACAAACTTATTCACTAAGGCGTTGAGTTTGTTCCTCTTTAAGGAATTACTGGACAAGTTGGGGTATCTTTAACATACACTCCAACTTGAGGGGGACAATTAGAGATAAGAATATTTCAAAATAAGAATAAATCTTGTCGAAAAGGTAGATTTATATTTTTGAAATTATATAGGATATATCCCTTTATAAACATATAATCTGATAATGTAAAAAATATAGAAAATAAGAATTTTATTACCTTCTGCCTTCCTCTAACCTATTTATTCATGTCCTTTATGAGCTATTAGGGTTTTATGATAACCATCATCGAGAAGGAGCTGGAGTTGCAACCCTAGAGAGGTTAGAGAAAACACATGTAAGTTTGTGCGATTTATTTTATAAAGTATTTCATCTTTATAGTGGATTACTGCAGTAGTGGAAGACAGGACGTAATCTATCCTTTAGGCAAACCTGTATAAATCTTGTTGTATTTTTCGTGATTGCTTTCCTTTTCTTTCATGATTATTATTATTACTCTCGTTAGTTTGGAATTATGACATCTAATTCCTAACACTTGGAAATCATACATACTTAGTTGGTCATGTTGTATTGTGACAACCAAACTGCTCTACGCATCAACTCAAACCCAGTCTTTCATGAGTGAACCAAGCACATCAAAATTGATTGTCACTTAGTTCATAAAAAGATTCAAGTAGGCATAATTAAGACAATACACTTACGAACCAACAACCAAACTAAGACTTGGGTATCATTGCCATACACTCCAACTTGAGAGGGAGCGTTGGAGATAAGAATATTTTTAAATAAGAATAAATCTTGTAGATAAGGTAGATTTGTATTTTTAAAATTATACAAGATATATCCCTTTATAAACATATAATTTGATAATGTGAAAAATATAGAAAATAAGAATTTTATTACATTCTGCCTTCCTCCTTTAACCTATTCATTCCTGTCCTTTATGTGCTTATACAAGGATCGAAAGAAGAGAAATCTTGTAACCTCTACTTGCTACATTGGGAGCAAAGGGAGGGGAATCCTTGTTAGATATTGAATTGAACTGTATTAGAGGTTGAAATAAACTACACCTTTACAGTTAATTTAGGGTGGTATTTATACAATTTAGAATAGAAAAGATAACTTTTACATGAGAAGATAAATACAACATAGGATAAATCCAATGGGATCTTATTCGATAATAGAAGGGGTTATGCTTATCCCTTATTAATCATATCCTCCTATTTCTCCTTCTCTTTTGCTAGCAGCAAGTGATTAATGTTAAGTTGTGGAGATTAATCAATGCCCTACGCTAAGTCGGTATTCTGATCGACCTTTTCAGTAAATGGGGGTTGAAATGGGATAGGAAGCCACCCCTCCCTGGGGTGTGGGGGCAGAGCACCCGCCCTGGTCCACGATATATTCACTGTTGTTTCATTAAGGGCAGTTTGTGAATTTTACTCTTGTGTCGCGGTTGCCCTAATTTACTATTTATAATTGAGGGGTGCTGCTATTAGGGTTTTATCATCACCAAGAAGGAGTTGGAGTTGCAACCCAAGAGAGGTTAGAGGAATCACATGTAAGTGTGTGCAATTTCTCTGTAAACTATTTCATCTTTATCGTGGATTACTGCAATGGCAGAAGACAGGACGTAGTCTCACCTTGAGGTGAACTTGTATAAATCTTGTTGTTTATTATAGTTCTTTTTTTTCCTTTCTTCCACATTTATTATTATTGTTCTCGTTAGTTTGGAATTAGGGTGTCTAATTCCTAATAATTAAAGCAGTTGGGCGTCTATACCTACTTCTTTAGCTCCATGCAACAAGAGTGCATAGGAGAGAACCTACTTCACTCCATTTGAGTAGGGGAGTAGGGGGCACATTGGTGTTGCTCTACTCCCTTTCCTTAATATAACTTCTTTTCCGCAAAATGCAATAATGCATATACCCCTGCTTGACAAAGAATATCACTCCTACCTCTCTTTGCCATGATATAGGCTTCAAGAGCTTATATCCTCCTTGTGCCTCTCCTTGCAACATATGAAGTAAGGAGCTAAAGGTAGTGGCCATCTCCATCCCATGATGTCCTTGCATTTCCATGAACTTGTGGTTGGTGTATTCAGGAGGGGGGGGGGGGGGGGGGGGGGGGGGGGAATTTATTAAATGACTTTCTTATTCGATATTTCACTTTGTAAGTTAAGGAAAGTTAAATTGATTAAATGACTTTCTTATTCGATATTTCGCTTTGTAAGTTAAGGAAAGTTAAATTGATTAAATGACTTTCTTATTCGATATTTCGCTTTGTAAGTTAAGGAAAGTTAAATTGATTAAATGACTTTCTTATTCGATATTTCACTTTGTAAGTTAAGGAAAGTTAAATTGATTAAATGACTTTCTTATTCGATATTTCACTTTGTAAGTTAAGGAAAGTTAAATTGATTAAATGACTTTCTTATTCGATATTTCACTTTGTAAGTTAAGGAAAGTTAAATTGATTAAATGACTTTGTTATTCGATATTTCACTTTGTACGTTAAGAAAAGTTAGATTGAACTTTTGTATGAAATGATAGAAATAGGAAGTTTTTTCAAAAACGGACAAATCATGCTATGGCAAGGGAAGAACAAGAGGCATCGATATTTTGAGAAGGGATCATTCTTGAAGAGGATGTCAAAAATGTTAAATTTCAGAAAATGAATATGTAAGCGAGAGAGAGAGAGAGAGAGAGAGAGAGAGAGAGGAACAAGTCAGATGAAGAAGAGAAGAGAAAACATTGGATGAGAAAAACAAGTGAAGAGAACATTTTTGTGTTCTTCCCTCACATATTCTATTTATAAACACTTAATACACTTCGAATAGCTACCCATGTACCAGTTACACCCAAAAATAACTTATTAATTTAAACATAAAAAGATACAAAACATAACAAGGAAACTACTTATAAAAGTTTTTTTCATTCTAACTTGTTTGTGCTTGCTCTTGTGAGATTTCTTGCCATGAGTATCGTAAAAGAATCTGTCATGTAAATTCCTTGGTTATGAGAATGCTTGTCATGAGAGTCATGTAAGATGCTCCCCCTCAAGGTGGAATTACTAACTTCTTGCAAAGAAAAAAATTGTTAGTAAATTGTTTTGGCTTTCAATCTTTAATCATCCTTCATCAATTACCACAAACCATGAATTTTTCTTTGTAGTCTCCTCAACACCTCTTCTTTTGTATTTCTCCTTCTACTTCTCCCCCTCAATTTGAAGACCACTCATTCTTTTTCCAAGATGCCCAACTTACACAAAACTAATATGGGAGAATAAACAATCATTCTTTTTCAAAGATGCCCAGCCTACTCAAAACTAATATGGGAGAAGAAACGCCAAGGATCCATACACCAGTCTAAAAATGGTCTAAGTCTAAAAACTTCACTCAATTTCAGGGACAATTTAGGGTATTGAAAAAGAGTACACTTACTACTTAAAAGAAAAAATCACTACTTTGATGAAAATTATAGACTTGACTCAAGCTAAACATTTGACACACTCTTGTCCATTCAAATAATGTGTAGGCATCGCTTTGAAGTGATAAAAACATAATTAGTTGAAGAAATACAAGTTGAGGTTCATAACATTCCCTTGTAAAACATGATTCATTTCTCAAGAGAAGAATTGACCAATTTAACACCCAAGAGGATAAAATAGAAAGAAAGCAAAGAGGTTAGACTTCTCTTCTCACATAGACTAATCCCAAGATAGAGACAATTGCAAACCAACAAACTTAAAGGGAGAGCATAAGTGTCAGCAAGACGAAGACCTTAAACTACTTTTTCAACAAGCTTAGAAATATAATTTACTATAAATTTTGATGATGAAACAAAGTCACCAACTATAAAAATAAGATGAAAAGGGACGATAAAATTTTTTGAAGAATTTGAGTGGTATTCAATATAATTATAAGAGAGAGTGGCATATACTTTAATTAGTAGTTAGTTTAAGTGTTTTTTTATTCTTATGTATAAGGGCATCCATGCCTACCTATATAAATAAGAAAAAGAGGGGGGGCAGCTCATTAATGTGCTCCCTCTTAACGCCTAAAGTTTCTCTCCTCAACTCGTGCTCTTGCCTTCTCCTTCTCATCTTCTCTTTTCTTCTTCCTTCTTTCTTCTTCTTTCTTCTTCTTCTTCTTCTTCTCAAACACAGTTATTAAACCCTAAAATTTAAAAACTTAGAACTTAAAATGAAAGAGACTCTCATGAAAGAACTCACCAAGTTGCTCTCATAAGCCTAAATGGAAACTATTGACTAGTGGTAAATTGAATGCAAGTCTTGGAGTGTCATCATGTTCTATGCAAGTAGTTGGTTAAAGATGCAACAATTGAATGAGATGGTACATATGTAGCATGTGGTGTCGGCCAAACAAAACAACAACTAAATATGCTCTTTATAACTTCAAGCAACTCTAGAAACTACTTGGAATAGTTATTCAAAGCCAGTTGTCAATGTCAGTGAGACTCCAAGAATAGATATGCTTGAAAATACTATTTATGCTCAAACTTCCTCTTTTATGAACACAAGGTGTTGAGAGCAAAATGTTCTACTAACTCTACAAACTTGTAGTTAAGAGAAAGAGAACAAAAGGCTTCTCACTCAGTCATGACTATAAACGAGATTCTATCCCAATGTATGGCATCGAACCCATATTTCAACAAATAAGTCTGATTGTTCTATTGGAAATAGACATTGACAAGTAACTAGACAACCCGAGACTAGTCTACTTAGCTACCAAACCAAGACAAAAAAAATTATTTAATGTTGTTTTTAGCTAATATTTTTAGATTTAGGATCCCATTTAGTTAGTAATAAATGAAATAGATTAAGGTGAAGAGAGTAGCTAGAGTGAGGGAGAAAGAAGGGGTAATCGAGTGAAAAGAGAAGGAGAAGAAAAGGAGACAAGAGATCGGCTAGGAGAGAGAGAGAGTGACAGAAGGAGGGAAGGAGAATTAGTTTTAGGTGACGTCCCTAACCTCCCCCTCAATGTATATTTATAATAATGAGAAGATCTACAATTACATTAACCTTTACCCTAAGTAGGGAGAGAAAAAGACCAAAAACAAAGGAAAATATTTTCTCGAGGGAGAGAAAATATTGTAGATACCCATCTTTCCGTATATAGTGGTTTAATTCTTAGATATGACTGGTTTCATAAGAATGTCTACCAGCTACCCTCGAGATAAGATGCTAGCATGAAATGTGTCTGAGAGATAAGATACTAGCTTAAAATTTCTCTCGTATAAAGTGGCAATCTACGTCAACGTGTTTTGTTCTCTTGTGAAAGACTGGATTTGAAGTGATATGAATGGCTGCATGGTTGTCACATTGTAAATCCATAGAAGCTCACTGATTACGTGGGTCATAGCTCTGCATTTTGCTTTTTCACTAGATCTCGCAACAATATTCTACTTTTTACTTCTCCATGTAATCCAATTACCTCCACCTAGGTATAATACCCAAAAGTGTGACTTCTTGTCATCAGGTCACCCAGCCTAGTCTACATCAGCAAAACCTTCTATGTTGAAGTGGCCATGAGTTTTTATAGAGAAGTCCCTTCCCCGGTGCTCCTTTTAAATATTTTAGGATCCTCTCCAGAGCTTGCCAATGGGTAAATTATGGTTTGTGCATATGCTGACTCACCACACTTACTGCATGCGTTATATCTACTCTAGTCATAGTGAGATAAATAATTCTTCCCACAAGTCTTTGATATTTACCTATATCAACATCTTCTCCAGAGCTTGCACATAGCTTTGTGTTGGCATCCATAGGAGTATCCATTGATCGACACCCCATCATCCTTGTGTTCTCAAGTAGATCCAAATCATACTTCCTCTAAGATAATACAATCTCATGCTTTGAATGGAAGACCTCAATACCCAGAAAACATTTTAGAAGTCCAAGTCCTTCATTTTAAATTTTTTACATATCTTCTCTTTGACCTCTTTTATATTGTCCACATCACTGTCAGTTATGACAATATCATCCACATAAACTACCAATAATATTCCTCTCTTTAAGGTATTCTTGATAAAGATAAAATGATCTTAAGCACCAGTTGAATCCAAAATGCACCATTGCTTGGCTAAATTTGTCAAACCAAACATGAGGAGACAATTTGAGCCCATATAAAGACTCACCCAATCTACATACCGACTCCCCCTCAACCAAAAAACCAGGTGGTTGATGCATATATATCTCTTGTTTAATGTCCCCATTCAAGAATGCATTCTTCACATCCAATTTATATACCAGTCAAGGGGAATAAGCAGCGAATGATAATAAGATGCATATTGAGTTTAATTTAGTCATCAGGGACAAAGTCTCCTCACAATTGACTTTATAGCACTGGGTATACTCCTTTGCAACTAGTCGGGCCTTGTGAAAACAAAACCATTTGAATTGTGTTTGATAGTGAAAACTCATTTACAATCCACGAGTTTCTTACCATGAAGAAATGGAACTAGGGCCCAAGTCTGATTTTCATACAATGCATTCATATCTTCTTCCAATGCCACCGTCCATCCTGAATGCCTTAGAGCCTTCTGATATAACTTCGGAACAACGATGGAAGAAATAGATGCAAGAAATTGATAGCATGAAGAAAACAAATGATGGTGAGAAAAAAAATTGGATATACTGTGTGAAAAGGAGGGTCTAGTTCAATTCCTAGGATCCTTCTGCAGAGCTATGGGCCTAATATCAAATTGTAGACCAAATACAACAGGGAAAGGTGGGCTTACCTCGGAGGGATTCATAAACTTCATAGGTGTGGTATCGGCCCATGCTTCAAGGTGCTAAAATAGATCCGCATCAAGTGGCACAATAGGCTTCAAAGTTGCCTGAACAAATGAAAGACCCGGAGGAGCATCTTTTGAAGAACAAAAAGATGTGTCCTAAAAAAAGGTGACATCCTTGGAGACAACTAACTTACGAATAGAAGAATTATAGCACACATAACCTTTTTGGGTGTAAGAGACTTAGGGTCCAGCGTACTCTTCTGTGGGAATGTGACATGAACAAAGCAAGTGCAACCAAAGATCTTCAAAGGAAGGGAGGAGGGGTCTTCACCCTAAAATAACAATGTGTATGGGGATTTATGGCTAAAACACCGAAAATGTTTGCCTATTAATAAGAAAATAGGTTGTAAGAATGGTGTGAGGTTAGTAAAAATAGGGGACATTCATAGAGTAGAGCAAGTCACATGCTACCTCAAGGAGATGCTAGTTTTTTCTTTCGGATACACCATTTTGTTGAGGGGTGTAGGCACAGAATGTCTAATAGATAATACTATTATCTTGACAAAAGGATTGAAATTCACCTGATAGGTACTCCCTGGCATTATCATAACAAAAGACTTGTATTTTTTTTACCAAATAAGTGAACACCATGGCATGAAAGGACTTAAATATTTAAAAAATAATTAGACCTATCTTTGAATAAAAATAGCCATGTGATTCGAGTAAAGTCATCAACAAAGCTAACAAAATACTTAACTTGAGAAATGTTTGAGACACTCAATGGTCCCTATACATATGAGTGAATTAATGAAAAGAAAGAAATACATTTAATTATGGCTCAAGGAGAACACGTAGTCCTCTAGTGTTTTCTCAACTGACAGACTTCATAGTTTAAACCAGACAAGTTTTTCAAAAAAGGAAATAAGTGTTGAAGTGATGCTGTTGACGGATGTCCATATCGATTGTGCCATAATCTAGCCTCCGTATGAGAATTGGAAACCGTAGTCACCGGAGGCAAGTCTAAGTAATAAAGGCCCCCCTTGTTCATGGTCTCCTCCAATCACCGGCTTCATTTTTAGATCCTAGAAAACACAAGAAGAAGGTGAGAAGGTAATGGAGCAATTAAACCATTTTGTTAACTGACTAACATATTGTTAGGAATTAGACACCTTAATTCCAAACTAATGAGAGAAATAATAATAATAATCATGGAAGAAAGGAAAAATAAACACGAAAACAAACAATAAGATTTATACAGGTTCACCTCAAGGTTAGACTGCGTCTTGTCTTTTGTTGCTGCAGTAATCCATTATAAAGATGAAATAGTTTATAAGCGAAATTGCACACACTTGCAAGTGTTTTCTCTAACCTCTCTCAGGCTAAAATTCCAACTTCTTCTCAGTGATGATCCTCGTCAAGGTCATAAAACCCTAACAATAGTGCCCCCATATATAAAGAGAAAATTAGGGCAATCAGATTACAAGTGTGAAATTCCCAAACTGCTCTTAATGAAAACAATAGTTAATAGATCGTGGACCAGGTGGGGGCTCCGCCCCACACCCCCAGTAGAGGGGCTTCCTGCCCCCCTTCTGACCCCCACGGGGACCTTACTGCAAAGATTGATCTGTGTATCGACTCAGCATAGGGCGTTGATTAGGCTCCACGACTTAACAATTTCCCACTTGGAGACTAATCCACCATCAATATCTCCTCTACAGCGGCAACTACTTCGTAACCGTCAAAGAGAAGTTCAACTGAAGTTACACACAACTTCAGTTTCTCAATCGTAATAGTCTTTGTCAACATAACAGCCAGATTTTGACTTCCTTGAATCTTCTTAGGCGCTAAGACTCCATCCTCTAGATCTGATTTGATGAAGTAATAACGCACTTGTAAGTGCTTTGTTCTGGCATGATAAATAAGATTATTTTCTGAATGAATAGCACTCCGACTGGCACAATACAACATATTCTTCCCATTCTTGAGATATAATTCTTTCTAAAAGGACTGCAACCATACCATCTCTTTGCTAGCTTCGGTCACAATGAAATATTCTGTATCTTTAGTGGAAAGAGCAACTTTCTTATGCAACTTACCCAACTAATTGTTGTACCACCCAATTTGTATATATATCCAATGGTACTCTTCCTACCATCAATGTCTCCAGCCATGTCAGCATCTACATAACCCTTTAATCCCAAGTTTGACTTTTTTAAATATAAGGTTAAGTCTACAGTGCCTCTCAAATAGTTGACAATCCACTTCACTACGGCTCAATGTTGTTTCCCCGGATTACTCATATATCTTCTCATAACTCTCACTACAGGAGCTATGTTTGGTCTAGTGCACACCATAGCATACATGAGACTGCCAATAGCAGAAGCATAAGGCACATTGGCCATGTGGGCTCGCTCCTGCTCTGTAGAAGGTGATTACGCCTTAGATAGCCTAAAGTGACTAGCCAAAGGAGTACTCATTGTTTTTGCATCATTCATGTTGAATCTGCTAAACACCTTCTGTTGGAAGATGGGCTCCATCCCACACGACTAAGAAATGCCCACATATCTAAGAGTATGATAAGATGGAACACATGACCAATGAAGGCTCACAAGATGGGCCCAAGCACATAAGAAGTAAGACCCACCATGATTACCACGAGCTGGCATCCTTATCACATAAGTTGGTAGATCAAGAAGGACTCACAAAGATAACCACAAGCTAATTGGAAGATAAAAAAGAACTTGCAAAGATAACCATGAGCTAGCATCTTTATCTTATGGTCACATCATAGAAGAGTTCTAGTTTGAGTTTTGTTTGTCTTCTATTTATATTGAGTTATTTAATTATGCTAAGGCTTATCCTTAAGTGTTAGAGTTTGGGTTTAATTGAGACAAAGGTAGTTTTATTGTAATTGGACTCTACTACCTTCCTCTATCATAAATAGAGGTTCATGTACTCGGATTATAAGAAGTTAATGAAGTTAATGAAGTATTTCTCTTTTCCATAAATTCAACATGGTATCAAAACAGGTTTTGTGAGTTGACTTGGTTAACCCATAGAGCTAATGAGATCCTTTTCTCTAAACCCTAAGTCTAGGTTCGTAGTTTTTTTTTTTCAGTCCATACGCCCGTAGTTTTCTTTGCATTTTTTACCTCTATACTGAGATTTTCATATTGTAAATTATATATTGAAGGAAGTATATTTGAGTCTAATTTCCAAGAAAAAATGATTTTTTTCCAATCAGAGTTATCTACAAAGAGAAATTGATATTTGAATGAGTGAACGTCAGACTGCAAAAGAGGTTCGAGTAATAGAAGAAAGCTTCAACTTCTGAGGTACTTTATGCTATCAAGAACGAGAGTTTATATGGAGATATATATATACAAAAATAAATATATTTAAGTCTATTCTCTTACATGTTCACTATTTTTCAATCGAAGTTAACTACAAAAAGAAACCAATATTTGAATGAGCGAAGGTCGGATTGCAAAAGAGGTTCGAGCAGTAGTAGAAAACTTCAACTTTCGAGGTATTTTATGCTATCAAGAACAAAACTTTATATGGATATATATATATAAAAAGAAATATCTAGAAGTCTATTATCTTAAATATTCAACCAATTTTTAATTGGATTTATTTACAAAGAGAAATCGATATTTGGAGGAGCGAAGGTCGGATTGAAAAAAAAAAGGTTCGAGCAACAGCAGAAAGCTTCAACTTCCGAGGTATTTTATGCTATCAAGAATGAGACTTTATATGGAGAATTTTATATAAAAATACATATATGTAATTCTATTTTCTTACCTATTCAACTAATTCTCGATTTGAGTTTTTTATAAGGAGATATCGCTCTTGGAAGAGTCAATGGTCATGCTGAAAAAAAAGGAGAAACAGTGCTTAGTTCGGCCAAATGATAGAGACCGAAATATATCACATTATTTATCTTCTGATAGTTATATTTTATGAAGAGATGTTATAGTTGGATGAAAGGTATTTAATTCTAGTTTCATAAGGAAAAAAATTCATATCAATCTGATCTATGTTTTAAGATATATTCGCATTGGAAGAATCAAAGTTCATGTTGGTATCCTATTGCATTGAAAAATCCGAATTTAAGGTGATTGTTTTGCGTCACTGTTTGAGTTTCTATATCAGGAAAATGTCTCACCTCTCCCTGGTTTAAGGGTTTATTACTAAATCTCTATTATTTTGGCTTATTGTTACATCTATGATTTTTGGTTCAAAATGGGATCACTACCATTACATTACAGTTTGAGGGGGAGAAGTACAAGAAGTACAAGAAAGAGGTATTTTATTCCATATGTTGTGGATAATTTTATGTGACCAAAATATTCAAGAAAGGGGGAGCATGAAAGATGAAACTTCTGCATCTAAGAAAAAATATTTATATCAGATTATGATTATTTCATGGGTTCTTCTACAAGGTTTATTATTTTGGTTCATGTTATATGTGTTGGAAGATGGTCGTGTTATATTCAGTTGTAACTATTATGTCTCTTTGGTGAAATTATTATTTAAGAAGAGGTGGCCTCGGTATCCTTTCTTATATCATCATTTATTTGACCCAATAAAAAATGTCACGGTTTGGAAATCATGATGGGCCGTGTCCAAAAAAAAAAATCACGATTGGGAAACCATGATAGGCCCTATAAAAAAAATATCATGGTTGGGAAACCATGATGGAGGATACACTGTGAAAAAATATCACGGCTGAGAAACCATGACGGAGGAACTTATTATTACATCTACATAATACTCACCCCCCCCTGCCAGCTTGGCCTCATGGAAGAGAGCACCAGCATGAGGGGGAGTGTTGGAAGATGGAAGGACTACCATTTTATACAAAAATATTTTATACATCATTTTCAGCAAGCTAGGAGTTCATGATGTTCTTTCACCCTCATCTTGAGGGGGAGTGTTGGAAGTTGGGCTCCATCCCACACGACCAAGGAAGGCCCACATATCTAAAAGTATTATAAGATGGGCCACACGACCAAGGAAGGCCCACAAGATGGGTCCAAGCACATAAGATGTAGGACCCACCATGATTACCATGAGTTGGCATCCTTATCACATAAGTTGCAAGATCAAGAGTGACTCACAAAGATCACCACAAACTGATTGGAAGATCAAGAAGGACTCGCAAAGATAACCATGAGCTGACATCTTTATCTTATGGTCACCTCATAGAAGAGTTCAAGTTTGAGTTATGTTTTTCTTCTATTTATATTGAGTTATTTAATTATGCTAAGGCTTATCTTTAAGTGTTAGAGTTTGGGTGTAATTGGGACAAAGGTAGTTTTATTGTAATTGGACTCTACTACCTTCCTCTATTATAAATAGAGGTTCATATACTTTGATTATACGAAGTTAATGAAGTCATAGAAGAGTTCAAGTTTGAATTATGGCTTTCTTCTATTTATATTGAGTTATTTAATTATGCTAAGGCTTATCCTTAAGTGTTAGAGTTTGGGTGTAATTGGGACAAAGATAGTTTTATTGTAATTGGACTCTATTACCTTCCACTATTATAAATAGAAGTTCATGTACTCTGATTTTACGAAGTTAATGAAGTCAATGAAGTATTTCTCTTTTCCATAAATTCAATACCTTCTTCACATATTCTTCTTGTGACACTTTCAAGACATCAGTGTCCCTAGTAATATTCATCCCAAGGATTTATTTTGCAGCACCCAAATCCTTTATTGCTAATTTCTTGGACAACTCCCTTTTCAACTTATCTATTTCCTATTTGCAAGCACCTTCTATCAACATGTCATCAACATATAACAGTAGAATGATGTAGGAGTTATCGAGCTTCTCCATATAACAACAATGATCCACCTGGCACCTCAAGAAACCAATACTACTCATGAAGATGTCAAACTTCTTATATCATTGTCTTGGAGCCTGTTTAAGACTATACAAGCTATTTTGAAGTTTTCACACTATTTTCTCATTTCCTTGTGGTTTGAAACCCTGTGGCTACATCATGTAAATTTCTTCCTCCAAATCACCAAGAAGAAAAGTTGTATTTACATCCAACTTCTCTAAATGCAAGTCTTCGTTTGCCACTAGTCCAAGCATTGTTCTAATAGTAGTCAATTTTACTACTAGAGAGAAAATTTCAATGTAGTCAATGCTTTCTTTTTGTTGAAAGACCTTTACCACTAGTCTTGCCTTGTACCGCTTGTTAAGTTGTGGAGCCTAATCACTACCCTACTCTAAGTTTGTATGGGGATCGATCTTCACAATAAGGTTGTCATGGGGGTTGAAAGGGGGGCAGAGCTCCCATCCGAATCCACGATATAAATTGTTGCATTAAGGGTTGGTTGGGAATTTCACTCTTGTAAAGTTGTTGCCCTAGTTTTCTCTTTATATTGGGTGTGTGGGGGGGGGGGGGAGGAACTATTAGGGTTTTTTCATTGATCATCACCGAGAAGGAGTTGGAGTTGTAGCTCGAGAGAGGTTAGAGACAACACCTATAAGTGTGTGCGATTTCTCTTGTAAACTATTTCATCTTTATAGTGGATTACTACAACGACAAACGATAGGACGTAGTCTCACCTTGAGGCGAACTTGTATAAATCTTGTTATTTTTCATGCTTGTTTTTCCTTTCTCCTACGATTATTATTATTTCTCTCGTTAGTTTGGAATTACGGCGTCTAATTCCTAACACCGCTTGCTGCCATCATGTTCGTCTTTTATTCGGTACACCCATTTGTTCTACAAGGGCTTCTTTTCATTTGGTAACTCGGTAAAATACCATGTCTGATTGGATAACAATGAATCCATCTCATCCCACATGGCCAACTCCCACTTAGTTGATTCATCATCTTGCACGACTTCCTCATAACTCTCTGGTTCACCTTTATGAGTTAACACAATATAATTTAGTGCAGGGGAGTACCTCAGTGGTTGTCTGCTAGTTCTGGCAGATGTCCTGAGTTCAGTCATATGAATGCTCTGATTTACTTCTAGGGGTATGTTTTCCTAGCTTTCCCGAGGAATATCCTCCATCTCAATAGCTAGAAGATCTCTCAACTGAGTCACTTTAGAGTTCTTGGCTTCACCACTTGTGCTCTCAGACTTTGTTCTCAACCTGTCTTTATACAGGGCACCTTCATTGAAAATCACGTCCTTGCTCCTGATAACCTTCTGACTTTGGTCATCCCAGAAGCGATAACCAAACTCGATACCACCATAGCCAATAAAGAAACATATCTCTTTGCCGCTCCAGACTTGTTCTGGTATTTTGCAATCCAATGGTGTTGAAGGACCTTTGTTGATCAAATAGGCAGTTGTGCTAATAGCCTCTAGCCAAAATATCTTTGGCAATCTCATACTCCTAGCATGCTCGTTCAAAGTCTTGATCATCCTTTCAACCACACCATTTTGTTGAGGTTTTCTAGGAATGGTCTTCTTCATCTTGATTCTATTATCAGCATGGTACTGCTTGAAATCATCATCTATATATTCTCCCCCATTATCTGACTGCAAGTACTTCACCTTCAAATTTATCTCATTCTCAACCATTGCTCTCCATCTCTTGAATGTATCAAAAACATCAAATTTCCTTTTCAGAAAATAAACCCATACCTTTTAGCTTACATCATCAATAAATGTCACATAGAAGTTAGAACCACCAAGAGAAGTAACAGTTGAAGGCCCCCAGACATCTGTGTGAACCAACTCCAATCTTGCTGTCTTTTGCTCCTTTCCAGCCTTAGAAAAGCTAACCCTTTTCTGCTTTCCAAAAATACAGCCTTCACACAAACTATTATTTACATTTTTCAACTCTGGTAGCTTCCCTTTGGACGGAAGCACTTTCATTCCATTCTCACTTATGTGACCGAGCCTATAATGCCAGAAATCAGAATCAGTAACAACATTAGTAACTGCAACCATGTCTCTGCAACTAGAAGTGATGTAAAGTCCTCGTGCAACAACCATGGCTCCCTTAGTGACTTTCTAGGCAGCACCATTAAAAAGTCACATTATGACCTTCATCATCAAACTGCCCTACTGAGATCAGATTACGCATCAATTTTTGTGCATGTCTCACCTTGTACATTTTCCACATTGACCCGTTTGACATTCTCAAACTAACATTGCCATTACTGAAAATATCGAAAGGTTCACCATCAGTAAGATACACCTTCCTGTGATATCCAGCAATATAATTCTCCTTGATCTCATGATGTGCAGTGGTGTGAAAAGAAGCTTCTGAATCTAGCACCCAAGAGTCAGTAAAGCATCTAGTTCTTCTTTAGTCACCGTATTTGCAGCATTATTTTTTTTTCATCCTTCTTCAGTGCTCTGCAGTTATTCTTTATGTGACCAAACTTGCCACAATTCCAGCAGTCCACATTCCTTCCAAATTTGCACTTGCTTCTTCCATTCCTTGACTTTCCTCTACCGTTGCCCTTGTTGGAATTCCTCTCGAAGTTCTTCCCCCTAGTATCGACACTTAGGGCAGAATTAGATGTTGACGTTTCTCCGCAGTCCTTTCTATGAACTTTATCCACAAGAATGGTATCCCGAACATCATTAAAGATCAACTTCCCATTGCCTACAGAGTTTTTGATCGCAGCCGCAGAGATGCCAAAAGAATTAAAGCACGAACCTCGTCATCAAATTTAATCTAAATCGAGGTCATTTGATTGACAATCGTGTTCAACTCATTCAAATGTGATGTCACTGATGTATGTTTTGTCATCTTTAAATTCAAGAGTTTTTTCATGAGATGTACCTTATTATTTATAGAAGGCTCCTCATACATGTCAAATAGAATCTTCATCATCCTCGTTGTGGTTTTCTTTAACACCACATTGTGAGCAACGTTTTTTCACGGCGTTAACTGGACTACTCCGAACACCTGACTCTCGAGGAGATTCCACTTATCATCTTTCATACCTTCTGGTTTCATATCTAGAAGTAGTGCATGCAACTTTTTACTGTAAAGATAATCTTTGAACTACAACATCCATAAAGCAAAATCCACACCATCAAACTTGTTGATTCCAAGTGTCGATTCTTCTTTACCAGCCGTTGCTGTCAATCACAGACCAAAGCTCTGATACCACTTATTAGGAATTAGATTCCCTAATTCTAAACTAATGAGAACAATAATAATAATCACGGAAGAGAGGAAAAGCAAACACAAAAACAAACAACATGATTTATACAGGTTTGCCTCAAGGTGAGACTACGTCTTGTCTTCCGCTGCTATAATAATCCACTATAAAGATGAAATAATTTAGAAGAGTTTTGGAAGATAAGCTCAAGCCCACACGACCAAGGAAGGCCCACATATATAAGATTATTATAAGATGGGCCACACGACCAAGGAAAGCCCATAAGATGGGCCCAAGCCCATAAGAAGTAGGACCCACAATGATTACCATGAGCTGACATCCTTATCACATCAGTTGGAAGATCAAGAAGGACTCACAAAAGTATCTTTATCTTAGGGTCAGAACCAAAAAGAGTTTTAGTTTGAGTTATGTCTGTCTTTTATCAATATTGAGTTATTTAATTATGCTATGACTTATCTTTAAGTGTTAGAGTTTGGGTGTAATTGGGACAAGGGTGGTTTTATTGTAATTGGACTCTACAACCTTCCTCTATTATAAATAGAAGTCCATGTACTCTGATTACAACAACTTATTGATGTCAATGAAGTATTTCACTTTTCCATAAATTCAACAAAGAGAAATTACACACACTTACAAGTGTCTTCTCTAACCTCTCTTTGGCTGCAAGTCCAACTTCTTCTCAGTGATGATCCTTGTTAAAGTGATAAAAGCCTAAAAATAGCGCCCACATATATAAAGAGAAAATTAGGGCAACCGGATTACAAGTGTAAAATTCCCAAACTACCCTTAATGAACCAGTAGTTAATATATCGTGGACCAGGCGGGGGCTCCACCCCCACACCCTCGAGAGGAGGGCTTCCCACCCCCTTCCAATGCTCACAATAACCTTACCGCAAAGGTCGATCTGCATACCGACTCAATATAAGGCATTGATTAGGCTCCACTGCCAGAGTGGTTCCGTCCACTCTTGTTGGAGTTTGTGGTCTGAGTTAGGTACTTGGCTTTTCGCACCTTAAACGGTTAGTCTTTCCGGGTTGTATTGGCTAGGTATCTGACTCAGAACTCCAAAGTTAAGCGAGCTTGGGCAAGAGTAATTCTAGGATGGGTGACATCCTGGGAAGTACTCTTGCCTAGGACTTTAACATGGTATCAGAGCTAAGCACGCCACGGCTCTCATTCTAATCCCGTGAGAAGCGGTTCCAGAAAGGGCGGGGTGGGTCTCAGAGTGGTTCCGTCCACTCTTGTTAGAGTTTGTGGTTTGAGTTAGATACTTGGCTTTCCGCACCTTAAACGGCTAGTCTTTTCGGGTTGTATTGGCTAGGTATCTGACTTAGAACTCTGAAGTTAAGCAAGCTTGGGCAAGAGTAATTCTAGGATGGGTAACCTCCTAGGAAGTACTCTTGCCTAGGACATTAACATTCACAACTTAACACATACAACAAATTTAAGGGGAACTAGGGGACAAATAAGACATCAATAAGCAAAAGTGATAGTGTAACAGAGGAGGATCCCTTCCCAAGAACTTTGGTTTGGGATCCATCAGTTATGGTAACAATCTTGTCTGGAAAACATGGATACATGGAATGTTACAGACTCTTATTATCTATAAGATGCTCGGAGACCTCTGAGTCAATGATCCATGAGGAAGAGGAGGAAGTGCCAGAGATCATACCTAATGCAGTGGTGGCATCAACAGTAGTACAAAAATTCAAGAGAAGATACCATCTGAGTCTTCATTCTCTGCAATAATTCATAATCATCATCAGTGATAGTCTTCTTGACTTTCTATAACTCGAATTTGTCTTCATTTTCTCATTACTATTAACCAAGGCCTGGTTGGCAGTGACCCAGTCTACTTTTCCATGGAGCTTCCAACAAGTGTCTACTAGATGATTCAGTCCACCACAGTGAGTGCAGACTATGTTATCAAATCTCATAGGACTAGAGCCAGTTCTACCACCTCTTCCTCGACCTCCTTTTATAATTTCTATCGCACCCTCGAGTAGAATTTGTTCCCCTATTACCTATGTACGTAGCAAATAAAACCTTATTCTAGGAGGTAGAAGAAATTTCTGGTATATGAAGTAACGTTGTACTTATGTCATCAAATGATGGAAGTACTAAGGAGCTGAGTTTTGGCCACTTCAAGATATGGCTTGATATTCAACAAATAAATAGCAGTTGCTAGGGCCTCCCACTGCTTTTCTTGAACCGATATATCAATGGAGTAGGGATGAACAATTTTCCATTCCTAAATCAACCTTCTAAACCATGCCAAGCACTCATGTAAGTTTTCCCCGTGCTTTGTATTAAACATGCTTTGAAAACATCATATAATTTATGTAGGTTCTCTATACTTGAGTATAGTTTGACACATGTATACATGTATCCCATATTTGCTTGGCTAATAATTTCAAGGTGAATCTCATTGTTGGTCGCATGCTCCTCTATGCAATTTATGAACCATCTAATAACTAATGTATCTGTTGAATTTATGGAAAAGAGAAATACTTCATTGACTTGATGTAATCAGAGTACATGAATCTCTATTTATAATAGATGAAGGTAGTAGAGTGCAATTACAATTAAACTACATTTGTCCCAATTACACCCAAACTCTAACACTTAAATATAAGTCCTAGCATAATTAAATAACCCATTATAAATAGAAGAAAAACATGACTAAAATACCTTTAAACTAAAAATCTGATGTAAGACCTGCTTCCATAATAATTCTCACTCTATAAGACTTCTTATTGTCTAGGATTCATCATGCCACCTCACATGATCGTGGTGGGTCCCACTAGCTTGTGTGATCATGGTGGTTCCATAACTTATGCGCTTGGGCCCATCTTCCAACACACTTGGATATGTAGGCCTTCCTTAGTCGTGTGGGCTTGGGCCCATCTTCCAACACTCCTCAAGCTGGGGGTGATAGAACATCATGAAATCCCAGCTTGCTGCAAATGGTGTATAGGATCTTCTCATATAAAATGGCAGTCCTCCATATCTTCCAACACTCCCCCTCACGTGGTTTCTTCCATGAGGCCCAATTGGCATAAGATTAGTGAGAGTAAAATCACTCTAAGTCGTATGACATTTCTCCATACTCCAGTCATAACCCATGCTGGATGTAGGGCACACTCCTATTATTTGCAGGTAGTGGGTCTATACACAATGCTCAAAAGTGTATTAAAACTCCTCCATCACCTTGTCCCTCCACAAGACACTGACTCTCAAGTGGTAGGAGTAATAAATGCCAATTAAGGGGGTGAGGTAATAGTAGTGATCTTAGCTTGAACCAAATAACATAGATGTAGTAATAAGCTTCTCCATCATGGTGTCCTAACCCAGGCATCGACTCTCAAAGATAGAAATGGGTAATAAGTGGGTAATGCCTATCATTCACAAGACCGCGATAAAAGACCCATGGGTATATATATAAAAAAGTCTCAATGGACTTAAAACACCCATATATATGATGGACTTAAAACACCAACTGAAGCAACATAGAAGAGGTTGGCCCAAAGATGTATTTGAGAGTCAATTAAAGGATGGTAGGAGAGAGGCTGCCAAATAACTAATGGGTAATGGGTAAAGAGGAAGACAAGATGCTGAGGTCACCACTTCTTCAATAATAATGTCTCATAAAAGACACACAATAGCAGCAGTTGAAATGGGCCTCGACCCATATAGCACGAACCAAGATCCTTGTAAAGGACCCATGAAATAATCTGATGTGAGTATTTGCACAAAATAATCTGTTGACCAAGGAATATGTTACGAATACCTCAAAATAATAATCTAGCCAGAGAAAAAGAACTGAGTCACGTTGAGTCAAATAGTTGACCAATATAGCCAAGTCGTGGAAGAAATATGCATAGAACTCGGGACCTAAGCACGTATAACCGAGGAAGAAAATAAGTGGGTCGAGTCAGATTGGCCCGAACTGAGTTGACCCGAGTTAACTTGGTGGAATGGTGCTACTCGACAGTAGCTAGAAGGGCAGCTCGATTCACAGGATTGACCTGGCAAGGTCTGGTCCGAGTTGGGCTAGCTCTCAATTAAGTTAGGAAATATATTTTTCATCATCTTCCTCCCCACGATAATACCCTCTTCCGAACAGAGCGGAACAACAACGCTCAAGCTGATAGTTGAAGGAGATAACTGGGATCGGGATCAGTAATAATCAAGTTTGCTGCAACCAGAGTGTAATCGGTGGCTGGAACAGAGAACAATGAAAATCCAGCAAAAGTGCGTCTTCTTCCCCGAAGAGCTCTGGTTTCCAAAGAAGCGTGGCGACGAACTAGCAAGATCAAACTCCTACTGTCAACGCCTCAAAAAGATTCAGGACACCGGATTAGTGTCGTCTTCTCCGACAACGATAATAAATCAGCAGCAACAACATGATGATAGCAAGACCAACAGAGGAGATATCTTCCAGATTAACAACATTAATTGTCTCAGACAAGCAGCAACGAAATAACAGTGAAGGAGACTTTCCGATCGATGATAAAATGCTGTCAGCGAAAGAAAATGATAAATAGAGACGGCTGGATCTGATAATAATAATAGTGGAGATGGCAGTAAATCTTCCCGTAATGCTAGGATGATTAATCCGCTTCTAGCAAGTAGGACTAGAAACTGGAATCAAGACTTGACAGAGTCTCAAAGCAAGGTCGGCAAGAAGAGTAACGACACTATTGTTCATGGCAGAGATCACGGACCAACAACTTCATTGATTGAGCAGAGAACAGAGAGGTCGGGAGTGACAATCTCGGATGATTTTCCAAAAAATAGATGGCTCGATAGTAGTAAGGCTGGCAAAGACAATAATGCAGTAGAGAGGGAGACGTGCCACCACCGGTCATGAACCAAAAACTCCTAGAAATAGAATAGCAGAATAGAGGTGAAAATGTAAACAAATAATGGGTATAGGGTTTGAAAAAAAAAGATAAATACGAACCTAAACTGCTAGAGATAATAGATCAGAAAAGGATCACATTATCTCTGTGGGTTGACCGAGTCCACTCATAGAACTTGTTTTGATACAATGTTGAATTTATGGAAAAGAGAAATACTTCATTGACTTAATGTAATCAGAGTACATGAACCTCCATTTATAATAGAGGAAGGTAGTAGAGTCCAATTACAATTAAACTACCTTTGTCCCAATTATACACAACACTTAAAGATAAGCCCTGGCATAATTAAATAACCCCATATAAATAGAAGACTAACATGACTAAAACACCTTTAAACTAAAACTCTTCTGTGAGACTTCTTTTTGTGTAGGACTCATCATAAAAATTCTAGCTCTATAAGACTTCTTTTTGTGTATGACTCATCATGCCACCTCACATGACCATGGTGGGTCCATATCTTATGGGTTTGGGCCCATCTTCCAATACACTTGGATATGTGGGCTTTCCTTGGTCGTGTGGGCTTGGGCCCATCTTCCAACACTCCTCCTCAACCTGGGGGTAAGAGAACATCATGAACTCCCAGCTTGCTGCAAATGGTGTATAGGATCTTCTCATATAAAATAGCATATAAAATGGCAATCATTTATATCTAACAATATCATTCTTCAACCATTTAATATAAGACATGTCATCTTCGTCAATAGGTGGAGCTAGTTTGTTTAGATGCCGTAAGAGGTCTAGAGTAATGAGAAACATCTTAACCGATTAAGACAAACTTAGGTAATTAGACAACCCTCTCAAGGGTATGGTACAAATTTTGAGGAGGTTACTTTTACTTCCCATGTAGTCTTCAACCATTAAGTAACAAAACAACACTACTCTTATTCAGTATATAAGAAGAAGCTTCAATAATTGATATAATCCAAGGCTTAATAGCCGAGCCTTAAGAAAAAACAAAGATTTAGCAAGTCTCACTCATTTATTAATTCACTTCTTATATGGATAAGTGAAACAACTCCAACAACCTGACCCAAATATGAGCCAAATCAAGGGAAGAGAGAAGAACCAAACCAAACAAAGATCTCAATCAAACTCAAGGTAACCAAATCAACCCAAGATCTCAATCAATCATGCATTAAGTATGGAAGCCTCATGCTGGCCGAGATAAAATATGTACACATATGTCTTTCTTAATCAAGAAAGAATAATAACCAAGGACATAATCAAATCAAATCAGCCACTAAATCAAAATGTGGAAGATCTTTCATCAAGAAACTAGAAACCTCAAGAGCTCTTAATCAAGTAAGCATGGCTTCCTTTAATCATAAACTCATGAAACCAAAGTTTCAATCAAATAACATTCAACTTCCATAATCATGAAACGAACTTGATATCAACCTTCAAAGAGAACATGAAGTGATCATATAAAAAAACCAACCTCTAGGCTAAAGCTAACATGTAAGAAGTAGTATATTTGAAAGTTTATGAATCAAAGATTGCTAAAAACTCCAGCATTCCATGTCACGTACTAGCAACCATCTTCAAAAATGCAAAGAAATAAGAGGAATACTTATCTTTCATTGAGCAAACAAAGGACTCAATATTGATCCTTTGATCAACACTTCAACTCCACCACAAAGATTAAACTTTAAGCAACGAGCACCATAGCTTTGGGATCCTAAACCTAATGCTCTGATACCATGTTAGATTTAGGATCCCATTTAGTGAGTAATAAATGAACTAGATCAAGGTGAAGAGAGTAGCAAGAGTGAGGGAGAAAGAAGAGGTAATCGAGTGAGAAGAGAAGGAGAAGAAGAAGAGAAGAGAGATCGGCTAGGAGAGAGAGAGAGTAAGAGAAGGTGGGAAGGAGGATTAGGTTTAGGTGACGTCCCTAATCCTTCCCCTCAATGTATATTTATAATAATGAGAAGAGGTACAATTACATCATTATCCTTTACACTAAGTAAGGAGAGAAAGGGATAAAAAATATAGAAAATTACATCATGCCACTATAATACGATTCTCTCTTCTAACAAACATCAAACCCAATATGATTTTGAAGTCAATACCACCAACTATTGTTTGAAATTAATAGAAGAGACGGTAACATATCCTAACTCAAACAATGAATCTTGATCATGAGAAATCCCATAGGAGATGGAAGAAACAACAACACAAAGGGCTAATGTTTCAACAACAATAAGAGACACACAATTACAAAGAAAAAGAAACTCCAGACTCGTGATAAAAAATGAAGGTGACAATAAAGATGATAAAGGAAAGCCATGGTCTTAACAAGAAAATGAAAATGCGAACTACTACGAATTTTTAAACCAGAAAATAGAAATTCCAAGAAAGCAAACACCATAGCAACATACTGAAAGCTAGAGAGTGAAGAAGAATTCTGTTGTAATCCAAAAAAAGAACAATTTCATATCAAACAACTACTCTTACCCCCTTCTCTAAGTCCACCACATCCAAGTAATTAAACTGCTGGTGAAAAGGAATGTAAAATCCTATTATAATTAGGACATTAACTCTTGTGAAATAAAAACAAGAACTCTTTAACAATTGTTGTTTCACACTGACTTTTAAGAGTGGTGGTTCATGGAATTAGACTCTTTGTTTTGAAAGAGGACCTTGTAATGGCAATTGTCATAGCCATCTCTATGTTCGATTAACGGGAGGCAATAGATAACAACATCTAGACATGAGAGTGTCCAGCTAAGCAACATATATGGACAAGATAGAACAAGAATATGACAACAACTTATGAACTTCTAACCTTTTTGTTGAAGCTAGCTATTTTGTTTTGGGGCTAGGAGTCCTAAAAATCCAAGAGTCTAGGCTTCTTCATCTGGAGATGTAGATAATTAGTTTAGGATTTTACTGGTGACGAGACCACCAAGGAGAAGAGGGTTATTAGATTACTGTCAACCAACAACGATAGAAAATCAATTAGTGCCATTCCATGCAAACAAAAAATAGAGCATCATAGAAAAGCTTTTATGGGAAAGCAATGATAGCAAAATTAAGGAAACTTGGGAAGTATGTTATTGCGGCAACAAAACTGGAACTAATGAACAAATTCTAAAATTAAAGAACTTAGTCCTAGGACAAGAGAACACTAAAAGACAAAAAAATATCTTTTTCCTCTTTCTTCTTCTTCATCTCCTTTCCATGTATCTGCTCTGATACCATGTTAAATTTTAGAATATGAATATGTAAGACAAACAAGAACAAAAGAGAAAATGTTGGATGAGAAAAACTAGGGGAAAGAACATTTTTTTTTTTTTTTTTGTCTTTGTCTTTTCTCCTTCATAAATTCTATATATAAACACTTATTAGATTTAAAATTTTACATAGACTAAACTACCAATCTCCCAATTATATCCAAACATAACTTGTTAAATTAAATATAAAAAGATAAAACATAAAGAAGAAACTAATACAAGTCTCTTAATTCCTGCTTGGTTTTGTTTGTTCTTTTGTGAGACTTATACCATAAGACTCATAAAACTTTCATATAAATTCTCTCATGGCGAGATTACTTGTTATAAAAAGAAGATGTCTTAATATTTACTTCATTAATAATAATAATAAAAAAAAAAACAGGAAGACTCTCACGGTACATAGCAGATAGCATAACGAATATGTTAGTAAAAATGAACATCTGATTAGGGCGATAGCATGGCAATAAAGTAATTTTATCTAATATTACTCTGGTCCGCACATGAGGACTGGCTCATACGTAATTCTTAGTTGCAGTTGAGGCTATTTGAGGGAGTTCACTAGAGCAAAAAATGGCAGACGTGGAGGCCCGCAAGTTGGGGGTCTCTCCGTGTGTCAGGTGTGCCAGCCAAAACGGAACTAAGTGAAAAGTTAAAGTATACGGTTTTCAAAGGTGATTTTAATCTAATTAATAAGGTGATTCATCGTGCCTGACAGCTGTCTTCAACTTCTTCTTTGACCAGAAAGCGACAGGAGACCTTCTGCGACGTACAACATGCGGGTCTGAGCTTCCATTCATGTGGGCCCCGCTAAATTCATCGATTCTCCACATTATCCCTCTACTCTAAGCGTATAGAACTGTAGGGTCAATGTTTTGGTCTAAACAATGAGGTCATATAGGTAATTTTATTCTTCTGACAGCTGGAATGTGGACCATAACAAGCTGTAAAACATCGGTTTTAAATTACCTTTTTGCCCTATCTGACAAACAGCACAAACGGGGCCATGTACAACTCAGCTCCAGAGTTTTAGAAAAGCCTGAAAGCGTAGCTAGCAAGGCCGAGTAGACGACAGCAAATCATAAAGTAACACGGATCGTACTCGTATCGTAAGTACCCTCGTTTGGTGGAAATATTACGACGCTGAATCAGGACGCACAACTGTTACTGGTAATGATTCAAAAAGGTAGAAGGCTTGGTTTGGGCAGAACCAGTTAACAATTCTGGTATTTTCCCGACATTGTTTTGAATGAAACAGATAATGGAGGGCAAACCCCCCCCCCCCCCCCCCCCCCGTCCAGCGCATTCTCACTGGATGCAGCAGATTTTTTTGTCGGAAATACGGCATCAACACCGTTTAGAATTACAAAATTGGCCCCAACAACACAAGGGTCACTTTCGGTTTTCAAGGCACCGGTCGTCGTACAAGGACTAAAAATCTAATACTAAAATTTGGAAATAGTCATACAATACTAGATGCTTAATTAATATTAATTTTTTATAAATATTTATTGCTTCTTTAATATGTAACATTTATTGGTATCCTATACTTTGATTACTTACTATAATATTACAATAATTTTTATTATTTTATGTTAATTTTTATGTCATTAAATAATTATATTAGATGTTTAATCTATATTTAATTGATACGCATATATAACTATAATTGGGTTTAATTTTAATCTTAATATGTGATCTAATGCAACAACTATCCAAGGCACATAATGTAGGATGAAAATGAACTTCATGAAGCACTTACTGAAGCAAATACATAAACTTTTGGAAAATAACTACGTGAAATGTTTGAGACACTAGTAAGTTAATATGTGATGCTATTTTTATAATTAAAGTTCATACACAAGTAATCAAGGTATATGCGGAAGCAATCAAACATACAATAAGTACACAAAGTTTTATATAGTGGGTCACAATTGTATTTAAGACTAATAATCTACACTAAGCTTTGGTTACTAAGCAACTCTTACAATAAATTATCTGTAAAACCAATTATAATGCTACTCACACAAGGACGTATTTCACTCAATTGACTATAACAACCAACTTATAAAAGTTATCCCTTAGGAATACAACAACAAACTAGGTTATACCAATTTCATGAGCAAAGAAAAAGAAATGATGATTCTTTACAACTTACAAGTGATGAAATGAAGAATTATGCATTACATGAATTAGATATTTTGGTCAATCAAAGTGATAAAATCATTGAGAGATTATCCGAGTTTACCTTTTCCAAGTTTTTTTGAAGAACAAAGATTGAAAATAGGCTTATTAGAGAAGATTTGAGTTTGTTAGATTCTAGGCCTCCATTAATTAACATTCTAGGACTCTTTTAGATGGACGTGAGGAAGAAGAAGAAGAAAGAAAGGTGGAGAGGTGAGAGAGAGAAAAGAAAAAGAGAAGCTTTGAATGTGAGAGGAGATATTGAGAGAGAAAAAGGAAGGGAGTTTTAGGGTTTGAGTTTTGTTATTCCACCCTTCTCCCCTTAGCTTCTATGTATAATTTTGACTAAGCAAAAGGATTATAAGATTGCCCCTTTACATGAGTGGAGTAATAAAGTAAACAAGGGCTAAAATATAAAATTAATTATATCTTTAACTCCAATAGCTCAAATTCAGTCTTCCATTATAGAACAAAACATATTGAGATTAATTGTCACTTCATTTAGGAGAAATTACAAGGTAGAATAATATGCCTTGAACATATCTCTTCTCAAAGTCAAGTTGTTGATATCTTCACTGAGGCAATTACAATAGGACCCTTTCATTCAACTTGCTTCAAGTTAGGTGTTTATGATGTACAAGTACTGGGTTGAGGGAGAGTGTATAACTACTAGGTTGTCATAATGGAGTTCCATTATGAAATCCAAGTTCAGAGAGAAAATACCTTACCCTTAATATCTCATTTACTGTATGTGTCATCACACTGTATTATGATTCTGCTCTAGATTGGGCAATCACATTTTGTTTCTTGCTTCTCCAAGTCACTAGATTACTTCCAACCAAAGTACAATAGCTTGAAGTAGATTTCCTATCATCTGGAGTGCCAACCTGATCAACATTTACAAAACCCTCAATTTTAACATGTGTATGACATTTGTATAAGAGAGCTTATCTTGGAGATTTTATCAAATACAAAAGTTTCCTTTCCAAAGCTTGCTCTTGAGAGACTTGAGGTCTTTACATTTGTTGAATTTAGGACCCAATACTTGAAACCTGAAACAAGATGAGAGAGGGAGAAAAGAGGGGAGAGAGAAAAGAAGAAAAGAGAAAGAGAAAGAGAACTCGGGTAGAGAAGAGAGAAGAGAAAATCAAGAAGAGAGATTCTTCCATGAATTGTGAGAAGAGGAGAATTTGATTGAAAACCCTTCAACCAAGACCCCTATTTATACTTTTTTTCCATTACATATTTAGGGAAACTCCTTAATCAATTAGGATCCCTAATTACATCAATCAAGGAAGATAAATTACATCAGTCAATTAGATCAATCAAGGAAGATTATAAAATCTTCCACCTCGTGTGATGACACCTCATGCCACCTCTCTTGGACGTGCGAGCATGGTGGGCTTGGTCCTACCTGTTAAGTTGTAGAGCCTAATTAACACCTTACCCTCTGGTGCAGATTGACCTTCACGGTAAGGTTGTCGTGAGGGTTGGAAGGGGGGTGGGGAGCCCCTCACCTTAGGGTTTGGGGGTGGAGACCCCAGGCAGGTCCACGATATATTGATTGTTGTGTCATTAAGGTTAGTTTGGGGATTTCACACTTGTAATCCAGTTGCCCTAATTTTCTCTTTATATATAGGGGCGTCGTTGTTAGAGTTTTAATCATCTTGATGATCATTAATCATCTGAGGAGCATTATTTGCAGCCGAGAGAGGTTAGAAAAAAATAACACCTGTAAGTGTGTGCGAACTCTCTTGTAAACTATTGCATCTTCATAGGAAATTACTACACTGGTGGAAGACAGGATGTAGTCTCACCTTGAGGCAAACCTATAAAAATCTTGCTTATTCTTGTGTTTGTTTTTCCTTTCTTCTGTGATTATTATTATTGCTCTCATTAGGTTGGAATTAGGGTATCTAATTCGTAATACTCCCCTTCAAGCTGGGGGTGAGAAAACATCGTAGATGCCAAGCTTGCTCCAATGGTGGATAGGATTTTATGAGGGACTGGTTTGGTGAGAATGTGTGCAACTTGTCCTTGTGAGGATATATGTTTGAGAGATAATATGTCAGCTTGGAATTTCTCTAGTATATAGTGGCAGTCCACCTTAATGTGTTTTGTTCTTTCATGGAAGACTGGATTTGAAGTGATATGAATTGCCGCTTGATTATAGGAATATAGATATATAGGAGTTTCTTTATAGAATCCTTGTTCAGTGAGAAGGGACCTGATCCATAGAAGCTCACTGATTGTGTGTACCATGGCCCTGTATTCTCCTTCTACACTGGACTTTGCAACTACATTCCGCTTCTTACTTCTCCATGTAACCAAGTTTCCTCCAACCTTTGTAAAATATCCCGAAGTAGATTTTCTGCCATTCAGGGATCTGGCCCAGTCTGCATCTGATAACCCTTCTTTGTTGAAGTGACCATGGTTCTTATAGAGAAGCCCTCTTCTTGGAACGCCTTTCAAGTATCGTAAAATTCTTTCCAGTGGTTGCCATTGAGTGAGTTGTGGTTCGTGCATGTATTGACTCACCACACGTACTACATATGAGATATCTGGCCTTGTTACACAGAGATAAATAAGTTTCCCCACAAGTCTTTGATATTTTTTACTATTCACATCTTCTCTAGTATCTGCAGATAATTTTGTATTTGAATCCATAGGAGTTTCTACTAGTCTATACCTCATTCTTCCTATCTCCTCTAGTAGATCAAGGACATACTTCCTTTGAGATAGTATAATCCCATGTTTGGACTGTAGCACTTCAATACCCAAAAAGTATTTAAGTAGTCCAAGATCTTTTGTCTTGAACCCTTTACATATATTGTCCTTAGTTTTCTGAATACCCTTGAGATCACTACCGTTTAAGACAAGACGACCAAAAGTACTTTCTCTTTAAGGAAGTTTTTAAAAAACACAGAGTGATCAACAGAACATCTATGAAATCCAACTCGTATTAGTACTTGGCTAAATTTATCAAACCATGCACGAGGAGAATATTTTAGACCATAGAGGGATTTCTTCAATCGACATAACGACTTCCCCTCAACCAAAAATCTAGATGGTTGTGACATATAAATCTTTTCCTTTATGTCTCCTTGGAGGAAAACATTCTTCACATCAAGTTGATAGACCAACAAGGAAGAATTAGCAGCGAGGGATAATAAGATACGTACCGAGTTCAATTTTGCAATTGGAGAAAAAAATTCCTCATAATCGATCCCATAGCATTGAGTGTACCTTTTGGCAATGAGGTAGGCCTTAAGGCAAGCAACTGACCCATCCAGATTATGTTTAACCATATAGACCCACTTACAACCGACTAGTTTCTTGCCTGAAGGAAAAGGAGCCAAAGCCCATGTCTGATTTTCATAGAGTGCCTACATTTCTTCTTCCATTGCCACTTTCCACCTTGGATGTCTCTGAGCCTCCTGATAGGACTGTGGGATAGAGATGGAGAATATAGATGCAAGAAATTGATAACATGAAGAAGATAAATGACGGTGAGACATAAAATTGGATATGGGGTGAGAAGTAGAGGGCCTAGTGAAAATTCTTGATTCTTTCCTTAAGGCGATAGGCCGAGTATTATATTGTGGTCCAAAAGGAACAAAAGAAGATATACTTTCCTCAATACGATTTGTAAACTCTGCAGGTGTGGTGTTGTCCAATACTTTAGGGGGGTGAATAGTTTCCATAGCACGGGGCACAACCGATCGAGGAGAGAGGCTGGTACAAAGAAGAGAGCTGGAGGGGAATTTTCTGAGTAGTATGAAGAGTCTTTGAAAAATTTTACATCCTTAGACACAAGTAATTTTTGGAGAGTAGGATTTTAGAAAACATAACCCTTCTGACTGCAAGAGTATCCTAAGAAGATACACTTGACAGATTTCAGATCAAGTTTACTACATTGTGGGGAGATAACATGAAAAAGACATGTACACCCGAAGACTTTCAAGGGAAGCAAAAAAGGATCACCATGTGGAAACAATAATGAATATGGGGATTTATGACTAAGAACGGAAAAAGGGTAGCCTATTTATAAGAAATCATGTAGTAAGGATGACATGTTGCCAGTAAAAGTATGGTTACTTTCATGGTATATAATAAATTATGAGCTACCTCGAGAAGATCTCGGTTCTTCCATTTTGGTACACCGTTCTATTGAGGTGTATAGGCACAAGACATCTATTGGATAATGCCATTTTCTTGACAAAAAGAGTCAAGGTCACTAGAGATTTATTCTTTGGCATTATTAGACCGAGGCATTTTTATTTTCTAATCAAATTGAGTGATCACCATAGCATGAAAGGATTTAAAGATTGACGATATTTTAGATTGTTCTTTAAAAAGAAATAGCCATGTGGTAAGAGTAAAATCATTAATGAAGGTAATAAAGTACTTAACTCAGAAAATATTTTGAGACGCTCAAAGGTCCCCATACATACATGTGAATCAATGAAAAAGGAGCAACACCTTTTAAGTTCAAGTAGGAGATTATGTGGTCCTCTAGTGTTTGCTCAGTTGACATACTTCACAATTTAAATTTGACATATTTTTAAGGATGTCATAACTGATTGTGCCTTAGACTCACCTCGGTGTGCTTGGTTGAGACGACATTGATTTGAGGTATCTCCAGGTAGTAGAGCCCCCCTTGTTCATGGCTTCCACCATTCACATGCTTTGTTGTAAGATCCTTGTTGGAAGATGGGCCCAAGCCCACACTACCAAACAAGGCCCACATATCCAAGTGTATTGGAAGATGGACCTAAGCCCATAAGATATGGACCCACCATGATCATACAAGCTGGTGGGACCCACCATGATCACGTGAGGTGGCCTTATGAGTCTTACACAATAAGAAGTCTCACTTAAAAAGAAGTCTTACAGAGCCACAATTATTATGGAAGGAGGTCTCACAGAAAAGTTTTAGTTTAAAGGTGTTTTAGTCATGTTAGTTTTCTATTTATATTGGGTTATTTAATTATGCTAGGACTTATCTTTAAGTGTTAGAGTTTGGGTGTAATTGGGACAAAGGTAGTTTAATTTTAGTTGGACTCTACTACTTTCCTCTATTATATATAGAGGTTCATGTACTCTGATTAAAATAATTCAATGAAGTATTTCTCTTTTTCATTAATTCAACATGGTGTCAGGGTAGGTTCTGTGAGTTGACTCGGTCAACTCACAGAAGTAATGTGATCATTTTTTTTATCTATTATCTCTAGTAGTTTAGGTTCATATTTATCTTTTTTTTCTCTTTTCAATCCCTATACCCGTTATTTGAATTATGTTTTCACCTTTATACTGAGCTTTTAATATTACATATTATATATTGACGGAAAGATATTCGAGTCAACTTTCCAAGAAAAAATGATTTTTTTCAATTGAAGTTTTATACAAAGAGAAATCAATATTTGAAGTAGCAAAGCTCAGATTACAAGAGAGGTTCGAGCAGCAACAATAAGCTTCAACTTTAGAGCCATTTTATGTTATCAAGAATGAGACTTTATATGGAGAATTATATATCCAAAGAAATGTCTGTAAGTCTATTTTCTTACCTATTAAACCAATTCTCGATATGAGTTTTTTTATGGAAATATTGATCTTGGAAGAGTCAATGGTCTTGCTGGTAAAAGGAGAATGAGTACTTAGTTTGGCCAGATTACAGAGATGGAAATCTATCAGATTATATATCTCAATAGAAGTATATTTTATGAAAAGAAGTTATACTTAGATGAAATTTATTTAAGTCTATTTTGAGAAGGAGAAATTTTCATATCAATCTAATCTATATTTAAGGATATATTCGCATTGGAAGAACCAAAGGTCATGTTGGTATCCTATTGCATTAAAAAATCTGAATTTAAGCCGAATTATTTCATGTGTCCTTATTACTCTTAAGGAATTTCATTATTTATCACTTTTCTACTTCTATACTACTACAAATTTTGTATATGTTATTTGGGCATTGGCCCATTTCCGCTACTGCTATTGTGTCTCTTTGATTGAGATATTATTATGAAAGAAGGACTCCTCCGTTGATATCTATTGTCAACATTGGTTATCCTGATGAAGATTTGAATAACGGACATTGTAGCCCCATCATCTTATCTTCCTTTGATTCCCATTATCATGTTATTGTTATTGTTATTACTACATCTATGTTATTTGGTTCAAGCTAGGATCAATGCCATTACCTCCCAGCTTGAGGGGGAGAAGTAGAAGAAGTATAAGAAAAAGGTATTGTATATGTTGTGGTAATTTTAACGTGACAAAAATATTCAAGAAAAGGGGGACCACAAAGATGAAGTTTTTGCATCTAAGAATAAATTTTTTCAGCAAAGAAAATTGAAGACCAAGAATCCTGACTCACAATAATAATTGTGGTAATTATTGGTGATACCTGACTCGGCTTGACTTAATTCTATTTCTTAGGCTGCATTATTATTTTGAGGTATTTGCAACATATTCTTTGGTCAACATATTATTTTGTGTAGATACTCGCATCGAATTATTTCATGGGTATTTTTACAAGGATTTTTATTATTTTGGTTCATGTTGTATGGGCCCAGGCCCATTTCAGCTGCAACTATTGTGTCTCTTTGGATGAGATATTATTATTGAAGAAGTGGAGGCCTCATCATCCTATCTTCATGTTTATCCATTACCTATTGGTTATTTGATAACGTTATTCTTACCATCCTTTATTTGACTTTCACATACATCTTTGGGCCAACCTTTTGCATGTTGCTTCGGTTGGGAGTTTAATTCCATACATATATAATTATGGGTGTTTTTAAGTCCATTGAAACTTTATATAGATATACCCGTGGCTCTTTTATCGCCGTCTTGTGAATGATAGGCATTACCCGCTTATCACGTTTGAGAGTCGGTGCCCGGGTTGGGACACCGTGTTGGAGGAGGTTATTACTACTTATACATTGCCCCCTTTAATTGACATTTATTACTCCCACCACTTGAGAGTTGTTGTCCTGTGGAGGGACACGGTGATGGAGGAGTGTGCCCTACATCCAGTGTGGGTTATGACTGGAGTATGAAGTGATGTCATACGGCTTGGAGTGATTTTAGTTTCACTTATTTTATTCCCACTGGGCCTCATGGAAGAGAGCACTAGTGTGAGGGGGGAGTGTTGGAAGATATGAAGGACTGCCATTTTATACGAGAAGATCCTATACATGATTTGCAGAAAGTTGGAGAGTTCATGATGTTCTCTCACCCCTAGCTTGAGGGGGAGTGTTGGAAGATGGGGCCAAGCCCACACGACCGAGGAAGGCCTACATATCAAAGTGTGTTGGAAGATGGGCCCAAGTCCATAAGATATGGACCCACCATGATCACACGAGTTGGTGGGACCCACTGATAAATGCCATATTCTGACATGAGAACTAGGTTAATTATAATAGAATAACCTTTATAATTGTGTTATAGGTGGTTACTTATCGGTTTTCAAATGAAATGAGCATTTATTGAATTTGGCATTAATCACTGTCGATATTGCATATTTCTCTCTCCTGAATTATATTTCATTATTTTTTAGTTTTATTTCTTCCTGAAATGCTTTTTATAGATTCAATTATGGAATTTCAGGAGAATTTGGGTGGAGAAGAAAATATTTACCAAAATGCCCTTAGTGAAATGGAGGTAATTTCTAGGGCAAATCGTTTTAAAATATGAAAAATCATATTTAAAGCAAAGGGAAGCGTCGAGAGGGGGGAGGAGAAAAAGCGTGAAGAGAAAACAGAAACGGAGACCAAAACAGAGGACTTTGACCGGAAACAGGGGAGGACCCGAGAGGAGTTCCCCACCGTCGTTCGCCGGGCCACTGCCTTTTGCCGCTCCACCGTCGTCCACCGCCGTCCACCAACCGAGAACAAACCCGAGGAGAGCTCGAGAGAGTCTCCGTCGAGGTGAGTTCGACAGTCGTCGCTCGCCAGGCCGAGAAGAGATCCAAGAGGGCTTCTCCGGTGCCACTTCCGCTTTCCGACTATCCTCCGGCGTCTGTTACGTATTTCCGACCAGTCCCGGAGCTATTCCGACTCCAACCGAGACTCGAGAGAGCCGGTTAGAGATCGTCAGCTCTGTTTCACTCTTCGCCGGACGTTCCCTCCGTCCGTCGGCTTCCAACCTTCGTCACCGGCGTCGTCTCTACCTCCGGCCACTCACTCTTGCCAACTCGAAGCCATTGATTTCGGGAAATTGCAGCACCCGTGAGAACGAGTTGCTGCCCGAGCGAGAGGAGGAAGAAGGGGAGTAACTCGTCATTATTGAATTTAATTTTTATATAGTTTGAACTTAGGTTTTGAATGTTAATTGAATCTGATTTGATAATTAATGTTTATTGAATATTTGATTAAATTAGCTAATTAGGGTAGGATTATAATTGAGGTTGGACTTTGGTATTTTAATCTGATTTCTATCTTTAACTCTATGCGCCCGAGAGGGGATAGACACAAGGATTGAAAAATCGGATTCGTGGTTACGTGGCGCTCGAGAGAGGCATGAATCACTGTAAAATCTAGAGTTGACATTTCTTATTGTGCAAGTAGTTAACCAGATGATTGCTTGATAATTTAGGATATAATTAGTGTTTAGTTCATATTAATTCATCATATTTGAATTCAGTCCTTCCTGTGGATATGACCCTCGCTTCCCGCTAAATTACATGAACGATTCGTACGCTAGCGAGGTATTAAAATCGATGTAACTAAATACTACATCAAGTTTTTGGCGCCGTTGCTAGGGAAGCACGTATTAAGTGTATTTCTTTGTTCTCCATAGTCTTAGGTTAGATTTATTTTTATTTTATTTTATTTTTTAATTTTTTTTTAATTATTTTATTTTTATTATTTTTATTTTTATTTTTATTTTTTGCTTTTTGATTTTATAATTTTAGCTTGGTGATTTTGTATGGAATTATTTTTATTTCTTCTAGTTAGTTCATATTTTTAGTAGTGAGTTTGTTAGCTTAATTTGATAGTTCATTTTCTTTCTTTTTGTGTTTTTATGCACGAGCGCCGCTCCCTAGGTGGACCATTAGCTCCCTTTGTTGAAGAGGTAGAACATATTTGTAGGAAAACACTCGAAGTCAAGTTAGGAGCTACTATGGCCAATCAGGGTGAACCATTACAGTTACCTGCAGCAGGTGACCGTAGAGCCCTGAGGGATTATTCTATCCCATCCCACTTCACCTCACCTTCTTGCATTATATTGCCACCCACTACTACCGTCAGTTATGAGTTGAAACCGGGTGTGATCCAACTCCTCCCTACATTCTATGGGTTGGAGAAGGAGGACCCATATTACCACATCAAGGAATTCTTAGATATTTGTGCAACTTTCAAATTCCAGAATTTCTCAGATTACTCTATCCGGTTAAGACTTTTTCCATTTTCACTTAAGGATAAGGCCAAGTCTTGGCTTAATTCCTTGGAGGTGGGCAGCATTACTTCATCGGACACATTAGTCACAAAATTTTTGTCCAAGTACTTTCCCATTCAGAGAACTACTGCCCTCAGGAGAGAAATCTCCAACTTTATGCAGCAGGAGGGTGAACACTTTTATGAGGCTTGGGAGAAATGGAAGGATTTGATCCGTAGGTGTCCGCATCATGGGTTTGAGAAATGGCATTTAGTGCAATACTTTTATCAAGGTCTTACACCTCAGGTTAGATCCATGGTAGATGCAACGAGTGGTGGGAGTTTGATGGGTAAGAGTGCTAGTGAGGCGTGGGATTTCTTTGAAACATTGAGTGATCAATCTCAGCAATGGGGTTCGTCATTTAATGTTGATAGGAGATCCCATGAAGCCAAAAGAGGGGGTCTCTACGAGGTTAGTGAAACACCCATGCTCATGGCCAAGATTGAGGGGTTGACTAGAAATATTGATGCCCTTATGGTGTCCAAGAGTTCACCTGCTCCTAACCCATCTACTGTCTGTGCAATATGCTCTGGTTCATCTCATCCCACACAAATGTGTCCATCTAGTTCATCCTACCCAGAGCTCATTGAGGACTTGAACGCAGTCCAGAATTTTCGTAGACCAAACCGGAACGATCCTTTTTCAGAAACATATAATCCGGGTTGGGCTAGGCACCCAAATTTCTCATGGTCCAAGGGCCCACAGGTTGGGGGTCCTCCAGGGTTTACTCAACCCCAAGCTCCGCGCCCACACTTCACTCAATAGCCATTGATTCCACAAAAACCTTCAATTGAGGATACACACTTCAATTATTCATGCAGAATACACAGTCCTCAATTGCTAAACTTGAAATGCAAGTGAGTCAGTTGGCCAGCCACATGAGTGAACAAGCACAAAATAGACTCCCGAGTCAAACCATTCTAACCCCAAAAGCACACATGAGAGTGGGTTGAGTTCCAAACCCCACCATGAGCAAGCCAAAGCCATAACCACCCTTAGGAGTGGTCGTGAGTTGAACAATAGGGTAGGGATCACTAAGTCTAAGGAGTCAAACGATGACAATGGGGACACATCATTGAGTGAAGAACCTCCAAGTTCTCCACCAACAACCAAGCAGATCCCTAACCACGTCCCACTAGTTCCTTATCCGCAGAGGTTATCGGGCCCACCTAGGAAAGGAGATAGCATGCATGAAACGTTGGAATTGTTTAGTAAGGTTCACATTAACATTCCACTTCTTGATGCTATTAGGCAAGTCCCTGCCTATGCCCGATTTTTGAAAGACCTTTGTACACAGAAGAGAAAACAACATGTTAAAAAAAATGTCTTTCTTACTGAGAATGTAAGCTCAATTCTGAAGCACAACACTCCTCCTAAAGTTAAAGATCCTGGATGTCCCACAATTTCATGTGTCATTGGTGAACATACCATCCAGAGAGCTCTTCTTGACTTAGGGGCAAGTGTGAATTTGCTTCCTTTCTTTGTGTACCAGCAATTAGGTTTGGGGGAATTGAAGCCTACCCCCATCACACTTCAACTAGTTGACCGTTCTGTCAAGATACCACGACGAATAGTTGAAGATGTTTTGATAAAAGTGGACAAATTTCTATTCCCGGTTGATTTTATTGTTCTTGATACAGAACCAATAGTCAATGTGACCAACCAAATTCCTGTCATCCTAGGACGTTCCTTCTTAGCCACATCTAATGCTATCATTCATTGTAAAAGTGGTGAGTTGGAGTTGTCTTTTGCAAATTTTAAGGTCTCATTGAATATATTTAATGCCGGGCACCACCCACTTGAGTCTGATGATCTGAGTCCTGCATTTAAGATAGAAACTGTTATGCTTGATGACGAATCCACTCTTGAATCTTTTGAGTCTTGCATAACATCTTTAGACATGGACTATTTTGATGAGGAAACATATTTCCTAGAGGTTAATTCTTTACTCAATTCTGTACCTCTGTTGGAGGAAGCTTATGAGGTTATCACAACTGAACATCCACAGGATCTTCCTCTTGACTTGGACAAACCTCTTGAAACTTCCAAGCTAGATCTTAAGCCACTTCCTCCCACATTGAAGTATGCGTTCTTGGGACCCATGAACTCATTACCAGTCATTATTTCCTCTGATTTGAGTACTGAGCAGGAGGAACAATTGACTGAAGTTTTACAAGCACACAGAGAGGCATTGGGGTGGACTCTTGATGCCTTAAAAGGGATTAGCCCCTCCATATGCATGCATCGTATTCATTTGGAGGAGGGGACTAAAGCCTCACGTGAGATGCAACATAGGTTAAATCCCCATATGCTGGAGGTTGTGAGAGAAGAAGTCATCAGGTTGCTTGTGACAGGAATCATTTACCCTATTTCTGATAGCACCTGGGTGAGTCCAATTCAAGTTGTCCCTAAGAAAGGGGGGATAACTATAATGAAAAATGAGAGTGGTGAATTGATTCCCACAAGAACTACCACCAAGTGGCGTGTCTGCATTGACTATAGAAAACTTAATTCCGCCACTAGGAAGGATCACTTCCCACTACCTTTCATTGATCAGGTACTAGAGTGATTGGCCGGCCACAATTTTTATTGCTTCTTACATGGATACTCCGGCTACAATCAAATTCCCAATGCTCTAGAAGACCAAGGAAAAGACCACATTCACGGGTCCGTTTGGCACCTATGCTTACAGACTCATGCCTTTTGGTTTATGCAATGTGCCCGCCACTTTCCAACAGTGCATGATGAGTATCTTTTCTGACATGATTGGTGAATTTTTAGAGGTCTTTATAGATGACTTTTCTGTGTTTGGCTCTAGTTTTGATACATGTCTGCACAATCTTTCACTTGTATTGTCCCGTTGCATTAAGTCCAATTTAGTCTTGAATTGGGAGAAATGCAACTTCATGGTGAAAGAAGGAATTGTTTTAGGACATGTAGTGTCTGAGAGGGGTGTAGAAGTGGACAAAGCCAAGGTTGACCTAATAGCCAATCTGCCACCACCCACTTCTGTGAAGGGGGTGCGTTCTTTCCTTGGCCATGTTGGGTTCTATAGGCGTTTCATTAAAGACTTTAGCAAAATTTCTCATCCTTTGACGAATTTACTTGCTCAAGATGTTGCTTTTGCCTTTGATGATGCCTGTATTCATGCTTTTGAGACACTGAAGAAATGTTTGTCCACTGCACCCATTGTCCAACCCCCTATTTGGTCTTTGCCTTTTGAGTTGATGTGTGATGTCTCTGACTATGCATTGGGGGTTGTTTTGGGGCAAAAGATGGATAAAATGCCCAGTGTCATTCAGTATGCTAGCCGCACTCTTCATGATGCTCAATTGAATTACACTACCACTGAGAAGGAGTTTCTAGTTGTTGTGTTTGCCTTGAACAAATTCAGATCATATCTGTTAGGGTCAAAGGTTATAGTGTTCACTGATCATTCTGCTTTAAAATACTTATTATCCATCAAGGACACTAAACCTCGCTTGATTAGATGGATCTAGCAATTGCAAGAATTTGACCTTGAGATTCGAGATAAGAAGGGTTGTGAGAATGTTGCTGCTGATCATCTATCTAGGATCTATGTAGTACCTCAGGAAGGATTCCTTCCTTTAAATGATTCCTTCCCTGATGAACAACTTCTCCAAGTATCCCAGTTGCCTTGGTTCGCTGACATAGTCAACTATCTTGTAACATATAAGATTCCTGATTATTGGAGTAAACAAGATCGGTTGAAATTCTTTTCCCAAGTCAAATATTTTTTTTGGGATGACCCTTATTTGTTCAAGGTGTGTTCTGACCAAGTCATTAGGCATTGTGTACATGAGCAAGACTTTGCCAATATTCTTGAATTTTGTCATTCCCACGCATGTGGTGGACATTTTGGTGCTAGCAAGATCGCGGCTAAAGTCTTGCAATGTGGTTTCTATTGGCCTTCATTATTTAGAGATGCCCATGAGTTTTGTCAGGTGTGTGATAAATGCCAACGAACTGGTTGTTTGTCTAGGAAGAACATGATGCCTCTTAACCCCATTCTTATTGTTGAATTGTTTGATGTGTGGGGTATTGACTTCATGGGTCCTTTTCCTGTTTCGTTCAGCTATCAATACATCCTTGTTGCTGTTGAATATGTCTTTAAATGGATTGAAGCTATTGCATGTAAGACAAACGATCACAAAGTGGTGGTAAAGTTTTTAAAAGAAAATATCTTTAATCGGTTTGGTACCCCGAGAGCGATCATCAGTGATGGGGGATCTCATTTTTGTAACAGAGCATTTGAGACCTTATTGAAGAAATATTCCATCACTCATCGGGTGTCCACTCCGTACCACCCGTAAACTTGTGGTCAAGTGGAAATCTCTAATAGGGAGATCAAACGGATTTTGGAGAAGTCGGTTCGCTTTGATAGGAAAGATTGGTCCACTCGATTGGACGATGCTTTATGGGCCTATCGAACCGCTTATAAGACTCCTATTGGGATGTCTCCATTTCGCCTAGTGTTCGGCAAAGCATGTCATCTATCTGTTGAGCTTGAGCATAGAGCTTATTGGGCCATTAAAGCTTTGAATTTTGATTTGACTCGAGCGGGTGAGGAGAGAAAATTGCAATTGAATGAGTTGGAGGAGATACGTCATGATGCTTATGAGAATGCCAAACTGTATAAGGAGCACACAAAGCTTTTACATGATAAATCTATTTTTCGCAAGTCTTTTACTGTTGGGCAGAATGTTTTACTTTATAACTCACGATTGCATTTGTTTCCAGGGAAGCTAAGATCCAGGTGGTCCGGTCCATTTGAAGTTACATAGGTGTTTCCTCATGGCGCTATTGAGATCCACAATCACGGAGACGGGTCGATCTTCAAAGTTAACGGTCAGAGGCTCAAACCGTATCTTGAGAATGTCCCCACACCGGAGGAGGTGATGGTGATTTTCTTGGAGGAACCTGTCATTTCATCTTGAATGCGTCAGAGTCTTACTTACGACTATAAACTTAGCACATTGTGGGCAATCCCCACGTTTCTATCCCTTTGTACATTACTGTTTTATTTTTATTTTTTTATTTTTTGGTTTATTCATACTCTCTTGCCGGCTGAGAGCATAAATGGTTCCGGTAGTCGATGACCAGACTTTTGGTCCCTAGTTTGAGAGGTCTGTACTCAAACAACCGTTTTGGGATTGACCAGTTCGATCTTGAAGTATTGAATGAAAACCTTATGGTGAGTAACTTAAGGACTTGTGTTCAGCGCGTGATTCCTGCTGCCTTCAGTGGCCAGTCACACAGAGATTTCTTCAAAGTGTGATGTGGGATAGCGGTTTCATCTACGGATGATTACCTACGGGTATGGCTGATACGAGTAAACCTTCTTCGAGGGAGACTATGTATCATTCCTAGGGGTCTTTATTATTCCTTTTTTTGTAGTCGTTATAGTGTTTTAACTTTTCCCCATTGAGGACAATGTCAGGTTTAGGTTTGGGGGGGGGGGGAACGACTCTTTTATGCCTTAACAATAATTTTCTTTTGATTTCTATTCGTGGTTTTCAAACTACTCCTCTTAATATGTGGTTAACATTAGTAGAGTTAAAATAAGTTGATCAAATGTGTTTCAAAAATTTTCGTAAAACTATGTAGAATATGCCTATTAGAAATCTGATATCATTTGTTGTGATTCATGAGAATTCAATGGGATAACTTACTATTGCATTAGACTTGGAACTTAGTTGCAAAAGAGAACATGTAAATCTAGTGTTGATCTATGTTAGTCTGAATAGTCTTGTATGCCTGTTTGAACTCATTCCTTTTTATACCTCAGTGAAATTCCTTGTTGTAATGTATGAATGCAAATGGAAATGCTCTTTCTTGCAAAAGACAGATAACTTCAGAAACAGCCTGGGCAAACCCAGGGACATGCACCGGAACAGTCGGTTACTTAAAAATAAGTGCATGTGCAGTGAAGACAAATACAAAATGGTGGTAATACCAAAAGTATTCAGTGAAACAAAAATTACGCTGGTAATAGCAAAAGTGCGCTGGTAATAGCATAAAATGGTTTTAAATCTGGAAGCAATGATGTTTCTTTAACTTTAATGATGAATTGTAATTTGATAGAAGTTGCAAGTCAAGATTGAAATTGGTATATTTCTTTTGTGAGATTGTAAGACAATAGGCTTACTTTACTATTTTCTTTTAATTGTGATGTGACCAGGATTTTATTGTTATTTGCTGTTCTGTTGAAGTAATAGCTTATGGGTCACATTGGTTCAGGTGGAGTAATAATGAGTGTATTTGGATTGATAATAGGCTATATTTTACACAAGTTTTAATATTTCGCAAGATCTCATATGATTTTCAGATATTTTACGATCCTAAGTGTTAGTCATATGCTAATGAGGAGTAAATTTTCTTCAGTTTTTCTTTTTATATTATTGATTTAGATGAATTTTGTGGGGAAATTCCATGCAAACCCTCACGAGACATAACTCCTCCACTACTGCAGAGTAGGGGTTTAATGGCTTGTTGCATGCGCTAAATGCAATCGTGCTCCCTACGAAAGTGGCATTTTTTTTCCTAGGCTTAATTTTGGTTCGATTGTTGTTTTGCTAGGGACTAGCAAAGATTTAGGTTTGGGGGTGTGATAGATGCCATATTCTGACATGAGAACTAGGTTAATTATAATAGAATAACCTTTATAATTGTGTTATAGGTGGTTACTTATCGGTTTTCAAATGAAATGAGCATTTATTGAATTTGGCATTAATCACTGTCGATATTGCATATTTCTCTCTCCTGAATTATATTTCATTATTTTTTAGTTTTATTTCTTCCTGAAATGCTTTTTATAGATTCAATTATGGAATTTCAGGAGAATTTGGGTGGAGAAGAAGATATTTACCAAAATGCCCTTAGTGAAATGGAGGTAATTTCTAGGGCAAATCGTTTTAAAATAAGAAAAATCATATTTAAAGCAAAGGGAAGCGTCGAGAGGGGGGAGGAGAACAAGCGTGAAGAGAAAACAAAAACGGAGACCAAAATAGAGGACTTGACCGGAAACAGGGGAGGACCCGAGAGGAGTTCCCCACCGTCGTTCGCCGGGCCACTGCCTTTCGCCGCACCACCGTTGTCCACCGCCGTCCACCACCGTCCAGCAACCGAGAACAAACCCGAGGAGAGCTCGAGAGAGTCTCCGTCGAGGTGAGTTCGACAGTCGTCGCTCGCCAGGCCGAGAAGAGATCCAAGAGGGCTTCTCCGGTGCCACTTCCGCTTTCCGACTATCCTCCGACGTCGGTTACGTATTTCCAACCAGTCCCGGAGCTATCCGATTCCAACCGAGACTCGAGAGAGCCGGTTAGAGATCGTCAGCTCTGTTTCACTCTTCGCCGGACGTTCCCTCCGTCCGTCGGCTTCCAACCTTCGTCGCCGGTGTCGTCTCTACCTCCAGCCACTCACTCTTGCCAACCCGAAGCCATTGATTTCGGGAAATTGCAGCACCCGTGAGAACGAGTTGCTGCCCGAGCGAGAGGAGGAAGAAGGGGAGTAATTCGTCATTATTGAATTTAATTTTTATATAGTTTGAACTTAGGTTTTGAATGTTAATTGAATCTGATATGATAATTAATGTTTATTGAATATTTGATTAAATTAGCTAATTAGGGTAGGATTATAATTGAGGTTGGACTTTGGTATTTTAATCCGATTTCTATCTTTAACTCTATGCGCCCGAGAGGGGATAGACGCAAGGATTGAGAAATCGGATTCGTGGTTACGTGGCGCTCGAGAGAGGCACGAATCACCGTAAAATCTAGAGTTGACGTTTCTTATTGTGCAAGTAGTTAACCAGATGATTGCTTGATAATTTAGGATATAATTAGTGTTTAGTTCATATTAATTCATCATATTTGGTTAGGCTAGTTGACTGAAGAATACACAAAATTCAGTCCTCCCTGTGGATATGACCCTCGCTTCCCGCTAAATTACATGAACGATTCGTATGCTTGCGAGGTATTAAAACCGATGTAACTAAATACTACATCACCCACCATAATCACATGAGGTGGCATTATGAGTCTTATACAAGAAGACGTCTTAGAGCCACAATTATTATGGAAGGAGGTCTCACATAAGAGTTTCATTTTAAATGTGTTTTAATCAAGTTATTCTTCTATTTATATTGGGTTATTTAATTATGCTAGGACTTATCTTTAAGTGTTAGAGTTTGGGTATAATTGGGACAAAGGTAGTTTAATTGTAGTTGGAATCTACTACTTTCCTCTATTATAAATAGAGGTTCATGTACTTTGATTATAATAAGTCAATGAAGTATTTATCTTTTCCATAAATTCAACAATCCTAAAACACATAGGAAGTGGGTGAGAAGGTGATAGACCAATTAAAATGCTAAGAAACCTGACTAACAGATAAAAGGTTCAAGGGAAAGGTAGGAACAAAAAGGATATCTGTGAGCAGAAGTGATGATGTAACAAAGGTGGATCCTTTCCAGAGAACTTTAGTCTAGGATCCATCAACTATGGTAACAAATTTATCTGAGATACAAGGAGAGACAAAGTGAAGTAGACTTTTGTTACTTGTGAGATGCTTGGAGGCTCCTGAGTCAATTATCCAAGATGAATAAGAGGAAGTGGTAGAGAGCATACCTGAAGCGGTGGTGGCAGTAACAGTGGAGGGGAAACTTTGAGGAGAGACCATCAGACTTTTCATTTTCTTGAATCATTGGTAAGGGTCTTCTTTTCTGTTGGTTGAGTAGACTTGTCCTCCTTTGTACCACTTGTTGAGGCTTGATTAGCCTTGTCCCATTTTGGGATGCCATGGATTTTCTGACACTGATCGATAGTGTGGCCATATCTCCCATGGTGGTTGCATTCCTTGCCTTATGTTCAAGAGGAACCATTCCTTACACTTCTTCCTCGGCCTCCTCTATAATTTCTTGCATGGCCTCGACCACGGTCGGTTGATATGCCCCCTATTACCGGAGTACATAGCTGATGAGACTTTAGTAGGAGAAGGAGAAGAAGAGTCTGGAATGCGGAGTAATGTGGAACATATATCATGAAAAGTGGGAATAGTAGAGGTGCTAAAGAGTTGAGTTTTAGCAACCTCAAGATATGGCTTAATATTTTCTAGACAAATGGCAACGGCTAAAGCTTCCTTTTGCTTGTCTTGGACAAAGACATCAATGGAGTTAGGCTGAGCTTGTTTCCATTCTTGGAGAAGGCCTTTGAATAGAGCCAAGTACTCATGGATATTTTATCTTTGTTTAATATTAAACATACTTTGAAGAATATCATAAGGCCTTTGTAAGTTGTCGGAGCTAGAGTAAAACTTAGCACTTGTTTCCCAAATTTTCTTAGCGGTGTCTAGATGAAAAAAATTGGAGACAAGCTCTTCCATACTGTTGATGAGCCAGCTAATCACCAAAGTGTCATTTTTTAATCACTTAGCATAAGAAACATCTTCTTCATCAATGGGTGGCCCAAGTTGGTTAGGTGACCCAGTAGGTCCTTTGTAATAAGAAACCGTCGTACTAATTTGGACCAGCTCAAGTAGTTGGATATCCCTCGCAAGGGTATGGTGGTAATCTTGAGAATATCATTCTTACTGCCCATGTATTCTTCAGCCATAAGAGACTATTCAAGGATAATAATTTACTTAAATGTGAAGTAGCCTAAGTAAGAGGCTTTTAGAACCAAGTGACACCAAGACTAGCTCAGGTATATGAGAGGAGAACCTGAGCTTAGCCAGCCTTTTAGGTAAAGAGGGAACCCACTTAGGCAAGAAAACTTGCTGGCCAAAAATTTCTGTAATCAATTTTCTAATATTCCTTTTAGAGAATAGCAAAAATCAATCAACAATTATGAAATCAAGTGAGGCAATATGGCCTGCCAAGTAATATCTTTCCTAGACCATTCCAAAAATATTTTTGATGGCAGCTTGGAATAAATCCAGTCTAGATTCAATCCCTCATGAAAGATATGATTGATTGAAAATTAAACAAATCAGGCCTAATCAAGAAGATATTGATTGAATGTAAGATCTCAAAAAATAACAACTTGCTTCAAATAGGTTGGCACCAACTTGGTTTTCCAAAGTGTAGAATTTAGGACTCCTTCATATTGATCTCGAGCCAAAGAGGGAGAGGAAAAGGAGAAGAAGGAGAGGAAGAAGAGAAGAAGAGAGAAAGGAAAGAGAGTTTAGAGATCAGATTCCAAAAGAAGGGAGAGGAGATTTTGGATGAGATTGAGAAGTAATGAGAGAACTTAATGATCTACATCTTAGCCAAGGGCCTCTATTGATAGTTTTTACAATACCCTTAGGGCTACAACATTACAAGAGAAGAGATATAAATACACAAGTACTTACATCTTCATGCGATCTTTATGAGAAGTCTTCTTATTTACCAATTTGTCACCTCTTGGACATGTGGGTTTTCTTCCTTGGACGGGTGGGCTTGAGCTTCCCTTTTCATTGCCTCCACCAATCACCTGCTTCATTGTTAGATCTTGAAATACATAAGAAGAGGGTGAGAAGGTGACAAAGGAATTTAGTTGTTTTGTGAGCTGATTTACCGAGAGTAAGTTTAAAGGGAATTGAGGAACAAATAGGACATCTCAAAGTGGGATAGAGGGTGTAATAGAAGATGATCCCTTGCCAAGTACTTCGGTTTGGGTACCATTATCTATAGTAACAAACTTATCGGGAATACATGGAGATAAAAAATAAGCATATGTTTGTTACCTGAGAGATGTTCAAAAGCCCTAGAGTCTATTATCCAAGATGAAGAGTAGAAAGAGGAAGAAAACATACCTGAAGAAATAGTGGTAGCAACTATAGGTAATGATTTAAGGGAAGACCCCATGAATGACTTCATTTTCTAAAATGTTTCATAGTCTTCATGAGTGAGAGTCATCTTCCTGGTTTGTGATTCAGCCTTTTCTTCCCATTTATCATTGGTAACAGAGGTTGGAGTAGCCGTGGCCCATTCCGGTTTGCCATGAAGCTTCCAAAAAGTTTCCATAAGGTGGTTTTGACTGCCACAATAAGTGCATATTCGAGGGTCTGTGCGAGAGTTGCTAGGACCGATTCTACCACCTCTTATTCAGTTTCCTCTAGAATATCTGTTGCGGCCTCAGTTGGAGGATGATGAACCTCTATTATTTGAATACATAACAGATGAAGCATCATTATTTGAGTTTGGAGAGGGATCTTGGATTTCAAAAATTTAGTACTTCTATCATCAAATGATGGAAGTGCGGATGAGCTAAGAAGTTGGGTCTTAGCAACTTCAAGGTATAGTTTGATATTTGTCAACCAAATTGCTATTGCTAGCTTCCCTTTGCCTTTCTTGAACTGAAATATCGGTGGAGTATGGTTGAGTGATCTTCCAATCTTGAAGTAAACCTTGAAATCGAGCCAAATATTCATGAAAAGTCTCGTTGCTTAGTATTGAGCATGTTTTACAATACATTAAATAACTTTTGTAAAGTCGCCGTACTAGAGTATAACTTAGTACAAGTGTCCCAAATCGGTATGGCTGACTCTAAGTGGACAACATTGTTGGCTATATGCTTTTCCATACTATTAATAAGTCAACTAATCACCAATTCGTCATCCTTAACCCACTTTAGATTGGATTGACTTTCTTCATCAATCGATGGTTAAGGCTTGGTTAAGTTACCGAGAAGGTCTTGAGTAATAAGAAACCTTCTAACCGATTGAGACCAACTAAGATAATTGGATAATCCATTTAAGGGAATGGTAATAATTTTGAGTATGTCACTCTTACTACTTTTATTTTCTTCAGCCATCTTAATTTAACAAATGCTTAGCAAAGCACAAACAAGAAGAGGTGTAGTTCCAATTGAGATCCAGTCAAACTAAAATCCCAATGTAGATGCCACCAATTGCTATAATCCACTATTTAAGATCTGATTAGGACTGAATTAAAGTTGCTTTTTAAAGCTTGAGAACTACTTAAAGCAATGATATGCTGTCCAAAAAATATGTAACCCGAGTAAGGGAACTTTCCTCCCAATCCGAATTTTAACCCAAGAGGGAATTTTAAGGGTTCAAAACAATTCGAACTTGTATTCAAACTAAGACCTCAATCTTGGGAGGCTCATGTTTGCTGAAAGAATACATAATCCAAATTTGAAAATAATGCTCTTAAACACATTTGAACAATCTTCTTTGTTGAATTAAGGACCCCTTTACTGATATCTCGAGCAAGGTGAGAGAGGGAAAAAGAAAAGGAAAGGGAGAGAGAGCTCTCGGGTAGAGAAGAGAGAAGAGAAAGAGTTTAGGCAAGTGAAGAACTCTTCATGAGAGAGACGTGGAGAACTACTTCACTTTGATGATTTATTTCCAAGTACAACCACCTCTATTTATAGTAGAGAAAAGTAGTAGAGTCCAAGTTTAATTAAATTACTTTATCCTAATTACATTCAAACTATAACTCTTAAAGATAAGTCTATCATAATAAAATAACTCAACATAATTAGAAGATTGACATAACTCAAATTAAACCTCTTTTATGAGGACGTGACCATAGGATAAAGATGCCAGCTCGTGGTCATCTTTGTGGGTCCCACTTGATCTTCCAGTTCATGTGATAAGGATGTCAGAGGTGGTTCCAGTCCACCTCTCTTGATTAGGTTGGCTTTCCGCACTTAAACGACTAGTCTTTTAGGTTGTATTGGCCAACCTCTTGAAATGGTATCAGAGCCAGGTCCGGCATGTCCCGCATTCGAATCCCGCAGGGAGCGGTAGGGAACGGGAATAGTGGGTGTCAGAGCTAGGTGGTTCCAGTCCACTTGGGTTAGGTTTTGTCCACCCATGGTCCACCTGGGTTAAGTACTCTGCTTTTCGCACTTAACAGACTGGTTTGTTGGGTTGTATTGGCTATGCGTTTGACATGGTATCAGAGCTAGGCACCACGTTCCGTGTTCGAAACAAAGTGGAAGCGGTAGGGAACAGGAACAGTGGGTGTAAGAGCTAGGTGGTTCCGTCCACCATTGATGGGTTAGGTACTTGGCTTTTCCCACTTAACAGACCGGTCTGTTGAGTTATATTGGCTAGGCATTTTACATGGTATCAGAGTTGGGCACTACGTTCTGCATTCGAATCCCGATGAAAGTGGTAGGGAACGAGAATGGTGGGTGTCAGAGCTAGGTGGTTCCGGTCCACCTGGGTTAGGTTCCGTCCACCCCTGGTCCACTTATGGGTTAGGTACTTGACCAGTCTGTTGAGTTGTATTGGCAAGGCATTTGACATGGTATCAGAGTCGGCCGCCACGTTCAGTGTTCGAATTCCGACGGAAGCAGTAGGGAATGGGAATGGTGGGTGTCAGAGCTAGGTGGTTCCGGTCCACCTGGGTTAGGTTTCGTCCACCCCTGGTCCACTGATGGGTTAGGTACTTGGCTTTTCGCACTTAAAAGATCGGTCTTTTGGGTAGTATTGGCTAGGCGTTTGACATGGTATCAGAGTTGGGCTCCACGTTCCACCTTCAAATTCGGATGGAAGCGATAGGGTACGGGAATAGTGGGTGTCAGAGCTAGGTGGTTCTGGTCCACCTGGGTTTGGTTCCGTCCACCCTTGGTCCACTTGGGTTAAGTACTCTATTTTCCGCATTTAACAGACTGGTCTGTTGGGTTGTATTGGCTAGGTGTTTGACATGGTATTAGAGTTGGGAACCACATTCCACGTTTGAATCCTGATGGAAGTGGTAGGGAACGAGAACGTTGGGTGTTAGAGCTAGGTGGTTCCGTCCACCACTGGTGGGTTAGGTACTTGGCTTTCCACACTTAACAGACCGGTCTTTTAGGTAGTATTGGTCAGCCTCTTGACATGGTATCAGAGCCAGGTCCGGCACATCCGCTTTCGAATCCCACGGGGACTGGTAAGGGGCAAGGTGGGTTTCAGAGGTGGTTCCGTGTTAAGCACCTAGCCAATACTACCCAAAAGGCCGGCCTGTTAGGAGCGAAAGGCATAGGTACTTAAACCCCAGGATCATAACAGTACACCCCACCTTTGCGAGCCGACGTCCACGACGGCTTAACCCTCAACGACAGGTGCTAGGTCAAGATCCCATAATCCCTTACGGCGACCACGTCCGGGGCTCACGACACCCACGCTGGGACTCCTCTCGAGGATTCGAACTCGCAACATGGGAGCCCGCTCTGATACCAAATATTAAACACCTAGCCAATACTACCCAAAAGACCGGCCTATTAGGAGCGAAAGGCATATGTACTTAACCCCAGGATCATAACATTCCGGTCCACCTCTCTTGATTAGGTTGGCTTTTCGCACTTAAATGACTAGTCTTTGAGGTTGTATTGTCTAGCCTCTTGACATAGTATCAGAGCCAGGTTCAACACGTCATGCCTTCGGATCCCCTCAGGGAGCGATAAGAGGCGGGGTGGGTGTTAGAGGTGGTGGTTCCAGTCCACCTCTCTTGATTAGGTTGGCTTTCCGTATTTAAATGACTAGTCTTTTAGGTTGTATTGGCCAGTCTCTTGACAAAGGATGCCAACTCATGGTATCTTTGTGGGTCCCACTTGATCTTCAAATCTTCCAACTCATTCTATCTCATGCTTCTTATCTTCCAACTCATGCCAACTTGTGTAATGACTCCTCTTGGCATCTCACGTCTTCATGGTGGGTCCCACCAGCTCATGCAACCATGGTGGGTCCCACGTTGTAACACTCCCCCTCGAGCTGGGGGTGAGAAAATATCGTAAACACCCAACTTGTTGCAAATGATGGAAAAAATATTATGAGTGACTGGTATGGTGAGAATGTCTACAACTTGGCTCTATGAAGATATATGTTTAAGAGATAATAGGCCGCTTTGAAAATTTTCTCGTATGAAGTGGTAGTCTACTTCAATGTGCTTTGTTCTCTCATAGAAGACTGGACTGGATGTTGTATGAATTGCTGCCTGATTATCGTAATATAGATCTATATGAGCTTCTTTATAAAATCCTAATTCAGTAAGAAGGTATCTGATCCATAGAAGCTCACTAACTGTGTGTGCCATGGCTTTGTACTCTGCTTCTGCACTAGACCGTTCAAATACATTCTGTTTCTTGCTTCTCCATGTAATCAAGTTCCCTCCAATCATTGTACAATATCCCAAAGTAGATTTTCTATCATCCGGTGATCCAACCCAGTCTACATCTGAGAATCCTTCTATGTTGAAGCGACCATGGTTCTTATAGAGAAACCCTCTTCCTTGAGCTCCTTTCAAATATTGCAATATTCTTTTTAGGGCTTGCCAGTGACTGAGTTTGTAGTTTGTGTATGTATTGACTTACCACATTTACTGCATATGATATATCTGGTCTTGTTACACAAAGATAAATAAGTTTTCCCACAAGTCTTTGATATTTTCCAATATCCACATCTTCTCCAGTACCTGCACATAATTTTTTGTATTTGAGTCCATAGGGGTTTCTACTAGTCTACACCCCATCATTCCTGTCTCCTCCAGTAGATCAAGGACATACTTCCTTTTAGATAGTACAACACCATGTCTTGACTGTAGTACTTCAATATCCAGAAAATATTTAAGTAGTCCAAGATCTTTTATCTTGAATTCTACACATATTTTTTCCTTGGTTTCATGGATGCCCTGGAGATCACTACCAGTTAAAATAATATCATCAACATATACTGTCAAAATTACATTACCTTTAGGTGTGTTTTTATTAAATACAGAGTGATGTATCGAACATCTGTGAAATCCAGCCCGTATGAGGGCTTGGCTATTTTCAAACCATGCTCAACGGAATTGTTTTAGACCATTAAGGGATTTCTTCAATTGGCATTCCGACTCCCCCTCAACCACATAACTAGGTGGTTGATGCATATAAATTTCTTCCTTTATATCCTCATTAAGAAAATCATTTTCCACATCAAGTTGATATACCTGCAAGGAAGAATTAGCCGCTAGAGATAATAAAATATGTATAGAGTTCATTTTGGCCACCAAAGAGAATGTTTCCTCATAATCAATTCCATAACGTTGTGTATATAGCCTTTAGCAATGAGGCGAACCTTAAGGCGAGCAACGGACCCATCCAAATTGTGTTTCATTGTAAAAACCCACTTGCAACCAACATGTTTCTTATCTGATGGAAGAGGAGCTAGAGCCCATGTCTGATTTTCATATAATGCCTACATTTCTTTGTCCATTGCTGCCTTCCACCCTAGATTTTTGAGAGCCTCCTGATAGGATTGCGTGACTGATATGGAGGAGATAGATGAAAGAAATTGACAACATAAAGGGGATAGACGATGGTGAGACACAAAATTGGATATGGGGTGAGAAGTTGAGGGTCTAGTGCAAGTTATGGGTTCTTTTCACAAGGCAATGGGATGAGTATCATATTGTGGGCATAAAACAACAAGAAAAGATGGAGTTACCTTGGTGGGATCTGTAAACTCAGCCAGTGTGTCTGGGTGTTGAGCAGTTTTCGTAGCACGGGGCACAACCGGTCGAGGAGAATTTGGTGCTGAAGATAGACCTAGAGGAGCATTGTCAGAATAGTTTGAAGAGTCTTTAAAAAAGTGAAATCCATGGACACATGTAAACGTTGGAGAGTGGGATTGTAGCAAACATAGCCCTTTTATGTGCGAGAGTATCCTAAAAAAATACACTTGATAGATTTGGGATCAAGTTTACTATGTTGTGGGGAGGTAATATGAACAAAACATTGACAACCGAAGACTTTCAAAGGAAGCAAAAAAGGATCATCATGTGACAACAATAACGTGTATAGGGATTTATTACGTAGAACGGAAGAGGGTAACCTATTTATAAGAAAACATGCAGTAAGAATTGCATGTGGCTAATAAAAGTATGAAACTTTCATGGTATATAGTAAACTGCGAGCTACCTCAAGAAGATGACGTTTCTTCCGTTCTGCCTCACCATTTTGTTGAGGGGTGTAGGCACACGATGTTTGATGGATAATGCCATTCATTTGACAAAAGGAGTTAAGGACTCTGGAAGTATATTCTTTGGCATTATCAAACCGAAGTACTTTTTTTCTGACCAAATTGAGTGAGTACCATAGCTTGAAAGGATTTAAATATGGATGACATTTCAAAAAATTCTTTAAAGAGAAATAACCAAGTAATAAAATCATTAATAAATGTAATAAAGTACTTGATTCAGGAAATATTTGAGACACTCAAAGGTCCCTATACATCTGCATGAATCAATGAAAAATGAGTAATACTTTTAAGTTCTAGACGAGGTGAGTATGTAGTCTTCTGGTGTTTGCTCAGTTGTCAGACTTCACAATTTAACTCTGACCTTTCTTTAAGAGTAGGAAAAAGATGATGAAGAGATTGTGTGGATGGATGTTTTTAACGGTTGTGCCATAGACTTGTCTTAGTTTCACTGGTTGAAACAATATTTATTATAGGCACGTCCTGGTAGTAGAGCCCCCATTGTTCATGGCCTCCACCAATCACCTGCTTCATTATAAGATCCTGAAACACACAAGAAGTGGGTGAGAAGGTGATGGAGCAATTAAAATATTTTGTGAGCTGCCTAATAGATAAAAGATTTGTTGAAACCAGTTGCGCTAAAACCTCGAGGCTTTAGTCAAGGTGCAACGGGTATATTAATACAAGGACCGACCCGATATTATAAATATAACAACACTCCCCCGCACGAGAAACCCCATGAACCAACAGAGGGAACAAATTCAGTGGCAGGGGGATTCGAACTCGGGACCGACCTGCTCCGATACCATGTTGATTTTCAGGACTCCATGATTTAGGTCATGGAGAAAAATAAGAGAGGCACCATTGGGAGAAAAATGGAGGTATGAATCTATCCAAACCCTCCCCCATAAGGTATATTTATAGATATCAAAACTACCAATATTACAAGTATACCCTTCACCATAATAAGAGTGAAGAAGAGACAGGAAACATAAACTAATTACATCAGTGCCACCCTAATTACATCATATATTCCAACACCCCCCCTCAAGCTGGGAGGTAATGGCATCCCAGCTTGAAACAAATAACATAAATGTAATAATAATTTCCTCCATCACGGTGTCCCAAGGATAAGTATGAAACTGGACACAAACTCTCAAAGGATACCATGTTGAGACCAGTGAGCTAAAAGGCTCGAACCTTTTAGGAAAGGAACCCCACAGATCTTATACAAGGACTGGCCCGGTCAATACAAACAAATATTCCAACACTCCCCGCACAGGGAAAACCCATGGACAAACTTAGCAGAAAAACTTGGGACAAATTCCTGGAAAAACCCAGGACAAATTCGGTGGGAGTGGGACTCAAAAATGAGACCAACCTGCTCTAATACCATGTTGAAACTAGTTGCGCTAAAACCTCGAGGCTTTAGTAGGTACAACAGGTATATTAATACAAGGACCAGCCCGATATAATAAATATCCCAAAAAGATTCAAGGGAAAAGTAGGAACAAAAAGAATATATGTGAGCGGAAGTGATGGTGTAACAAAAGTGGATCCTTTCCCTAGAAATTTTGTTTGAGAGACGTCAGCTATGGTAACAAATTTAAGTGAGAGATAAAGAGAAACTGGGTGTAGTAGATTTTTGTTACCTTTGAGATGCTCAGAGGCCCCTGAGTCAATTATCCAGGATGAAGAGGAGGCAGATAGCATACATGAAGCGGTGGTGGCAGCAGTTGTTGAGGAGGAACTTGGAGCAGAACCCATCAGTGTTTTCATTTTCTAGAGTAAATCATACTCATCATTGGTAAGGGTTATCTTTTCTATTCATGTAGTAGTCTGGTCCTCCTTTGTATCACTTACTAAGGCTTGACTAGTGTTAAATTTAGGGGGAGAAAAAAAGAAAGAGGAGAGAGAGTGCTCTCGGGTAAGGAGGAGAAGAGAGAAAATGGAAAAAGAAAAGAGAGAGGTTAAGCAAGAGAAGAGTTCTTCATGTGAAAGAGAAAAACTCAAACTCACTTTCTTAATTATAATCCGTGTACAAGTTCCTCTATTTATATTAGAGGATGTGGTAGAGTCCATGTATGATTACACTTCATTCTCCTAATTACATTCAATCTCGAACTCTTAAATATAAGCCTATCATGATAAGATAACTCAACATAAACTAGAAGTCTACCATAACTCAAATACTAACTCCTTCCTATGAGGATGTTACCTTTAGGATAAGAGGCCAGCTTGTGGCTATCTTGTGGTTCCCACTAGACCTACTAACCAGCTCGTGACTCTCCTTAGGAGTCCTTCTTGATCTTCCAACCAGCTTGTGTGAGTCCCACTTAATCTTCCAACTTATGATATAAGACAACCAGCTTGTGTGAGTCCCACTTAATCTTCCAACTTATGATATAAGACAACCAGCTTGTGGTAGTACTACTTGATCTTAAACTCTTCCAAATCATGCCAGCTTGTGTGATGACTCATCAAGTCATCCCTCGTCCTCATGGTGGGTACGACTAGTTTGTAGAAGCTTGGTGGAACCTACCTTGTAACACTCCCCCTCAAGATGGGGGTGAGAAAACATTGTAAATGCCCAGCTTGCTACAGATGGTGGACAAAATTTTATGAGTGACTAGTTTGGTGAGATTGTCTTCAACCTGACTCTGTGAAGATATATATGTTTAAGAGATAATATGCCTATTTGAAAATTTTCTCGTATGAAGTGGCAGTCTATTTCAATATGCTTTGTTCTCTCATGGAAGACCAAATTTGATATGATATGTATAGCCGCTTGATTATCAAAATATAGTTCCATAGGAGCTTCTTTATAAAAATCCAGTTCAGTGAGAAGAGATCTGATTCATAGAAGTTCACTAACAGTATGTGCCATGGCTTTGTATTCTACTTCTACACTAGACCGTGTAACTACATTCTATTTCTTGCTTCTCCATGTAACCAAGTTCCCTCCAATCATAGTACAATATCCCGAAGTGGATTTTCTTTCATCCGGGGATCCGACCCAGTCTACATCTGAGAATCCTTCTATGTTGAAGTATTATGTACCTAGCCAATACTACCAAAAGACCGGTCTGGTAGGTAGCGGAAAACCAAGTACTTAACCCAGGACCACAACAATACACCCACCTTCATGAGCTAATGTCCACGACGGCTTAACACATAGCAACGAGGTCCACTATTACATGGTTGCCTATGTCTGGGTCGACACGATTGCCCACACTGGGAGTCAAACTTACGACGTAGTGCCTGCTCTGATACCAAATGTTAACCACCTAGCCAATACTACTCAAAAGACTGGTTAGGTAGGTAGCGAAAAACCAAGTACTTAACCCGGGACCACAACATGAAGTGACCATGGATCTTATAGAGAAGCCTCTTCCTAGAGCTCCTTTCAAATATCACAATATTCTTTCTAAAGCTTGCCAGTGGCATATTTGTGGTTTGTGCATGTATTGACTCACGACACTTACTGCATATGATATATTTGGCCTTGTTACACAAAGATAAATAAGTCTTCTGTTATGGTCTCTGACCATGGACTGAGTGATTCGACAATGGGAGAGGTCTTCTTGCAATTCGGGGGCAGAACCAGGACGTCGAGACCTTTCTGGCCTACCTATGATGACGGATTTGGGTTGAACAATGGAATCGACTAGAAAGAAGGATGAATGCCAGAATGTGAGTGGAGAAGAGGGGTAATCAGGCTCTTCGAAGGGATACCTGCACCTTGGGTTCCGAGGGAACGCCGACCCTTGGTTCGTTAGAGGAGAACTCAGATCCTTGATAACTTTCTGGCTTTTGCTCTCATTCACTTATGTTAGCCTTATAAGGCCATCATGCCGAAGTTTGAGCTATAGATTATTACAATAATGCCATTCGTGGCTGCCTACTATCAACAAGGAAATAAAGAAACATATAATGCCTAGGTGCCTCATTGCTCCCCTGAGTCACCAACTCATCCACGTCGCCTCTGGATGACTCATCCTGCTATGGAATCCATAACATCACTCCACCCGTGGAGAAAGAGCTTGTCTGCAAGCTCGAATGTAGGGTAGACGTGCTTAAAGACTGCTAGATCTTCCCATGTAGCATCTGTAGCGCCCATGTGTGTCCACTGAACTAGAAGTTCTTTCCTGTCTTCCAGCTACCGAGCACTCAAGATTTTGTTGGGAGTGAGATCAACTTTACCGTCTTCAATTGGAGGTAGAGAAGGTACTGATAGTGGTGTTGGACCCTTTAACGGCTTGAGCAAGGAAACGTGAAAGATGTCATGAAGCTTGGATTCCGGAGGTAGATGGAGCTTATACGCCTCCTATCCCACTCACTGGAGAATCTGGAAGGGGCCAAAATATTTAGGCTTGAGCTTGTGCCTAGTACATGCAATTGAGTGTTGCCGGTAGGGCAGGAGATGTAGCCATACAAAATCACCCTTGTTGTACTGAATATCACGGTGATGCTGATCATAATAAGCTTTCATACATGATTGGGCTTGTTGAAGACGTAGGGAAGCTGATTCCAGTAATTGATCACGATTGATGAGGGCTTGGTCCATTGCGTCCACCCTTGTGGACCCTTGAGCATACGAAAGCAGTCGAGGGGGATCCCTGCCATAGAGGATTTTGAAGGGCGTGGTCTGTAATACTGTGTGAAAAGAGGTATTGTAGCAGTATTCCGCCCAAGGAAGGTAGTCCACCCACCGTTTAGGAGTAACCCCCACCAGACACCATAAATACATCTCAATGGTGCGGTTCACCACTTCAGTCTGGCCATCTGTTTGAGGATGATGGGCAGAAGGGTATTTGAGTTTTGTACCCGATAAGTGAAACAACTCTCTCCAAAAATGACTGGTAAATACCACATCGCGATCACTGACAATGGATTCCGGAATGCCGTGGAAACGAACAATATTTGCGAAGAAGACGGTAGCTACCTTTGCTGCTATATATGGATGCTCCAATGGAATAAAGTGTACATATTTAGAAAAATGATCAACCACCACAAAAAGAATAGACATGCCTGAAGCCTTAGGAAGTCCTTCAATGAAATCCATAGAAATGTCGGACCAAACCTGTGTTGGAAGCTTGAGTGGTTGCAATATCCTAGTGGGATTTAAATTTTCTGTTTTGTTCCTTTGGCACACCTAGCACTCAGCCACATACTTGGCAATAGTTGATTTCATCCCTTCCCAATAAAAATCTCCTTGTAGTCTTTGTAATGTTTTGAGGAAGCCCTCGTGGGCGCTGTCATGGTATGCTGAAACTGCCATGGCTATCAAGGGAGATCGCAGTGATAAATAGATGCGGTGCTTGTATAAAATGAGGTGATCATTAATGGACCAATGGGAAGACATGGTGCCCTCTGCCGACAGGATAGGGCATCCGCAGCTTTGTTCAAGGCCCTGCCTTATGTTTCATAGTAAAATCATATCCCATGAGTTTTGTAATCCAGTGCTGTTGTGGAGAAGTTGTGATGCATTGCTCCAACAGAAACTTCAAACTGTAGTGGTATGTCCGGATGATAAAGAAGCGTCCCCATAAATATGGTCGCCAATGACGGACTGCCTTCGCTAGGCCAATTAACTCCCTTTCATAGGCTGGTAACTTATGATAATGAGCAGAAAGTTGGCGGCTGAAGTAGGCAATGGTGTGGAGAGACTGTTGAAGTACCGCCCCAATCCCTCCTCTGGAGGCATCACATTCCAGCACAAAGATCTGTTCAAAATCAGGTAACTACAAGATGGGAGCTGTTGCCAAAGTTTGTTTGAGGGATTGGAAAGCTTGTTCTGTGATATCACTCCATTGGAAGGCATTTCGTCTGAGGAGATTTGATAGCGGAACGAAGAGTGGTGCATAATTGTGGATGAATTTTCTGTAGTATCCTACTAATCCCAAAAATCCCCGTAGTGCTGAAATAGTTCTCGGTAGTGGCCAATGTATGATAGCAGAGATTTTTTCCGGATCCACTGTGACCCCTGTTGAGGTAATGACGTTGAGGGTGCCCAAATGAACCCTTGGAGCATTTTAAATAGAGATGATGGGTTCTTATCAGTGTGAAAACCAACCGCAAATGTTGTAAATGTTGCTCCCATGACTTGCTGTAGATTAAGATATCATCAAAAAATACTAACACAAATTTTCTGAGATAGGCACTAAATACCTCATTCATGAGTACTTGGAACATTGAGGGAGCATTGGATAGACCGAACAACATGACAACAAACTCAAAATGGCCATGATGAGTATGAAAAGCTATTTTCGGTATATCCGGAGGATACATTCGGACCTAGTGATACCCCGAACGCAAGTCCAACTTGGTGAAAATTTGAACCCCATGTAGTTCATCTAATAATTCATCCACTACTGGGATAAGGAACTTATCCTTGACTGTCTTTGCATTTAATTCACGATAATCCACACAAAATCGCCAAGTATTATCCTGTTTCTTGACCAATAACACGGGAGATGAGAAAGGAGATGTACTGTGTCTGATGAGACCTTGTTCTAGCAGGAGATGACATTGACGTTCAATTTCATCCTTTTGAATGTGTGGATATTGATATGGGCGCATTACAACCATCTCTGATCCCGCCTTCAAACAAATCATGTGGTCACAGTGTCTCAATGGTGGAAGAGAGACCGGTTCCTGAAAGATATCGGTAAAATCCTCCTGTAACTTCTTTAGAGTGGTATGTTGTGGCTGAAGAATGTGTACATGTGGTGGAATATGAGCCTTGTGACCCTGGAATGTGACCTTGTTGCCCTCCAACTCAAAGGACATGGTTAATGTGGCAAAATCCCATAAGATTGGTCCCAACATTTGTTGCCACTTAACCCCCAAAACCATATAAAACCCGGCGAGTGGAATGATAAGAAATTATGCTGAAAATGTTTTACCTTCAATGGAGAACATAATGGCCTGACTGATTCCATAGCTTTGAACTTTTTCTCCATTAACCACGGAGACAGAAGTTATCGATCGAGTTTGGATGGGAAGCTGTAAATGTTTGGCAGCATTGAAACTCAAAAAATTATGAGTGCTGCCCGAGTCCACCAAACTGAGTAGCGGTAGCTCACTGACCAAGGCACACACCTGCATGGTAATAGTGGACTAGAGGCCTGTAATGGCGTGGAGAGAAATCTTTGGTTCCTCCACATGTGTCTCGTCATCCTCTGGAACTTCTTCCCCTTCATCAGTAACTTCCAACCAAAATAATTTCTTACATATATGACCAAATGTATACTGTTTCACAATTATAACATAATCCCTTCCACCGTCTCTCTTCCATCATTTCTTGGTTGAGTTTCTTGATAAATTCTGGTTGAGAAGGACTCGGTTTAGGGCCTTGAAGAGAAACTAAACTAACATTGTTGCGCCATGGTGGGGCTATGTTATGGGTGCCTGCAGTCGTCTTCTTCCCTACCATGTAGGCTTGCGTGACTGGAATTTTTGTTTGGCTTCTAATGCTCGGGCCAAATTCATTGCTCACGCTAAATCTTTAGGAGCGAGGAGCTCCACTTCTAGGCATAGGGCCTCTGTCAAGCCTGTTGTAAACAGACTTACTTGTTGGTCCACCCTTACTACCTTGCTGGCCCTGGCCAACTTCTCTTGGAAAGCCTTTTGGTACTGTTCGGTCGTGCCGATTTCGCGTAGAAACACCAAGTTCCCCAGGGGATTGTTTTGAGCCGGTGGCCCAAACCGGATGGAGCACAAATCTTTAAATCCTGCCAATTTAAATTTGGATACTCCATTTCCAATTGATAGCCCTATAGCTGCGCTTCGTCGAGCATGTGGAAGGCGGCCAATCCCACTTTGTCAATGTCAGCTGTTCGTTGGAGAGAAAAAAAAATTTCTCAGACCTGTAGAGCCATATCAGAGGGTCCTCAGACCCATTAAAAATCGAAAACTCCAATTTGGTGTATCTCGGAATAGTCCCTCCTCCAGGACTAAAATTTCTCCTTGGCGTTGGATGCTCTGTGCATCCAGCATAATTTGGCCCCTGTCTGGGTGCAGGGCATCTTTCCCATTCCCTTGGGTTTGAATTTCTTCCCACACTCATCTCATATAATCTCTAGGATAGAGTTTCAATTTGTAAGCTTACTTGTTGAGAGACCCTACTGTCCAACAAAGTCACCAGATGCTCCTCGAACTCTTCCTACCTTGCCGTCGCTCGGATGTCACTTTGCTCTTGCCCATTGTCTATCACCTCTTTGATACTAGCTAGAAACTCGGCGTTGTTGGATGATTCTCCCATACTAACCTGATCTGATACCAAATGTTATGCACCTAACCAATACTTCCTAAAAGACCGACCTATTAGGAGCGGAAATCATAGGTACATAACCCCAGGACCAAGTGGGTCATTGTGAGCCCATAACATCACACCCCACCTTCACGTGCTGACGATCCAAGCGGCTTTACCCGCTAGCGACGAGGAGGGGTGCCTACGTCCTGGATTTGCGATCTCCCATGCCTGTCGGAAATCAAACTTGTGACCAAGCACTAGCTCTGATACCAACGTGTTATGGTCTCTAACCATGGACTGAGTGATTCAATGATGGGAGAGGTCTTCTTGCAATTCGGGGGACAAAACCAGGACGTCGAGACCTTTCTGGCCTACCTTTGATGACGGGTTTGGGTTGAACAATGGAATCGACGAGAAAGAAGGATGAACGCCGGAACGTGAGTGGAGAAGAGGGGTAATCAGGCTTTTCGAAGGGATACCTACACCTTGGGTTCTAGGGGAACGCCGACCCTTGGTCGTTAGAGGAGAACTCAGATCCTTGATAATTTTATGCTTTTTCTCTCATTCACTTACGTTAGCCTTATAAGGCCATCATGCCAAAGTATGAGCAATAGATTATTATAATAATGCCATTCATGGCTGCCTACTATCAACAAGGAAATAAATAAACATATAATGCCTAGGTGCCTCATTTCTCCCCTGAGTCACCAACTCATCCACGTCGCCTCTGGATGACTCGTCCTGCTATGGAATCCATAACACTTACTGCATATGATATATTCGGCCTTGTTACGCAAAGATAAATAAGTCTTCCCACAAAGCTTTGATATTTTCCAATATCTACATCTTCTCTAGTACCTGCACATAATTTTGTATTTGAGTCCATCAGAGTGTCTACTAGTCTACACCCCATCATTCCTATCTCTTCCAGTAGACCAAGGACATACTTCCTTTGAGATAGTACAATTCCATGTTTGGACTATAGTACTTCAATTCCCAGAAAATATTTAACTAGTCCAAGATCTTTTATCTTGAATTCTGCACATATCTTTTCTTTGGTTTGCTAGATGCCTTCGGGATCACTACCGGTTAAAATAATTTCATCAACATATACTGCTAGGATCACCTTGCCCTTGTGTGTCTTTAACAAATACAGAGTGATCAACCCAACATATGTGAAATCCAACCTGTATGAGGGCTTGGCTAAAATTTTCAAACCACGCTCGAGGAGACTGTTTCAGACCATAAAGAGATTTCTTTTATTGACATACTAGCTCCCCCTCAACCACATAACCAGGTTGTTGTTGCATATAAATCTCTTCTTTAATATCCCCATTAAGAAAAACATTTTTCACATTGTTGGAAGATGAAGGCATATTATGAAAAAAAGATTTTATACATCATTCGTAGCAAGCTGGGAGTTCATACTGTTCTCTCACCCCAACTTAAGGGGGAGTGTTGGAAGACAGGGCCCAAGCCCACACGACCAAGGAAGGCTCACATATCCAAGTGTATTAGAAGATGGGCCCAAACCCATAAGACCAAGGATGACCCATGGATCCAAGAGATAAAAGAAGATGGGCTCAAGGTCCATAGATCAAGGAGAAGGCCCATAGGTCCACACACATTGATGGCATGATGGTAAATAAAGGGTCATCTCATAGAGATGACATTGATGTAATTAAGTGAAAGTTCCAGGGTTAAAACCCTAAACCCTAAACCCTAAACCCTAAGTTTAGGGACATTATTGTAATATAGTAGTTTTATAAATCTATAACTAGAGTTTCAGGGGGAGGGTAAAGAATAATATATTCCATAACCCTTCTTCCTCCAGTTTTCTCTCAATGAGTTTCTTTCCCTTTTTCTCCATGAGCTAAATTCATGGAGTCTTGAAAATCAAGTGGTATAAGAGCTTATGATTTTTAGGACTCGTAGTATGGCAGGAGTTATCATCGGGCCGAAAGTTCCCTTTTCAGCTGCCGAGATTTATCATCAGGTAGGAAACTTTCCTTCCGAGTTTCCATCGAGCTCCTTTGGGCTTCTATGGGAAAGTTTCCTCCCGAAGAGCGCTGTGGGATACTTTCCTTCCGTTGTTTCTGCCGAAGAAGTCGGGGAGGAAGACGAAGCACTGTTCATCAATTTTTCCTAAGGAAAAATTTAATTGAGCTTCTACCGCATCCTGGACCGAGTTGACTCAGCAGGTTCGCGTGACTTCTGTTCCAGACTGAGTCAACTCGGAAAAACTCGGTTTGGGTCAACTCAGGTCCGGGTCAACATGAATCGGGCCACTTATTTTCTGCCTTGATAAACATGTCCAAGATTTCAGCACGACTCGGTAAATTTTTTATCTATGGCTGGATTATTATTTTTGAAGAATTGACAACTTATTCCTTGGTTAGCACATTATTTAGAATAGATATGTGCATTGGATTATTTTATGGGTCAAATTTACATGGATTATTTTGGGTCGTGTTAAATGGGCCCAAACCAACCCATTTAAGTTGCTGCTATTATGTCTCTTTTGATGAGATATTATTATTGAAGAAGAGGTAGCCTCATACCATTATTTATTGTCAACTCCGTCAAAATATCAAATTTTTGTGGTTGGGAGTCCATGACGGAGGAACTTCATCCCTATAAAAAATGTCACATTTTTGTGGTTGGAAGTCCATGACGGAGGAACTTATTGTTATATTTATGTTACTTCCCCCCATTAATATCATATATTACTCTACCACTTGAGAGTCGTTGTATTGTGGAGGGACACAGTGGTGGAGGTGGACACTTCAGAGCAATGTCTTAACGGCTAGGAGTGATTTACTCTCACTGATATTATACCAGCTGGGCCTCATGAATGAGAGCACCAACGTGAGAGGGAGTGTTGGAAGATGAAGGCATATTATACAAGAAAGATTTTATACATCATTTGCAGCAAATTGGGAGTTCATATTGTTCTCTCACCCCAGCGTCAAGGGCAGTGTTGGAATATAGGGCCCAAACCCATACGACCAAGGAAAGCTCACTTATCCAAGTGTATTAGAAGATGGACCCAAGCCCATAAGACCAAGGAAGACCCATGGATCCAAGAGATAAAGAAGATGAGCTCAAGGCCCAAAGATCAAGGAGAAAGCCCATATGCCCACACACATTGATGGAAGGATGGTAAATAAAGGGTCTTCTCATAGAGATGACATTGATGTAATTAAGTGAAGTTCCAGGGTTAAAACCCTAAACCCTAAGTTCAGGGGTATTATTATAATATAGTAGTTTCATAAATCTATAAATAGAGCTTTAGGGGGAGGGTAAGGAATAATCAATTCCATAATCCTTCTTCCTCCAGTTTTCTCCCAATGGGTTTCTTTCCCTTTTTCTCCATGAGCTAGCCAGAGATAATAAAATACATACCGAGTTCCTTTTGGCCATTGGAGTGAAAATTTACTCATAATCAATACCATAACACTGTGTGTAGCCTTTAGCAACAAAGCAAACTTTACAATGAGCAACGGACCCATCCGGATTATGTTTCACCATAAAAACCCACTTGTAGCTGACAATTTTTTTTTCTGATGGCAGAGGAACGATAGCCCATGTCTGATTGTCATATAGTGCATGCATTTCTTCCTCCATTGCCGCCTTCCACCATGGATGTTTGAGAGCCTCCTGATAGGACTGTGGGACTGATATGGAGGAAATAGATGAAAGAAATTGACAACATAGAGGTGAGAAACGATGGTGAGACACAAAATTTGAAATGGGGTGAGAGGTGGAAGGCCTAGTGGAAGTTCTGGGTTATTTTCTCAAGGCAATTTGTATTGTGGGCCAAAAACAACTACGGAAGATGGACTTACCTCAGTGGGATCTGTAAACTTGGTAGGTGTGGTGTCAGACAGTGTGTTTGGGGGTTGAGCCGTTTCTGTATCAAGGGGCACTACTGGTCGAGGAGAAACTGGTTCTGAAGAGAGACCTGGAGGGACACTATCAGAATAATATAATGAGTCTTCAAAAAATGTGACATACCTGGATACAAGTAAACATTGGAGGGTGCGATTATAGTAAAACATAGCCCTGTTTGTGTGTGAGAATATCCCAAAAAAATACATTTGGTAAATTTTGGATCGAGTTTACTATGTTGTGGGGAAGTAACATGAACAAAACATTGATACCCAAAGACTTTCAAAAGAAGTGCAAAAGGATCATCATTTGGCAATAATTTCGAGTATGGGGATTTATTACCTAGAATGGAAGAAAGTATCCTATTAATAAGAAAATATGCAGTGAGAATGGCATGAGGCCAATAAAAGTATGAAACTTTCATGGCATATAATAGACTGCACAGGCTACCTCAAGAGTATGACGGTTCTTCCGTTCTGCTACACCATTTTGTTGAGGGGTGTAGGCACTCGAAGTCTGATGGATAATGCCATTTTATTGAAAAAAGGAGTCAAGATCTCTGGAAGTATATTCTTTGGCATTATCAAACGGGAGTACTTTTATTTTCTAACCAAACTGAGTGAGTACCATAGCCTGAAAAGACTTAAATATGGATGGTATTTCAGAAAATTCTTTAAATACAAACACCTAAGTTGTACGAGTAAATTCATCAGTAAATGTAATAAAATACTTTACTTTGGAAATATTTGAGATACTCAAGGGTCCCCATACATCTGTATGAATCAATGAAAAAGGGGTAACACTTTTAAGTTCTAGACGTGGTGAGTACGTAGTTCTTTGATGTTTGATCAGTTGAAAGACTTCACAATTTAATTTAGACCTTGCTTTAAGAGTAGGAAAAAGATGATGAAGAGATTGACCAGATGGATGTTCCAACCGGTTCTGCCATAGACTTGTCTCGGTTTCACTGGTTGAAATAATATTTATTTGAGGCACATCTAGGTAGTAGAGCCCCCCTTGTTCATGGCCTCCACCAATCGCTTGCTTCGTTACAAGATCCTAAAAAACACAAGAAGTAGGTGAGAAGGTGATAGAGCAATTAAAAAATTTTGTGAGCTGACTAATAGATAAAAGGATCAAGGGAAAAGTAGGAATAAATAGAATATTTGTGAGTAGAAGTGATGATGTAACAGAAGTGGGTCCTTTCCCTAGAACTTTAGTTTGAGAACCGTTAGCCATGGTAACAAATTTTTGTGAAAGACAAGGAGACACTGAGTGTAGTAAATTTTTGTTACCTGTGAGATGCTTGAAGGCCCCTGAGTCAATTATCTAGGATGAAGAGGAGGCAGATAACATACCTAAAGCGGTGGTGGCAGCAGTAGTGGAGTATCGACTAGAACCTAGTAATGTTTTCATTTTTTGGAATAACTCATACTCATCATCATTAAGGGTTTTATTTTCTGTGGAATTGGTAGGTTGTTCCTCCTTTGTAGCACTTAATAAGCCTTGATGAGTCTTCTTATAACATTTCTTTGCAATGTTGACATATCTTCTGAAAAAGGTGCATTCCTTGTCTGAATAACACGTATCTATAGTGTGACCAATTTTCCCACACTTAGTGCATTCTTTCCAATCTGTTCAGTCATAACCATTCCTTCCACCTCTTCCTTGTCCTCCTCTAGAATTTCCGCCATGGCCTTGATGGTCCCCTACATTCAGAGTACATATCGGATGGCACTGTAGTAGTAGAGGAAGAAGTGTCTAGAATAGGAAGTAATGTGGCACATACATCATCAAAAGTGGGAATAGCCGAAGTGCTAAGAAGTTGACTTTTAGCAACTTTGCGATACGATTTAATGTTTGCAAGGTACATGGTAGTCATTAAAGCTTCTTTTTGTTTGTCTTGAACAACGACATCTGTGGAGGTAGGCTGAGCTATTTTCCATTCTTGAAGAAGGCCTCTAAAACTATCCAAATATTCATGGATATTTCTCCTTGTTTAGTGTTAAGCATTCTTTGGAGAATATCAAATGGCCTGTGTAAGTTGTCGGAGTTGGAATACAGCTTAGCAAATGTTTCCCAAATTTGTTTAGCAGTATCAAGATGGATAATGTAGAATTTAGGATCTCATGAAAGGAACTTTAGATCAACAACAAAGTAGAAGAAGATGAAGAGAGAAGGAGAAGAGAAGAAAAAGAACATGGAAGGAGAGAGTTTGGATTAAGGGAGAAGAGGGTTGCGTCAAAAAGAAAAATGAGGGTTGGACGAATTTGTGGAAAGAGAGGAGAGTGTTTCAATGCCCTACCTCTTAGCCAATGCCTTTATTTATAGTTTTACAATGCCATTAGGGCTACAACTTGATAAAACAAAAACATAAAAGGAACACATATTTACACTTCTATGCCATCTTTATGGAAAGTACCATATTTTACACATATGTCACTCCTTTGGCGTGTGGGCTTCTTGTCTTGAGCTTGTGGGCTTGAGCCCATCTTCCAACACTCCCCCTCAAGATGGAGGAGAAAAGACATCATAAATACTCAGCTTGCCACATATAAACGATAGGATTTTAGATATAACGGGTTTAGTGAGAATATCAGCTACTTGCTCTTGAGATGGCACATGTTTGAGAGAGATTATTCCTGCTTGAAACTTCTCCCGTATAAAATAACAATCCACCTCAATATCTTTAGTTTTTTAATGAAAACTGGATTTGAAGTGATATTAATGGTTGCTTGATTATCACAATGCAGATTCATGGACCCCTTTTTATAAAAACCTAGTTTGGTAAGAAGGGTCCTGACCCATAAAAGTTAACTAACGGTATGGGCCATAGCTTTGTATTCTGCTTCGGCGCTAGATCTTGCAACCACATTTTGCTTCTTACTTTTCTATGTAACCCAGTTTCCCCCAACCAGAGTACAATATCCTGATGTAGATTTTTAATCATCAGAAGTTCCAGCCCAATCTGCATCTGAGAAGCCTTCTATGTTGAAGTGCCCATGTTTTTTATATAGCAATCCTCTTCCTGGAGCTCCTTTTAGATAACGTAATATTCTCTCTAAAGCCTGCCAGTGGGTAATTTGTGGTTTGTGCATGAATTGACTCACCACACTTACAACATATGATATGTCTGGCCTAGTTACCGTGAGATAAATCAGTTTTCCCACGAGTCTTTGATATTTGCCAATATCGATATCTTCTTCATTTGTGGCACATAATTTTACATTTGTATCCATAGGTGTGTCAACTGGTCTACAACCCTTCATTCCTGTTTCTTCAAGGAGATCCAAGACATATTTCCTTTGAGATAATATTATCCCATGTTTAGATTGAAGAACTTCTATACCCAAAAAAATTTAAGCATACCAAGGTCTTTAGTCTTGAATTCCTAACATATAGTCAACTTCACCTCTTGTATGCTCAAAGCATCATCACCGGTTAAGATAATATCATTCACGTATATGGCCAATAATATTTTCCCTTTCACCGTATCTTTATAATATATGGAATGATCAACTGTGCACCGATGAAAACCAAACCATAGGAGTGTTTGACTAAATTTATCAAACCAAGCCCGAGGGGACTGCTTAAGCCCATATAAATTTTTTTTTAACCGGCATACTGACTCCCCCTCAACCACATAACCAGGTGGTTAAACCATATAAATTTCCTCACTGATATCACCATTTAAAAAAGCATTTGTAACATCCAACTAATAGACGGGCCATGAGGAGTTCGCAACAATAGATAAGATGATGCGTACCGAATTCAATTTTGCAATAGGAGAGAAGGTCTCCTCATAATCTACCCCATAACACTTCGTATAGCCCTTAGCAACCAGTCAAGCTTTAAGACGAGCAACCGATCCATCCGGATTATGTTTCACTGAAAAAACCCATCGACAACTAACTGGTCTTTTACCTTTCGGGAGTGATGTTAAGTACCAGGTTTGGTTTTCGTATAAGGTGTGCATTTATTCATCCATAGCCGCCTTCCATCCTGGATGTCTCAGGGCCTCCTGATACGATTGTGGAATGGAAGTAAAAGAAAGGGACGCAAGAAACTGAAAACACTCGGAAGACAAGCGATGGTGAGACATAAAATTTGAGATAGGATGTGAAGTAATATAGGAGTGGCATTCTTTTCTTAAAGCAATAGGCTGAGTATCAAATTCAGGCCCATACATAGGAGGAGAAGGACTTACCTCGGGTGGATCCGACAACTCCACAGGTGAAGGTACAGCCGGTGCATCAGGGGATGGTTCCACTTCAAGATTGAACGGCACAAACGGACAAGGAGTAGTAGAAGGACAAGTCCATCTTGGAGGAGCATCATGGGAGGAGTAGAAGGGGTGTCCTCAAAGAAAGTCACATCCCTAGAGATAAACATCCTCCGAAGGGTAGGGTTGTAACAGACATAACCTTTTTGGGTGCCAGAGTACCCCAAAAAAATGCACCTCATAGACCGAGGATCAAGTTTATTTTTATGTGGGAATGTAATATGAACAAAACACGTACATCCAAACACTTTCAAAGGAAGAGAAAAAGGATCTTCACCATTAAATAACATAGAGTAAGGAGTTTTATGATGAAGGACTGATGAAGGTAACCTATTAATTAAAAAGCATGCTGTAAGTATAGCATGAGGCCAATAGAATTAGGGTCCCTTCATGGAGTAGAGGAGGCCCCGAGCAACTTCAAGAAGATGACGATTCTTCCTTTTAGCAACACCATTTTGTTGAGGAGTATAGGCACATGATGTTTGATGAATAAACCCATTACTCTCACAAAATGATTTGAAGTCATGAGACTTGTATTCCTTAGCATTATCAGATCTAAAGGTTTGAATTTTCTTCCCAAATTGTGTCAAGACCATAGCATGAAAATTTTTAAACAAAGGAAGAATTTTGGAACACTCTTTAAATAGATATAACCAAGTCACTCGAGTAAAATCATCAACAAAAATGACAAAATATTTAACTTGGGAAATATTGATACACATAAAGGGCCCCATACATCAGAATGTATTAGCTCAAATGGAGCAGTACTTGTAGTTGTAAGACGAGGAGAATATGTACTCCTGACATGTTTACTTAATTGACAAACCTCACAACTGAAATTAGAAAGTCCTTTTACAGATGGAACCAAAGAACGTAGTGAAAGGTAGACGGATGACCAATTCGGTTGTGCTAAAGTTGGGCCTCAGATGTAGTGGATGATAATACAGCTAATGGTGGAAGAGTGAAGTAGTACAAACCCCCCTTTTCATGGCCGCCACCAATCACCCGCTTCATGGTGAGATCCAAAAAGACACAAGAAGACGGTGAGAAGGTGATAGAGCAATTTAATTGTTTGGTCAATTGACTAACCGAGAGAAAATTTAAAGGAAATTAAGGAACAAACAAAACATCTTGAAGGGGAATAGATGATGTAAGAGAGGAGAAACCCTTGCCAAGGACCTTGGTTTGGGTACCAATAGCTATAGTAACGAATTTATGAGGATAACAAGGAGATAGGGACTACAACAAGTGTTTGTTACCTGATAGATGTTCAAAGGCTCTGGAGTCGATGATCCAAGAGGAAGAGGAAGAAGAGGAAGAAAGCATACCTGAGGCAATAGTAGTGGCAACATTAGATGATGAAGGAATAGATGATTCCATGAAGGACTTCATTTTCTGATATGCAGCATAGTCCTCTGCTGTAAGAGTCACATTTCCGGATGATGATTCAGCCTTATCTTCATTTTTCTCAACGTTAACCGAGACTGGGTTAGTTGTGGCCCAATCAGGTTTGCCATGAAGTTTCCAGCATGATGCCATAAGGTGGTTCTGATGGTCACAATAAGTGCAAAGTTGAGGCTCAGTACGGAAAGAATTCTGACCCGTTCTACCACCTCTATTTTCAGCCCCTCTCATAGTTCGACCCCCTCTCATATTTCTGCCCAGTCCTCGGGATGAGGAAGATGTTCCCCGATTGCCAGAGAACATTGCCGATGGAGCATCAATAGAAGAAGGAGGGGATGGATCCGGTATCCGAAGTAATGTAGCACTAATATCATCGAAGGATGGAAGAGCAGAAGAGCTTAGAAGCTGAGTTTTGGCCACCTCAAAGTATGGTTTAATATTCGATAAGCAAATGGCTGCTGCCAAAGCTTCTCTTTATCGTTCTTGAATGGCAATATCAGTGGAATATGGCTGAGCTAGTTTCCATTCTTGAAGAAGACCTCAAAATCATGCCAAAAATTCGTGAATATTATCTCTATGTTTCGTATGCAGCATGTTTTGTAAGACATCATATATTTTTTGTAATGAAGCAGTGCTTGAGTAAAGCTTCACACAAGTGTCCCATATGTTCTTGGCGGTTTCCAAGTGGACCACATTGTTGGCCACCTGCTCTTCCATGCTATTAATGAGCCAACTTATCACCATGTTATCATCCTTAACCCACTTATGGTAGGATGCATCTTCTTCATCAATCGGAGGAGGAAAATTAACAACATGGCTCAAGAGGTCATGAGTAATAAGAACTCTCCGAACCGATTGTGACCAGCTCATGTAATTGGAGAGACCTCTAAGTGGAATTGTAGTAATATGGAGTATATCACTCTTATTACTATTGTATCCAATCTCCATGATGAGGCAAGTCAAATATGGAGGTCAAGGGAAAAGGCCTTCTTCAAAGAACAATTACTCAATGTATTTGAAGAACCCGTAGACCAAATCAGTCACCAACAAAAGAGAACAAGAACCAATTTCTTTCACGAGGGCAAGCACCAAATTATCAACAAATTTGTGCCTTTAGAAAGTGATATTAACATCCAACCATCACTCAACTCCTCTTGTATTCATAAGAACAAAGAGAAGAAAGTATATGCAACCGATTAGGCCTTAATCCAAACTCCAACGCAAACGAGCAAAAGAAAAAATTTAGAGAAGATTTAACGGAAAACCAAGACACTTGGAAGAGATTTATCTTCAGCTCATGGGAGACTTCAATATCAACAAAAATTCAATTGTTGAAGTTAAAAAAAAACGGAATTACAAAGGGTAAATGACTGCTGGAATTTCATCAAACATGTAATGGGTATCCAACAACATAACACAAACCCATGAGAAACCTTAAGTAGGAGAAGATACAACAATATGTGTTGGAATTCTACTTCAAATGAGATGGATCCAAATTACATAAAGGTAATTGAATTTCACCCATCAATCTTAATAAGTTGCAAACAGCAAATGATCTTGATCACTCTTGTAATTGATTTACAAGGAGTCAAGATTATAACATCAATGTAGTCATAGAAATAAATCTTTACAACATATAAAGATTTATCTTGACTTGATGTGACTCAAAATTCAAGAAGTAAAGAAAAACAGTAAAAAGAAGTATGTAAATAAGAAAAGGAAATAAAAAAAATTTAAATAAGAAGAGAATGAACTTATCTCTTCATGACTGAACTCCTTTTACAACTTCTTGAACATATTTCATAATAAATCCATGAAGAGAGATCCTAAAATTCTTGCTCTGATACCTTGTAGAATTTAGGATCTCACGAAAGGAACTTTAGATAACAAGAAAGAAGAAGAAGAAGAAGAAGAAGAAGAAGAGAGAAGGAGAACAGAAGAAGAAGAACGTGGAAGGAGAGAGTTTGGATTAAGGGAGAAGAGGGTTGCGTCAAAAAGAAAAATGAGGGTTGGACGAATTTGTGGAAAGAGAGGAAAGTGTTTCAATGTCCTACCTCTTAGCCAATGCCTTTATTTATAGTTTTACAATGCCCTTAGGGCTACAACTTGATTTAACAAAAAACATAAAAGGAACACATATTTATACTTCTATGATATCTTTATGGAAAGTACCATATTTTACACATATGTCACTCCTTTGACGTGTAGGCTTCTTGTCTTGAGCTCGTGGGCTTGAGCCCATCTTCCAACAAATAACATTGTTGGAGACATGTCCATCTATGTTGTTTATAAGCCAACTAATAACCAAAGTATCATTCCTCAATCACTTGTTATAAAATATATCCTCTATATCAATAGGTGGTCCACGGTTGGTGAGGTGACAAAGAAGGTCTTTTGTTATAAGAAATCGATGTGGACCAGCTCTTTTAATTTGATACCCCTCACAAGGGTATAGTAGTAATTCTGAGTATACCATTCTTGTTACTCATGTTGTCTTTAGCCATAATAGGCAATTTAAAAAAAATTCCATTTAATAAAAAAAACTATTGGAAGATAAGATCAAGCCCACATGACCAAGGAAGGCCCACATATCTAAGATTATTATAAGATGGGCCACACGACCAAGGAAGGCCCACAAGATGGGCCCAAGCCCATAAGAAGTAGGACCACAATGATTACCATGAGCTGGTATCCTTATCACATCAGTTAGAAGATTAAGAAGGACTCACAAAAGTATCTTATCTTATGGTCACGTCAAAGAAGAGTTTTAGTTTGAGTTATGTTTGTCTTTTATCTATATTGAGTTATTTAATTATGTTAGTTCTTATCTTTAAGTATTAGAGTTTAGGTGTAATTGGGACAAAGGTAGTTTTATTGTAATTGGACTCTACTAACTTCCTCTATTATAAATAGAGGTTCATGTACTCTGATTACAACAAGTTATTGATGTCAATGAAGTATTTCATTTTTCTATAAATTCAACATGGTATCAGACCAAGTTCTGTGAGTTGACTTGGTCAACTTACAGAGGTAATGTGATCCTTTTCTCTAAACCCTAAACCCTAAGTCTAGGTTCATAGTTATTTTTTTTTCAGATTTTGAGGCATTGTTTGCTATCAAAAACTAGACTTTATATGAAGAAATATATATCAAAAGAAATATTTGTAAGTCTACTCTTTTACCTATTCAACCAATTTTTTATCTGAGTTATCTACAAAGATAAATTGATATTTGAAGCAGCAAAGGACAGATTGAAAAAGAGGTTCAAGTGGCAGCAGAAAGCCTCAACTTCCGAGGTTTTTTATGCTATCAAGAAAGAGACTTTATATGGAGAATTATATATCAAAATAAATATGAGTAAGTCTATTTTCTTACCTATTCAACGAATTCTCAGTACAATTTTTTTATAAGGAGATATTGTTCTTGGAAGAGTCAATAGTCATTCTGGAAAAAAAGGAGAAACAATACTTAGTTCGGCCAGATGACAGAGACCGAAATCTATTAGATTATTTATCTTCTGATAATTATATTTTATGAAGAGAAGTTAAACTTGAATGAAAGGTATTTAAGTCTACTTTCATAATGAGAAAATTTCATGTTAATCTGATCTATATTTAAAGAAATATTCACATTGGAAGAATCAAAGGTCATGTTAATCTGATCTATATTTAAAGAAATATTCACATTGGAAGAATCAAAGGTCATGTTGGTATTCTGTTACATTGAAAATCCTAATTTAAGCCAAATGTTTTGTGTCACTTTTTGAGTTGATATATCAAGACAATATCTCACTTCTTCCTGGTTTGACGGCTTATTTATACATCTATGTTATTTGGGCCTATTGCTATATCTATGATATTTGGTTCAAGCTGGAATCACTGTTATTACCTCCCAACTTGAGGGGGAGAAGTAGAAGAAGTACAAGAAAGATGTATTTTATTTCATATGTTGTGAATAAGTTTATGTGACCAAAATATTCAAGAAAGGGGGAGCACAAAAGATGAAGCTTGTGCATCTAAGAAGAAATTTTTATATCAGATTATTTCATGGGTTCTTTTACAAAGTTTATTATTTGGTTCGTGTTATATGTGTTGGAAGATGGTCGTGTTATATACAGTTGCTGCTATTATGTCTCTTTGGGGACATTATTATTGAAGAAGAGGTGGCCTCATATCATCATTTATTTTACCCCGTAAAAAAATATCACGATTGGGAAACCATGACAGAGGATACCCTATAAAAAAATATCATGGTTGGGAAACCATGATGGGCCCTTTCAAAAAAAAAAATAACGGTTGGGAAACCATGTTAAAAAATATCACAGTTAGGAAACCAAGGCCCTGTCAAAAAATATCACGGTTGGGAAACGATAACGAAGGAACTTATTATTACGGCTAAGTTATCCCTTCCCCCCCTGTAATGGCTTTTATAACTCCTACCACTTGAGAGTCGTTGTCCTGTGGAGGGACACAATGATTGACACTTTAGAGAAATGCTGATAGACACACTACCGATAGAAGACGGAGTGTGCCCTACATCCAACATTAGGATTGGAGTATGAAGCAATGACTTACTGGCTAGGAGTGAGTTTTACTCTCACTTATATTATGCCAGCAAAGCCTCATGGCTGGTCGCAACAACGTGAGGGGGAATGTTGGAAGATGAAGGCATATTGGAAGATGTACCATTTTATATAAAAATATTCTATACATCATTTGCAGCAAGTTGGGAGTTCATGTTGTTCTCTCACCCTCAGCTTGAGGGGGAGTGTTGGAAGATAAGCTCTAGCCCACACGATTGGGAAACGATAACGAAGGAACTTATTATTACAGCTACGTTATTCCCCCCCCCCCCCCCCCCCCCCCCCCTCCCCCCCTTCTCCCTCTTGTAATGGCTTTTATAACTCCTACCACTTGAGAGTCGTTGTCCTGTGGAGGGACACGATGATTGACACTTTAGAGCAATGCTGATAGACACACTACCGATAGAAGACGGAGTGTGCCCTACATCCAGTATTAGGACTGGAGTATGAAGCAATGACTCTAAGATTATTATAAGATGGGCCACACGACGAAGGAAGGCCCACAAGATGGGCCCAAGTCCATAAGAAGTAGGAGCCACAATGATTACCATGAACTGCCATCCTGATCACATCAGTTGGAAGATTAAGAAGGACTCACAAAAGTATCTTATCTTATGGTCACGTCAAAGAAGAGTTTTAGTTTGAGTTGTGTTTGTCTTTTATCTATATTGAGTTATTTAATTATGTTAGGACTTATCTTTAACTATTAGAGTTTAGGTGTAATTGGGACAAGGTAGTTTTATTGTAATTGGACTCTACTACCTTCCTCTATTATAAATAGAGATTCATGTGCTTTGATTACAACAAGTTATTGATGTCATTGAAGTATTTCACTTTTTCATAAATTCAACAAAAACCAAGTAGTGTTCTTTAACTAACTCGGTTAATGGAGAGATTTAGCATTGACTCTAAATTATCATTATTCTGATTTTTTTTCCTGAATAACCACTCATAAAATGACTCAATATCAATCTTCTATATCAGGGGACTCTTGTTCCCATGCAAAAATTATTTTTTTTCAATAATCTCCTCATGAACTTGTCTCAGTAAAACAAAATTCCAAACCGACAAAACTATTTTGATAGCTTCTTCTAGACCGAGAGGTATTCATATCCATAAGTTGAATAAGAAAGCATTCACATAATCATCTTCAGATCATCTTCTAAATTTGGACCAGTAACATGAAATAATAAAAATAATGAGGGAACTTATCTCACGCTTTTTTATCTTCCTTCACAAGAAGCCTTCTATGAGTGGTTTTGATTATATCTTTTTAGAACATTCCTTTTGAGGTAGGGATCCTAAATTTAATGCTCGGATACCATGTTGAATTTAGGATCCCTTATATGAAATCACGAGCAAGAAGAAAGAGGGAGAAAAAAGAAAGAGGAGAGAGAGTGTTCTCGGGTAAGGAGAAGAAGAGAGAAAACTGAAAAAGAAAAGAGAGAGGTTAAGCAAGAGAAGAGTTCTTCACGGGAAAGAGAAAAACTTAATCTCACTTTCTTAATTATAATCCATGTACAAGGTCCTCTATTTATAGTAGAGGATGTGGTAGAGTCCATGTATAATTACACTTCATTCTCCTAATTACATTCAATCTCTAACTCTTAAAGATAAGCCTATCATGATAAGCTAACTCAACATAAACTAGAAGTCTACCATAACTCAAATACTAACTCCTTATGAGGACTTGACCTTTAGGATAAGAGGCCAGCTTGTGGCTATCTTGTGGCTCCCACTAGACCTTCTAACCAGCTCGTGACTCTCCTTAGGAGTCCTTGATCTTTCAACCAGCTTGTGTTAGTCCCACTTAATCTTCCCACTTATGAGATAAGACAGCCAGCTCGTGGCAGTCCTACTTGATCTTAAACTCTTCCAACTCATGCCAGATCATGTGATGACTCATCAAGTCATCCCTCATCCTCATGGTGGGTCCCACCAGCTCGTGCAAGCTTGGTGGAACCTACCTTGTAACAATTAGCCTTCGTCCAGTCCGGTTTGCCATGGACTTTAGAACATGTCTCTATAGTGTGGCCTTATCTTCCACAATAGGTGGATTCATTGTAATAGCATGTATCTATAGTGTGGCCATATCTCCCACGCTTAGTGCATTCCTTGCAATATGTTCTAACCAAACCATTCCTTCCACCTCTTCCTTGTCCTCTATAATTTCTGCCATGGCCTCGGCCGCAGTCGGATGATGTTACCCTATTCTCGGAGTACATAGCGGATGATACTTCAGTAGGAGAAAAAGAAGTGTCTAGAATATGAAGTAATGTGGCACATACATCATCAAAAGTGGGAATAGAAGAAGCACTAAGAAGTTGAATTTTAGCAACTTTGAGATACGGTTTAATGTTTACATGGCATATGGCAGTGACTAAGGATTCTTTTTGTTTGTCTTGGACAGAGACATTTGTGGAGGTAGGCTGACCTATTTTTCGTTCTTGAAGAAGGCCTCTAAAGTTAGCCAAATGTTCATAGATATTTTCTCCTTGTTTAGTGCTAAGCCTTCTTTGGAGAATATCATATAGCTTGTGTAAGTTGTTGGAGCTAGAATACAGCTTAGCACATGTCTCCCAAATTTTATTAGCAGTATTAAGATGAATAACATTGCAGACAAGTTCTTCCATGTTGTTTGATGCGAACCAAGGTTGGTTTTACACTGTTATATTGTGGGACCCACCATGGAGTCACAAGCTAGTGGGACCCACCCCAAGGGTTGGTTTTGCTCGGTTATATTGTGGGACCCACTAGCTTGTGTCACTATCGCCGTTTGTGCATTGTTAAACACCTAGCTAATACTACCCAAAAGACCGGCCTGTTAGGAGCAAAAAACATAGGTACTTAACCCAGGACCATAACAGTATACCCCGCCCTCCCGAGCTGACGACCACGGCGGCCTTAACACAGCAACGGGGACCGGGTCAAGAACCCATACTCCCTTACGGAGCCCTGCCAGAGGCGTGCGGTCCACCTGTGCACACGGGGACTCGAAGTCGGGATGTAGCGCCTGCTCTGATACCAAATGTTAAGTACCTAGTCAATACTACCCAAAAGACCGGCCTGTTAGGAGCGGAAGACATAGGTACTTAACCTAGGACCATAACAGGCATCTTCACTATAATAAGGTTCTTGCTTTGCTAAGCAACGGGTCGCGGTTTCCATCCAAACTTGAAAGGTCTTGGGGACGATTACCAGATTTGGTATCAGGTTTCGTCACAGGTTGACGTGGTTCGTATCAGTTGGTATCAAAGCTTTGGTTTATCAGGTTTGCCTATCCTTTGTTTTTGTTTATTTTTCTTCATTGTCAAAAGAAAAAAATCCGAAAAAAAGAGCCAGCGACTGATTTAGCCGTTGTCGAGAAGGAGGAGGAAAAAGATAAAAACAATTCTGAAAAAAAAAAGAACGTCTATTTTAGTTGTTGCCAAGAAGGAGGAGAAAAGAAAAAAAAAGTAGAAGAGAATGATTGGCCGAGAAGGAAGAGGAGAAAGAACAGAAAAAAAAAACAATAAAAGGGGCAAGAGTAACACTAACAAAAACAACAACAACTATAATCAAAAGTATAAGCATAGTAAAGTCGCAATAGTAAGTAGAAGAGTGTAAACTCGATTTGTAAAAACTTCCAAGAAGGTAGCTCCAAAAAACTTTTACTGTTTAGATATTTGTTTGGTTTTCCACAGGTCCCAACACTCAAGACACACAGAGGTGTGTGTTTCCCTAGCATATAGCTTCAGCCATGGGCTCTGTCTACGTTCCGAAAACTCAAGAAGCCCTAACGGCTCTATGGACAACAACGGGCATAAATTCGGAACTCTGGACCGTGCAACTTTAGAGGGTTAAACAATGTCTTTTCTAAGCGTTTGAGATGGATCCAATGTAAGTGAAAACCATTATAAATCTAAAAAGTAAAGTTTAAGGAGTTCCCTCAAGGGAAGTCCCCTAAACTGTAGAAATTAAAGAGAAAGAAAGACGTAGAAGAAATGCATCGATACTTATAAACTGTATTTTAGTCGTTGCCAAGGAGGAGAAAAGAAAAAAAAAAGTAGAAGAGAACGATTGGCCGAGAAGGAAGAGGAGAAAGAAAAGAAAAAAAAAAAAAAAAAAGGGAATCAGAAGAACGACTGAAGCCGTTGCCGAGAAGGAGACGGAGTTTTTACGGTTTTTGCGTCTTTGTTTTCCGTCGCCGAAGGATAACTCTGCGCCTTGCCGAAGAAGGAGAAGTCTGTTCGTGCCGAAGCCGAAGGAGGATAGGAGCTCAGCGCCTTGCCGAAGAAGCGTTCTCGACGCCGTCGCCGGAGAAGGAGAAGCTCAGTCAGCGCCGTTGCCGAAGAAGACGAAGAAAAAAAAAAATTACGCCGGCGAAGACCTCTGAGCCTGTTGGATTATAACCGAGCTCTCGGCTGATTCTTCCGAGTCATTCTGAAGTGTCTTTAGCCTCGGAAAATCACTGGGTTGCCGTCGCTAGTCTTCCGTTCTCGTCGGAGCTGTGAGGTAGATTTCCGCTCTGTTCGGTGCCGTGAGGTAAACGTGAGGGATGATCAGCTGTCGACAAGATTTCCCGAGCTTACCAACGCCGCACTGTTCGGGATGGATCGCAGAAGGAAAGAAGGAAGAAGACGCTGTTGCCCGATTAAAATTTTTCCTAAGTCAGGAAAATTTTAATCAGCTCCGGGTCGGGCCTCTTCAACTCAGTGAGCTGAGTCTCGCGGGGGGCCCCGCTGACTGAACCGAGTCAACCCTGACCAACTCGGACCGGGTCAACTCGGGTAAAAAAAAGAGATTATTCCCAGGCCAACTCGGACCGGGTCAATTCAATGAGTCAACCCAGGTAAAAAAAAAAAAAAAGTGTACTGGACCCATTCTCTTTTGCATATTATTCTAACCTTGTTTGCAGATTTTTTAATCATGTGGCAAGATCAAGAGATTCCATCATCCAGTATTCCAAATCAACAAATGCAAGAATTAATGGGGGAGATGAGACGGATGATGAGGGAGGAGTTAGAATGGACAATCATCATTTGTTCCGAATATCCCACCATAGGAGATATGACCGGAATCGAGAAGCTAGGAACCGGGTAGATCACAACTTGGGAAGTATGAAGATGAAAATTCCTGCGTTTCAAGGCAGAAGTGATCCTGAAGCATACCTCGAGTGGGAAAAAAAGATGGAGTTGGTTTTCGATTGTCACGACTACTCCGAATTCAAGAAGGTAAAACTCGCTACAATTCAATTTAGTGATTATGCTATTGTGAAAAAAGAGGTATGTAGTGCTATTATCGATAGCGGTAGTTACACTAATGTTGCTAGTACTTCCATGATTGAAAAGCTATGGTTCACAACTCTTAAACACCCTCGTCCATACATGTTGCAATGGTTGAATGATAGTGGTGAAGTAAGGGTTACGACACAGGTTGTTGTACCGTTACAAATTGATAAATATGAGGATGAGGTATTGTGTGATGTGGTACTAATGCAAGTTGGACATCTCTTCTTAGGAAGATCGAGGCAATTTGATAAATGTGTGCAACATGACGGCTTCACCAACAAGTACTCATTCGAGCTCAATCAACAAACAATCACTCTATTTCCGATGACACCTAAACAAGTACATGAGGATCAAGTGAGGGTGCAACAATTGAGAAAGATCGACCTTGGCGCGGATTTGATGTCAAATCCTTCTCAAGAGGGGGGTAATGATGCGAACCGAGGTTGGTTTTACATTGTTATATTGTGGGACCCACTATGGAGGTACAAGCTAGTGGGACCCACCACGAGGAGATGTACCAGATTTACTTTACTACAATGTGGGACCGACGATGGTGACACAAGCTGGTGGGACCCACCACGAGATCTCGTGGGACCCACAAGGATATCCACGAGTTGGCAGCTTATCTTAAAAGATCTCATGGAATCCACCACAATATCCACGAGTTGCCAGCTTATCTTAGAAGATCACGTTGGAATTAAATTAGGTTTCTATTTTTAGCCAAGTTACTTAAGTTTTCCTTTAATTGAATGTAATTAGGGGTAGAGATTTATTTACCTAGATTCTACCACGTCCTCCATTATAAATAGAGGACTTGTACAAGGATTAGAAAAATCCTTTGATCATTATTGAAATTGGGAGTTATTCTTCTTGAGTTCTTGAAATAACTTTTAGAACTTATCAAGGATTTCCTTGTGGCGTTCAATATCGACTTATCAAACGGATTGTCTATCCCCGTTTGTGGCGTCTTCACTATACTAAGGTTCTTTCTTTACTAAGCAACGGGTCGCGGTTTCCATCCAAACTTGAAATGTCTTGGGGACGATTACCAGATTCGGTATCGGGTTTCGTCACAGGTTGACGTAGTTCGTATTATTGTTGATAAGCCAACTAATAACCAAAGTATCATTTTTTAACCACTTGTTATAAAAAAATATCCTCTTCATCAATAGATGGTCAACGATTGGTGAGGTGACCAAGAAGATCTTTTGTTATAAGAAACCTGCAAACCGACGTGGACCAACTCATGAAATTTGATACCCCTTGCAAGGATATAGTAGTAATTTTGAGTATGTCACTCATGTGACTCATGTTTTCTTCAGCCATAATAGGCAATTCAATTTAAAAAAAAAACTCCAATCAAATACTAATAAAAAAAACCAAGTAGAGTTCTTCAATTAACTCAGTTAATGGAGAGGCTTAGCATAAAAGTTAAGTAATTATATTTTTGAAATTCAATGAATAACCACTCATAATAGGCTCAATACCAATCTTATTTATCACGGAATCTTGTTACCACAGTGTTGAATTTATGGAAAAGAAAATACTTCATTGACTTATTATAATCAAAGTACATGAACCTCTATTTATAATAGAGGAAGGTAGTAGAGTCCAATTACAATAAACTACCTTTGTCCTAATTACATCCAAACTCTAACATTTAAGATAAATCCTAGCATAATTAAATAACTCAATATAAATAAAATACAAACATAACTCAAACTAAAAGTTCTTTAGGACATGACCATAAGATAAATATGGCTTTGTGAATCCTTATTGATCTTCCAACTTAGGTGATAAGGATGCTAGCTTGTGGTAATCATGGTGGGGTCCTACTTCTTATGGGCTTGGGCCCATCTTATGGGCCTTCTTTGGTTATGTAGCCCATCTTATAATACTCTTAGATATGTGGACCTTCCTTGGTCGTGTGGGCTTGGGCCCTATCTTCCAACACACAGAATTATAACTTTTTATTCATAAATCTCAACATAAACAAGTCTCGGTCAAAAAAATTTCCAAACTGATAAAACTGCCTTGGTAACTTCTTCTAATCTGAGATGCATATATTTCCATAATCTCATAAGATAAAGACAACCATAAAAACATCTCTAAACCAACTTCTAATATCCAAAAATCAAGAGCATGAATCAATAATATCAAAAACAAAGAAACTTATCTCATGAGCTTCAATCTTGCTTCATAAAGAGCCTTCTATGAGCAGCTTTGATCATACCTTCTTAGAACATTCCTTTGACGTGGGTATCCTAAATTTGATGCTTTGATACTATGTGGAATTTAGGACCCCTTTACTAATATCTCGAGCAAGGTGAGAGAGGGAAAAAGGAAAGTAAAAGGAGAGAGAGCTCTCGGGTAGAGAAGAGAGAAGAAAAAGAGTTTAGGCCCCAGAAGAACTATTCACGAGAGAGAAGTGGAGAACTACTTCATTTTGATGATTTATTTCCAAGTAAAACCATCTCTATTTATAGTAGAGGAAAGTAGTAATGTCCAAATAAAATTAAACTACCTTATCCTAATTACATTCAAACTATAACTCTTAAAGATAAGTCAATCATAACAACATAACTCAACATAATTAGAAGACTAACATAACTCAAACTAAACCTATTCTATGAGGATGTGACCATAGGATAACAATGCCAGCTCATGGTCATCTTTGTGAGTCCCAGTTGATCTTCCAACTTATGTGATAAGAATACCAGCTCGTGGTAACTTTGTGGGTCCTACTTGATCTTCAAATCTTCCAACTCATTCCAGCTCATGTTTCTTATCTTCCAACTCATGCTAACTCGTGTGATGACTCTTCTTGGAATCTCACGTTGTTATGGACTCCATAGCATCTAGAGTAACTAATCGACGTAGAGGGTAGACTATATAATTTGCAACTTTTTTTCATTAGCAGGTTTTAATGTAATTTCTTTCAAAACTGATGGCCTATGTTTGGCCTATGTTGGCGTCGTTCCCTAATTCTTTTATAGGGACATCAGGTTATGGAATGAATTAAGCATTGATCAAATTAGTGTAGTGAGATTGGATTCTCTCTCAGACGAGGTCCAAGGCCGAGTCTCCTTTGAAGGCTCATTCTACCCAGCCATTGGGCGTTCGAAGCATTCCAAATCCCTCTCAACCTCAGTATTAAATCTGGAAGCCAGAGGAGATCTCTGGGTGACTCGATCCATGTCAAGGAAACCTAACATCATGGTATCAGACAAGACCACCATTAGAAATTCCTCTTCTCCTACTGATTTGTGTAATCTGATTGAGGAAAATCTTATTGAGGCTCAAAATTGGGTTGATGCACTCCAAACTGACGTTTTCGCGTTGAAAGACACTCTTCAACAACTGATGATTTGAATGGAGGAAGGGTTTGCTCGGATTGCGCCTCCACCAGGAAGTTCCACAAGACCTTCTGACAATCCACCGCCCCGTCCCCCTCCACCTGCAACGCATTTGCATCAACCACCTCCTCCAGCCATGGGAGTCTACGGACCAGGCCACACAACGGTGCCCAGGTATACCAAATTAGAATTTCCCACGTATGATGAGTCCTCGGACCCTCTGATTTGGTTACAACGGTGTGACCAATTCTTTTGGAATCAAAGAACCCAGCCCCAGGACAGGGTTCCCTTAGCTGCCTTCCACATGCTCGACGAAGAGCAGTTGTGGTATCATCAATTTAATTATGAGCATCATGTTTATGATTGGGAAATTTTTAAAGACTACTACATGTTACGGTTTGGTCCACCAGCACACAGCAACCCTCTAGGAGTTTTGGCCAATCTCAAACAAACAGGGTCTATTGAGCATTACCGGAAATTATTTCAAGAACAGCTTGCCTGCGCTAGTCAGTTTGTGCGTCTGAGCCAATATATCCACTTGTTGACCGTCGGCCTGGTTGAGGCACTTCGTCTAGGGGTGGAGTTACATGACCCCCATCTTTAGCACATGCTATGAACTTGGCACGTACACTGGACACCAAACAGCAAATATTGAAAGAATCATTGGGGCGTAGACCCCCCTGGCCAGGTTGAGTGACACCTAGTGCCCCACCAAACCACAACACACCACTACGCCAAGGAACACCTCCTTCCACTACATTAGAGACTACCATGTCCACACCCCCAACACAATCTATTAAACACATTTCCAAATCATAAATGGACCAAAGAAGGGCTTAAGGGTTGTGTTTTAATTGTGATGAAAAATACCGGATGGGGCATGTTTGCAAAAGGCTGTTTTGGTTAGAGGTGGAGGATCCAGAAAATACTACCCCACCAGTGGATGAGGAAGACACCGAAGTGGAGGAACCAACAATTTCCATCCACACCATGACTGGCTTGCACAACACCAATACTATGCAGGTCCACGCTGCCATCCAAAATCTCATGTTACTGGCATTGGTCGACTCGGGCAGCACCCATAATTTCCTCAGCCAACCAGCAGCACAACAGTTGGGCTTGCCACTTCAGCACAATTCTGGCATTTTAGTCTCTGTGGCTAATGGGGACAAGGTTACCAGTGGGGTTATGTTCAGTTGTTACCTTTGTTATTGAAGGACAAACCTTTGTGGATTTTTTGGTCATTCCACTTACTAGGTTTGATTTTGTTTTGGGGATTAAATGGCTGCAATAGTTGGGTCCGATTTTATGGGATTTCTAATCCCTTACTATGAGTTTTACACAAGCTCATCACCAGCTCACACTCCATGGCACCCATGCACAGTTACCGTGACCTATCTAGAATATCAAATTTATGGACTCAGATCACTATCAGTTAAATTCCCTCTTGACAGAATTCGCTGTCTTATTTCAGGAGCCAGCCGCACTTCTGCCCATACAAGCTTGTGACCATCGAATTCGGTTAAAGTTGAGCACCGAGCCAGTAGTTGTACCATAACGTTACCCGCATGTATAGAAAGATGAGATAGAACGACAATGTCAGCAGATGTTAGCTCATGGAATTATTCAGCCCAACCACTCACCATTTTCTTCACCTTTGTTGTTGGTAAAAACATATGACAACTCTTGGCGATTTTGTGTGGACTACAGAGAGCTCAATGCTCGTATAGTAAAGGATAAATTTCCGATCCTGATGGTGGACGAACTATTGGACGAGTAACACGGGGCACAATTATTTACTAAGCTGGACTTGAAATCCGACTACCATCAGATTCGGGTACACCCTGACGAGGTGGAAAAAACTGCATTCTCGATTATCATGGTCATTTTGAGTTCTTGGTTATGCCATTTGGGCTTTCCAACGCCCCTTCCACCTTTCAGGCACTTATGAACGAGGTATTTCGTCCATTCTTATGTAAATATGTCCTGGTATTCTTTGATGATATATTAATTTATAGTAAGAATTGGCAAGACCATCTACAACATTTGAGACAGGTATTCACACTCTTGCGTGCCCATCATCTCTTCCTCAACCAATCCAAATGCGCTATGGGTACTTCAGAGGTTGCTTATCTGGGTCATGTAATATCAGCCTCCAGCATTAAAGTCGACACTAGAAAAATACAGGCAGTTATTGACTGGCCTACATCATAGTCAGTCACGGCCTTAAGGGAATTTTTAGGCCTCGTGGGGTATTACAAGAAGTTCATTCTCGAGTATGGCCAAATTGCCGTGCCGCTTAACAAACTTATTCAAGCGTAATGCCTTCCATTGGTCTGAGACTGCTGCTTCAGCAATTGAAACAAGTATTAGCCTCTGCCCTGGTTCTCCACCTACCCAACTTTGAGGACCCATTTGTGATTGAATATGATGCTTCCGGAGGAGGCATTGGCACGGTCTTATAGCAACAGGGCCACCCCATTGCCTATTTTAGCTGCCACCTTGCTCCGCACCACCACAAGTTAGCTGCCTATGAAAGGGAACTTATCGGTCTAGCAAAAGCCTTTCAGCATTGGAAGCCTTATTTATGGGGTCGACCTTTTGTGATACAGACAGACCACTACAGCCTAAAATACTTGTTGGAGCAACGCCTTACTACTTCGCCATAGCAACATTGGCTAAGCAAATTAATGGGGTTTTTAGGTGGAGTACAAACCAAGACATCTTAATCGGGGGGCTGATGCCTTGTTCCGCAGGGACTTAGTGGAATCACAGCTGCATGCCATAAGTCAAACCTGATCACTTTTGCTCGATTCCATACGTGATGACATTCAGCAACATCCTGAGCTTCTGCAATTGTATGACAAAATCGAACAGCATACTATGGACATCAACTGGGAAATTCAGGACCCCCTCATATTGTATAAGCGTCGCATCTATCTCCAACACACTTCCACACTCCTCAGCAGCATTATCTCTTCCTTTCATGACAACACGCATGAAGGCCAGCAGAAGACACATTTTCGTCTATTGGAGGGGCATGAAAAGGATGATAGCTGAGTATGTAGCTGCGTGCCAGGTTTTCCAATGAAACAAATCAGAATCGTTAAACCCTACAGGCCTGCCGCAACCTCTTCAGCTACCTTCACAGGTATTGGCAGATATTTCCATGGACTTTATCGATGTCCTTCCAAAATCTTCCAGCAAATCCATTATCCTGGTAGTGGTGGATAGGTTCTCTAAATATGGGCACTTCATGGCCCTAGCACATCCGTATACAGCGATCCATGTCGCTCAAATTTTCATGGACCAGATTATCCACCTTCATGGTTTACTAGAGTTCATCACCAGTGACTGTGATGTAGTCTTCACCAGTAACTTCTGGAACTAACTATTCACATTGCAAGGCACCAAATTAGCCTTCTCCTCAGCCTACCACCCTTAGACCAATGGGCAAACAGAGGTGGTCAACCACAACCTAGAGATGTATTTGCGATGTTTCGTTGGTGACTCTCCACGCAGTTGGGTCCGATGGTTCACCTGGGCCGAGTATTGTTATAACACCTCTTACCACACAACGCTGGCAACCACACCGTTCAAGGTGGTCTATGGACGAGACCCCCTCATTTCTTATCATATGAACCTGGGTCGTCTCGGTCGCAGCGCTAGACCAGGCTTTAGAGGAATGGGATACCATGCTCATGGAGGTTAAAGCTCACTTGCAACTCACTCAGGACACTATGAAGCACATCTATGACAAGCGCCATCGTCCTCTTTCATTTGCTCCGGGAGATTATGTATGACTTAAACTCCAACCCTACCGCCAGCTTTCCATTGCCGTATCCAAAAGGCACAAAATTTCTCCCAAATTTTATGGTCCCTTCTAGGTGTTGCAACATATTGGCAATGTGGCTTATTGCTTGTAACTTCCACCAGACGCCAAGATCCATGACGTCTTCCATGTCTCTCTCTTGAAGTCCTTCTGGGGCGACTCTCCGTTGTTGCACACCCCTTTGCCATCGGTAAAAGATGGATGGCCTCTTCCTACTCCAGTGTAGGTCCTGAATTCTCACCATGTCCAGGGAGCATGGGAGGTTTTAGTTTAGTGGGCTGACAAAGACCTGGTCAAAGCTTCCTGTGAGCCACTCGAGTTCTTCTAGGCCCTATACCCCACTTTCTAGCTTGAGGACAAGCTCTTTCTCCAGGAGAGGGGTGATGTTATGGACTCCATAGCATCTAGAGTAACTAGTCGACGTAGAGGGTAGACTATATAATTTTCAGCTTTATTTCATTAGTAGGTTTTAATGTAATTTATTTCAAAACTGATGGCCTCTTGTTTGGTCTATGTTGGCGTCATTCCCTAATTCTTTTATAGGGACGTTAGGTTATGGAATGAAGTAAGCATTGATCAAATTAGTGTAGTGAGATCGGATTCTCTCTCAGATGAGGTCCAAGGCCGAGTCTCCTTTGAAGGCTCATTCTACCCCAGCCATTGGGCGTTCGAAGCATTCCAAATCCCTCTCAACCTCAGTATTAAATCTGGAAGCCAGAGGAGATCGCCGGGTGACTCGATCCATGACAAGGGAACCTAACACACGTCCTCATGGTGGTCCCACTAGCTTGTGCAACCATGGTGGGTCAACCAGCCACTTTGTTTTGGACTCTATAGCTAGCCGAGTCACTCAGAGGCGTCATGGTTAATTCTCCTAGCAATATCTAGTGTTAGTACAAATTAAGTCTGCAACTTATGGATAAATGTAGCCGTAGTTGCGTAGATTGTAATTTTTCTATTTCACACACCTTTGTAGTTGGAAAACCTATTTAGAGGGCAATAGAAAGTGTTGAATTTAGGACCCCATGAATAATACCTCAAGCAAGGGGAGAGAGAAAGAAAAAAATGAAAAAGAGCTAGGCTCTCGGGTAGAGAGAAACGATAAGGAAAATAAAGGAGATTAGAGAAAGAACACTTACACATGAGAGAAGAGAAAAAAAGAAGAGACTTGCTTGATTGAATTTCGAGTTACAATCACCTCTATTTATGGTTGAGGAGGTGATAGAGTCCATGTACAACTAATCTTAGGACTCCTAATTACATTCCAACTAGAACTCTCTAAGATAAGCCTATCATGATAAGATTACATTATCTATTAAAGAGACTACTTTAACTCAACTTCTAACTCTTCTTTAATCATGTGAAAAAGATAGAAAGAAAGCTAGTGATCTTATCTTTGTGGGTCCCACATGATCTTCCAGCTCATGTCGATAAAGATACCAGCTCGTGGTATCTTTTTGGGTCCCACTTGATCTTTAAATCTTCTATTTAATTCCAGCACATGTTCCTTATCTCTTAGCTTGAGCTACTTTGTATGAGGACTCTTGTTGATACTTCTCAAGCTCATGGTGGGTTCCTCTAGCTTGTGTAGCCATGGTGGGTCCCACATTATAACACTCCCCCTCAAGCAAGGGGTGAGAAAACATCGTAGAAGCTCAACTTGCTACAAATGTTGGACAAAATTTTTTGAGTGACTGGTTTGGTGAGAATGTCTGCAACCTGGTTCTATGAAGATACATGTTGGAGAGATAAGATGCCTACGAACTGATGTGGACCAGTTCATAAAATTTGATACCCCCGTAAGGGTATAGTGGTGATTCTGAGTATGTCACTCTTGTGACTCATATTATCTTCAGCCATGGTAGGCAAATAGTGTAAAATATTTCTCCAATCAAGTAATCAAAATATGACCAAGTGGAAGGCTTTAACCAACTCGGTTAATGGAGTGCTTAGCATAAAAGTTAAGTAATTAATTTTAATGGATAATGAATTTTAAAAGGCTCAGCATCATCCTTCTTTATCTTGGGAATCTTTTTTCCATAGATTTATAAAAAAAAATCCAATATGCACAGATCTCGGTCAAAGTATTGTGCAAACCGACAAAAAACTGCCTTGATAATCTCTTCTAATCAAAGATAATCCAAGATGCATATATTCTCATAATTTAATAAGATGAAAACACATATAAGTACATCTCTTAACCAGCTCTTAAAACCTAAAACCAGTTGCATAAAATTAATAATATCAGAAATAAATACTTATCTCATGAGCTTCAATCTTGCTTCATAAGGAGCCTTCTATGAGCAGCTTTTAATCATATCTTCATAGAGCATAATGGGGATCTTAAATTGGTAGCTCTGATCCCATGTTGAATATAGGACCCCATGAATAATACCTCGAGCAAGGAGAGAGAGAAAAATAAAAAAAGGAAAAAGATATAGGCTCTTGGGTAGAGGGAGAAGACGAAGAAAATGTTGAATTTAGGACCCCTTTTCCATAATCACGAGCAAAAGAAAGAAGAAAAATAAAGATAGAAAATGGGAGAAGAGCTCTCGAGTAGAGCATAAAAAATTAAAAGAGAAAGGATGAGTTGTGCCGAGCAAGGAGAGGGAGAGAGAGAAACAAACTCGGGTTTGAATGTGTTGCTTGTTTAATTCCTAATTACAACCTCTCTATTTATAGGAGAGGAGGAGGCAGAGTCCTCATACAAGTTGTCATTCAATTCTAATTACATTCTAACTCTAACTCTTCAATATAAGTAAGTCCCAATATAAGTAAGTCTATTCAAACTAAAACTCCTAGAAGACTAATTGGAGTAGAACTAGGAGTTCTTTATTATCCACGTGAATATAAGGGATAAGCCAGCTCGTGGCCTTATCCTAGTGAGCCCTCATGATTCTCCAACGTACCTTGATAATTGTGCCAGCTCGTGTGATCTTGTGGGCCCCACTTGATCTTCAAGTCTTCTAAATCAACTTAGCTTGTGCTTCTTTATTCCTTTACTCGAGCTTGCTTTGGGAGAGGACTCTTCTTGGTGTTCCAAGTTCTCTAGGATTCTTCTTGATGACCAACGTTCTCATGGTGGGTCCCACCAGCTCGAGCAACATGGTGGGCCGCACATTGTAACACTCCCCCTCAAGCTGAGAGTGAGAAGATGTCATAAACACCCAGCTTGCTGCATATGGTAGACATGATCTTGTGATTGATTGGTTTGGTGAGGATGTCTGCAACTTGATTTTGTGAGGAGATGTGCTGCAGGGATAAGAGACCAGTTTGGAATTTTTCTTGTATAAAGTGGCAATCAACTACAATATGCTTTGTCCTCTCATGGAAGACTGGATTCGATGCAATATGTATTGCTGCTTGGTTGTCACAATATAGATCCATTGGAGCTTCTTTATAAAATCCCAATTCAGTGAGAAGGGACCTTATCCATAAAAGTTCACTTACAGTGTGTGCCATGGCTCTGTATTATGTTTCTGCACTGGACCATGCTACCGCATTCTGTTTTTTGCTTCTCCATGTAACCAGATTTCCTCCAACCATCATGCAAAATCCAGAAGTAGATTTTCTATCATCTGGGGATCCAGCCCAGTCTACATCCACAAATCCCTCAATGTTGAAGTGTCCATGTTTTTTATAGAGGAGCCCCTTTCAGATAACGTAGTATCCTCTCAAGTGCTTGCCAATGACTAAGTTGTGGCTTGTGCATGTACTGACTTACCACACTTACTGCATATGAAATATCTGACCTCGTTACACATAGGTAAATAAGACACCCTACTAACCTTTGATATTTTCCAATATCCACATCTTCTCCAGTGCCTCCACATAACTTTGTATTTGCATCCATAGTAGTGTCTACCGGTTTGCATCCCAACATACTTGTTTCTTCTAGTAGATCAAGGGCATATTTTCTTTGGGATAGAATAATCCCATGTCTGGATTTTAAGACCTCAATACCCAAAACATATTTGAGTAATCCAAGATCCTTTGTCTTAAATTCATCACATAATTTTTCTTTTATTTTTTGAATGCCCTCAGAGTCACTTCCTGTTAAAATGATATCATCAACATAAACAGCTAGAATCACCTGACCTCTTGCTGTGTTCTCAATAAATACTGAGTGGTCTGTAGAGCATCTGTAAAAACCTGCCCGTATGATGGCTTGACTAAAATTTTCAAACCATGCCCGTGGGGATTGCTTTAGCCCATATAGAGATTTTTTAAGGCTACATACGGACTCCCCCTCAACCACATATCCAGGTGGTTGTTGTATATAATTTTTTTTTTATATCGCCATTGAGAAAGGTGTTTTGACATCCAGTTGATATATTGGCCATGATGAATTAGCTGCCAAGGATAATAATATACGTACCAAGGTTATTTTTGTGTTATGGACTCAATAAGACTGAGTCATCTACTTTACTTTTATTATTTATGTTGCTTTTAATTTCGAATTTTATTGATTTGTAATAAGACTTAAAGGTAGGGGTAGAATTGGGTTTAATAACCCTAACCTATGTTGATGTTAATTACCCTATTTAAGGGGTAAGGATGGAGAAATAAAGCAAGTTCGGAATTAGCATAAACTAGGGTAATTTAGGTTCCTTCTAGGCTCTCTATTCTAGGGTTCTTGGTGTGAACTCTCTTGGGGGTTTGCTGCATCCATTGGGGAGTCTTTGAGGAGATCTTGGAAGGAAAAGGAGGAGGAATCAGCCTTCTCTTCCATGCTGCAATAGTCATCCATCTCTTCCACGAACCAGTAGTGAGGGAAGGAGGATTTGGTTGAGTCTTAGCATCAAGAAAGGGATTTTCGAGTTGCTGAATTGAAGGAGGTCTTCAAGAGGTATTTTTATCTATCTTTTTCGAGTTTAGAAGAGCTAGAGACTGCCCTCTTTACATTCAGCATTGGTAGTTGCATGAATTTAGAAACCCTACTCATTGATGTGAGGTATAAAGTGGGGTTTCATAATTGGATCCTTAAAACAGTCTCTTGCTTGAATTGGTGCATTCATAATTAAGAAAAGGAAACTCCTTTTCAAGGGGAATGAATTCAGTAAAGGAAAAGGGGTTGTTCTTGAGTAATTACAGCAAGTAAAACCCTCTTCACATGAATCATAAAAGAGGGGTTTCATATCTGAGTGCTTAAACAGTCCTTTAACTTGCTGGTTGCATCTATAATTGAGAAAAGGAAACTCCTTTTCAATTATAACGTGTGAGGGAAGAAAAAGATAGTTTCTTTTCACAAAAACGTGTTAAGAAACCCTCTAACAGTGTTGGATTCATATTCAACTCGCCGAGTTACTAGATCCATGGCTAGGGACCATAACAACTTGGTATCAGAGCAGGGTAACCCGGTAGAGAGAAGCCCCAATGAATACTTTGAATTACTTGAAAGAAAATTTGATATTGTCCTAGAGAGGTTCTCAAAAATTGATATCGATATGGAGACCTTGAAGGGAAGGATGGATAGCATGGAGAATGGTCTAACTACTGGCAAGAAATTTGCTGCATTGGAGGAGAAGTTCACTCTCAGTTTGGAAACTTTGAAAGGAAGGATGGATAGCATGGAGACTGGTCTGAGCACTAGCAAGAACCCAATTCCGGGAGACCATTCGCAGATAAGAGGGGGAGATGAGTTTACTAGACACACGAGTTTCTCGGGTCAGCAAGGACCCTTCATTACGGGGGGACACCTCAACCATGGGGGAGGGACTGTACCCCTCATTCCAGATCAGAGAGGAGGGGACCATTCGTATAACAGAGGGGGAGATGAATTTCCGAGGCGCACGAGTTTTTCAGGACAGCAAGGACCCCTCATTCCGGGGGGACACTTCTACCAGGGGGGAGGCACTGTTTCGAGGTATACTAAAATGGAATTCCCTACTTATAATGGGTCAGAAGACCCTTTGATATGGTTGTATCGATGTGAAAATTTTTTTAGCCATCAGCGAGTCCCAACCTATGACCGAGTCAACGTAGCTGTTTTCCACTTACTAGGGGAAGCACAACTTTGGTACCAGCTAGTTGAGGTTGATAGCGAGGTGGTAGATTGGGATGAATTTAAGCGACTGTGTTCTCTCCGTTTTGGTCCTCCGGCTTACAGTAACCCTTTGGGAGATTTGGTTTTACTACGCCAAACTGGGGCCGTGGAGCAATATCAAAAATTATTCCAGGAAAAATTAGCACAAGCCAGCAGTATGGTAAAAGTGGATCAGCAAGTTGCGCTATTTACAGCAGGACTGACAGAGGCCTTAAAGCTTGAGGTGGAGCTCTATGCACCTGTTGACTTATCCAGCGCTATGAATATAGCTCGTGCTTTAGAATTGCGACAACAGGCACAACACAGGCGACCTCCAGGGTCAGGGGAGCGCATTCCTCCGAGAAACAACCCGGGTATTACTTTGACAGGGGATCTGAGATCTAGTCATCCTACAACTCCTTATATAAAAAAATTGACAAGTGCTGAGATGGCAGAACGGCGGGCTAAGAATCTATGTTACAACTGTGATGAACCATATCGGGTTGGGCATCAGTGCAAAAGATTGTTTTTGATCGATAAGGTTGAAGATGAGGATATTGAGGTGACAGAGGATATGATTGAGGAAGAACCACCGGACATCTCCCTGCATGCCATTACTGGGCAGCAATCGGCCACAACTACTCAAAATGGGAGCGGCTCGACAACTTTCACCAGGTCTACCCAGCTTCCGAGCTTGAGGTCAAGCTCGATCTCCAATGGGGGGCAGATGTTATGGACTCAATAAGACTGAGTCATCTACTTTACTTTTATTATTTATGTTGCTTTTAATTTCGAATTTTATTGATTTGTAATAAGACTTAAAGGTAGGGGTAGAATTGGGTTTAATAACCCTAACCTATGTTGATGTTAATTACCCTATTTAAGGGGTAAGGATGGAGAAATAAAGCAAGTTCGGAATTAGCATAAACTAGGGTAATTTAGGTTCCTTCTAGGCTCTCTATTCTAGGGTTCTTGGTGTGAACTCTCTTGGGGGTTTGCTGCATCCATTGGGGAGTCTTTGAGGAGATCTTGGAAGGAAAAGGAGGAGGAATCAGCCTTCTCTTCCATGTTGCAATAGTCATCCATCTCTTCCACGAACCAGTAGTGAGGGAAGGAGGATTTGGTTGAGTCTTAGCATCAAGAAAGGGATTTTTGAGTTGCTGAATTGAAGGAGGTCTTCAAGAGGTATTTTTATCTATCTTTTTCGAGTTTAGAAGAGCTAGAGACTGCCCTCTTTACATTCAGCATTGGTAGTTGCATGAATTTAGAAACCCTACTCATTGATGTGAGGTATAAAGTGGGGTTTCATAATTGGATCCTTAAAACAGTCTCTTGCTTGAATTGGTGCATTCATAATTAAGAAAAGGAAACTCCTTTTCAAGGGGAATGAATTCAGTAAAGGAAAAGGGGTTGTTCTTGAGTAATTACAGCAAGTAAAACCCTCTTCACATGAATCATAAAAGAGGGGTTTCATATCTGAGTGCTTAAACAGTCCTTTAACTTGCTGGTTGCATCTATAATTGAGAAAAGGAAACTCCTTTTCAATTATAACGTGTGAGGGAAGAAAAAGATAGTTTCTTTTCACAAAAACGTGTTAAGAAACCCTCTAACAGTGCTGGATTCATATTCAACTCGCCGAGTTACTAGATCCATGGCTAGGGACCATAACATTTTGCCACTGGAGAGAATGTCTCATCATAATAAATGCCACAACATTGAGTGTATCCTTTAGCAACCAGTCGAGCATTCAGTCGTACAATAGTCCCATCCGGATTATGTTTAATTATATAAACCCACTTGTAACCAATGGATTTTTTGTTTGTAGGTAGAGGAACCAATGACCATGTATGATTCTCATTGAGTGCCTTCATTTCTTCATCCATTGCTGCCTTCCACCCTGGATCTTATAGAGAATTCTGATATGACTGTGGAACAAATATGGAGGAAATAGAAGAAAGAAACTGACAACATAGATGTGAGAGGCGATGATGAGACACAAAATTGGAGATAGGATAAGTAGAAGGTTGAGTGCATGAGCGAGGTTTTTTTCTTATAGCAATAGGATGAGTATCAAATTGAGGATCAAAAATGACTGGTGATGAAGGACTTACCTCTGGTGGATCCGACAACTCGGCAGGTGTGGTATCGGCCACTATCTCTGGGCGCTGAACAATCTCTGTATCACGAGGCACAACCGGTCGAGGAGAACTTGGTCCTGATGACATACCAAGTGGAGTGCTATCAGAATAATATGAGGAATCTTCAAAGAATGTTACATCCCTGGACACAAATAAATGTTGCAAAGAGGGACTGTAACAAACATAACCCTTTTGTGTTCGAGAGTATCCCAAAAAGATACACTTTATAGATTTAGGGCCAAGTTTGTTGTGTCTAGGTAAAGTATTATGAACAAAACATTGACAACCGAAGACTTTCAATGGTAATGCAAATGGATCATCATGTGGTAAAAGTTTAGAGTAGGGGATTTATTCCCTAAAACTGTAGACGGTAGACGATTTATAAGAAAACATGCTGTAAGGACAGCTTGGGGCCAATAAAAATATGGAACTTTCATGGCATATAAAAGACCTCGAGCTTCCTCAAGAATATGACAATTTTTTCATTCGGCTACACCGTTTTGTTGAGGAGTGTAGGCACATGATGTCTGATGGATAATGCCATTATTTTGACAAAATGAGTCAAGGTCTTTTGAAATATACTCTTTGGCATTATTAGACCGGAGGATTTTTATCTTCTGACCAAATTGAGTGAGTAATATCGCATAAAATGATTTAAAAATAGATGGTATCTCAAAACGCTCATTGAAAATAAACAACCAAGTTGTGCGAGTGAAATCATCAATAAAAGTGATAAAATATTTGGCTTGAGAAATATTAGAGACACTCAAAGGCCCCAAAACATTAGTATGAATCAATGAAAAAGGAATGCTACTTTTGACTTCTGGACGAGGAGGGTATGTACTCCTTTGATGTTTACTTAACTGACATACCTCACGGCTGAATTTTGACCTTATCTTAAGAGATGGAAACATATGATGAAGAGATTGTATGGAAGGATGTCCCAACCGATTATGCCATAATCGTGTCTCATTCTCAATAGTAGACACCATATTGACCTTTGGCACATCCAAGTAGTAGAGCCCCCGTTGTTCATGGCCTCCACCAATCACCTGCTTCGTTATAAGATCCTGAAAAACACATGAAGTAGGTGTGAAGGTAACCGAGCAATTAAAATATTTTGTAAGCTAACCCATAGAGAGCAAGTTTAAAGGAAAGGAAGGAATAAAAAGAATATCATTGAGCGGAAGTGATGGGGTAAAAGAAGTTGAACCTTTTCCTTGGACTTTGGTTTGAGAACCATCAGCTATGGTAGCAAACTTGTGTGAAAGACTAAGAGAAAAGGAATGTAATAAAGTTTTGTTACCTGTAAGATGCTCGTAGGCTCCTGAATCAATTATCCAGGATGAAAAGGAGACAGATAGCATACTTGAAGCAGTAGTGGCAGAGGGGCTAGTAGAAGACCCTAGCATGGTCTTTATCTTCTGAAATAATTCATACTCTTCATCAATAATACTTTTTTGTGCAGCTGGGGGATTGTTTTCTTGTGCATTACATATGAGGGCTTGATTAGCCCTTGTCGATTCTAACTTGTCTTTCGCTTTGTAGCATATTTCTATATTGTGGCCATATCTACCACAGTAAGTGCATGGCCTATAACGGCACTGGTCTATAGTGTGGCCCCAAAATTTGCAATGAGCACCTTTAATATCATCCGTTCGGCCAGCACTATAACCTCTTCTTTTTCTCATATTCTCATCAGCCATGATAGGCTCTTTTTTTCAAAAAAGCTTCATATAATTTCACCAAGTAGCACTTTTTCAATCAACTCAGTATATGTAAATATAGCATCAATGCTAATTATATTTTTTTCCCATAAACCCACTCATAAGAGGCTCAATAGCAATCTTCAATATTAGGGAAATCTTATCCCACGAAAAACATTCTATGGTGACACAAAACAATTGCATAAATTTGGATTTTTCAATACAATAGAATACCAGCATGACCTTTGATTCTTCCAATTCGAATATATCTTTCAATATAGATCAGATTGACAAGAAATTTTTTCCCTCTGAAAGTAGAATTAAATAAATTTCATCCAATTATAATATCTCTTCATAAAATATAATTATTGGAAGATAAATAATCTGATAGGTTTCGGTCTCTATCTGGCAGAACTAAGTTCTGTTTCTCCTGTTTTTCTAGAACGACCATCGACTCTTCCAAGATCAATATCTTCTTATAAAAAAATCATAACGAGAATTGGTTAAATAGGTCAGAAAATAGAATTACAGATATTTCTTTTGATATATATTTATTCATATAAAGTCTAGTTCTTGGTTGCAAAAAAACCTCAGAATTTGAAGATTGCTGCTACTGCTCGAACCTTTTCGTAATCTGACCTTTGCTCATTCAAATATCGATATCTCTCTGTAGATAACTCCGATTGGAACAGATAGTTCTTCTTTCGAAAGTAGACTCAAATATATTTCTTCTAACATATAATTTTCAATATGAAAAACTACGTGAGTCTTTTTTCACAAGAGCCTTCTTTGAGTGGTGTTGATCATTACTTTTCTAGAGCAATCTTTTTGTCGAGGGATCCTAAATATGTTGCTCTGATACCATGTTGAATTTAGGACCCATTTTACATAATCATGAGAAAAATAAAGAAGAAATAAAAAGAGAGAAAATGGGAGAAGAGCACTCGGATAGAGCAGAAAAAATTAAAGAGGAAAGGATGAGTTGCGCCAAGCATGGAGAGGGAGAGAGAGAAACAAACTCGGGATTGAATGTGTTGCTTGTTTAATTCCGAATGACAACCTCTCTATTTATAGGAGAGGAGGAGGTAGAGTCCTCATACAAGTTGTCATTCAATCCTAATTACATTCTAACTCTAACTCTTCAATATAAGTAAGTCTCAATATAAGTAAGTCTATTCAAACTAGAACTCCTAGAAGACTAATTGGAGTAGAACTAGGAGTTCTTTATTATCCACGTGAATATAAGGGATAAGCCAGCTCGTTACCTTATCCTAGTGAGCCCTCATGATTCTCCAGTGTACCTTGATAATTGTGCCAGCTCGTAAGATCTTGTGGGCCCCACTTGATCTTCAAGTCTTCTAAATCAACTCAGCTTGTGCTTCTTGATTCCTTTACTCGAGCTTGCTTTGGGAGAGGACTCTTCTTGGTGTCCCAAGTCCTCTAGGATTCTTCTTGATGACCTACGTCCTCATGGTGGGTCCCACCAGCACGAGTAACATGGTGGGCCCCACATTGTAACAGAAAATAAAGGAGATTAGAGAGAGAGCACTTCACACGAGAGAGGAGAAAAAAAAAGAGACTTGCTTGATTGAATTCTGAGTTACAATCACCTCTATTTATAGTTGAGAAGGTGATAGAGTCCATGTACAAGTAATCTTAGGACTCCTAATTACATTCCAACTAGAACTCTCTAAGATAAGCCTATCATGATAAGATTACATTATCTATTAAAGAGACTACTTTAACTCAATTTTTAACTCTTCTTTAATCAAGTGGACAAGATAGAAAGCCAGCTTGTGTTCTTATCTTTGTGGGTCCCACATGATCTTCCAACTCATGTTGATAGAGATACCAGCTCGTAGTATCTTTGTGGGTCCCACTTGATCTTCAAATCTTCTATTTAATTTCAGCACATGTTCCTTATCTCTTAGCTCAAGCCACTTTGTATGAGGACTCTTGTTGACACCTCTCGAGCTCATAGTAGGTCCCACCAGCTTGTGTAGCCATGGTGGGTCCACATTGGAACAGAAAGGAAATAGACAAGTCTGTTAAGCACCTAGCCAATACTACCCAAAAGACCGGCCTGTTAGGAGCGGAATACATATGTACTTAAACCAAGACCATAACATCACACCCCACCTTCGCGAGCCGACGACCACGGCGGTAGAACGACACTGGCCCAACCCGGTGGCCTACTCTAGTGGCGGCCTACTCCTAGTGCCCCTTTGCAGTTCTCCAGGTCGCCCCCTCCGCTAGGTCTACTAGTACTTTTAATCCAGCCTTTGCACGCCCTGGGACTCGAACTCGCGACGTGGGAGCCCGCTCTGATACCAAATGTTAAGCACCTAGCCAATACTACCCAAAAGACCGGCCTATTAGGAGCGGAAGACATAGGTACTTAACCCAGGACCATAACAAAGTCTTGAATTGGGTAAACAAGGGTTGGCATTTTCCTCTAATGAACCCTAGGATTGGCATTCTCCTTCATTGAACCCAAGGTATAGGTTCCCTTAAAACGAATCTGATTCAATCTTCTCCTCCATTCTAATTCTTAGGGCGACCTAGAGGATTTGATAAAGAAGAACTCATTCCCTCAACACTGGATAGTCCTTCTCAGTGCCATGTTACAATTTCCATGACTCGGGACCATAACAACTTCGTATCAGAGTAGGTGAACATGGGTGATTCAACCAGAAGTGACGAGTTGAGAACAATTGCCAAAGAGATGCAGGTAGAGAATGAGGTGTGAGTGACAACGTGGGAGACTAGATTTACCCAGCAATGGAACAGTAGATTCAAACAACAGATGGAACAAATCATGAGTAGGGTTTCGGATATAGTGGTAGGAAGAAATCCATCCTAGATCAAAGGGGTGAAGACAACTGCGCACATAGGTTTCCCTGCGTATGGTGGAGGTTCAGTGCCCAAGTACACAAAATTAGATTTTCCCATTTTCACTGGGATTGATGACCCCTTAATTTGGTTACACCGATGTGAGAAATTTTTTTCCATTCAAAGAACAACTGAATTTGATAAGGTGGGGTTGGCCGCATTCCACATGCTCGATGAAGCATAGTTGTGTTCATCAAGTAGAATTGGAAAGACTAGTGTTAGATTGGGGGGAATTTAAGGAGTTATGCTCTATATGATTTGGGCCGCCAAGACACACCAACCCGTTGGGGGACTTGGTCATGTTGAGATAGACCAGATCCGTAGAACTTTATTAGAAATAGTTTCAAGAACAATTGGCTTGAGCAAGCAGGATGGTTAGAGTCGACCAACAGGTAAGTTTGTTTACAACAAATCTTAATGAATATTTGTGCTTAGAGGTGGAGCTCCACGCACCTACTGATTTGGCCCAAGCAATGAATTTAGCTCGAGCACTGGAAGCAAGGCAAAAATTTCAAATTTGGAGGACTGGTTGGCAGGGGGGGGACGATTCGCCTCATTTGACATTTCCAACCGTGCAGCTGCCAAAAAATACTCCAATTACTAGTTTGGCAGCAGATACAAAGACCAGCAGGCCAACATCCCAATACATACAAAAATTAACCAAATTAGAGATGGTTGATCGCAGGGCAAGGAAACTATGTTATAAATGTGATGAACCCTACACGGCAGAACACCAATGTAAAAAAAAAAATTGGTTGGAGTTAGATACATTGGAAGTTGAGGAAATGAATGAAGGACCTCAAGAGGAGGAAGAACCAGCAATTTCTTTGAATGCAATTACTAGACAGAAATCAGCTAAAACAATGGGCATTGGTTCAAGAACATAAACTAGTGGGATTAATGGACTCCGAAAGTACCCACAATTTCTTAAGAATAACAGCTGCTAAACATCTTCAACTTGGGATCCAGCCTCAACCCATTGCCACGGTTTTATTTTCCAATGGAGACAGAGTCCCTAGCTATGGGGTCAACAAGGTGGTAAAAATTTTCTATTGGTAACACTCATTTTAGTACTGATTTTTTTGTCATACCATTAGCTGGATTTGATAAGGTACTTGGAATCAAATGGTTGCAAACCTTGGGCCTGATTTTGTGGGATTTTACTTCTTTAACTATGAGTTTTGTGTCTGGGGATGCCAAGTAATGTTACAGGGTAGTCAAGCTGAAATGGCACAACAAATCCTCCTATTCCACAAACAGGACCTACCAGGCAGCAATTTAGAGAAGTTATTGGAAGCGTTTACGGACTTATTTCAGGAGCCTTTCGGGTTGCCTCCCTTGAGGTACTGTGATCATCGAATTTGTTTGAAACCCGGATTAGATGTAGTGGTTGTCCGACCATATAGGTATCCGCACCTCCAAAAGGATGAAATTGAACGCCAATGCAAATTAATGCTGGAACAAGGCCTCATCCGACCCAACCGATCACCATTCTCCTCTCAAGTCCTCCTTGTGAAGAAAAATGATGGCACCTAGAGATTTTGAGTGGACTACAGGGAGTTAAATGCAAAAATAGTCAAAGACAAGTTTCCCATACCCATGGTGGATGAGCTATTGGAAGAATTGCATGGTTCTCAATTATTTACCAAGTTGGATTTACGATCAGGCTATCATCAAGTTAGAATGCATCCTCCAGATATGGAGAAAACAACATTCCATACTCACCATGGACATTTCGAATTCGCGGTGATGCCATTCGGTTTATCTAATGCACCTTTAACTTTTCAAGCCTCGATGAATGAGGTATTTCATGACTATCTCCAAAAGTTTGTGTTAGTCTTCTTTAATGATATTTTAATTTACGACAAGTTAGGGGACCACCCTTTGGAAGATTTATGTCTTGTTTTAACTTCTCCGAGCACATCATCTCTACTTGAAACACTCTAAATGTTCATTTGGGAAACCCCAAGTTGCATATCTTGGCCACATAATCTCAGCAAAGGGGTGTGATAGTAGACCCAAAAAAAATTAAAGCAGTTATGGACTGTCCACAACCGCACAACATATCAGCCTTAAGAGGATTTTTGAGGTTAGCAGGATATTTTCGAAAGTTCATAAAAAATTATGGGACATTGGCCATACCCTTGACCAATCTTCTCAAATGCAATGCCTTCAATTGGAGCACAACCGCTACAAGCTCCTTCAATGAACTCAAACAGGCATTAGCTTCTACCCCAATCCTGCAATTACCTGACTTTAAGGCCTTATTTGTGGTAGAGTGCGATGCTTCCGAGGGAGGTATTGGGGCGTTTCTTCAACAAACTCCGCATCCCATTGCCTATTTTAGCCCCCAATTAGCGGAACATCATAAGAAGTTACCCGCTAATGAATGAGAGCTTATTGGATTGGCCAAGGCTATTCAACATTGGCAGCCATACTTGTGGGGACGAACCTTCCTCATCCGCACTGATTATTACAACCTCCAATTTCTAATGGAGCGATGGATCTCTACTTCTCCACAACAACATAGGTAACATAAGGTGGGGAAATTGAATAAGGTGGTTGTCACCTTATCAATATGTCTGGATGAACAACAAGTCTATGCAATTAGTTAGCCAAAGTCTCTCCTGTTAGACTCCATTACGGAGGAAAATCAGAATACTCCAACACTCCAGGAGCTATCTCATAAGATTAAGGATGGTACTATGGACTTCAAGTAGTCTCTTCGGGACAAAATCATACTATATGACAATCGAATATACTTACCACACTCATCACCCTTGATTGCAATAATCTTATCCACTTATCATGATAGCACCCATGAAGGTGTTCGCAAGACGTTGCAACAGATTCGAGCCAATTTTTATTGGAAGGGCATGAAGTCAGCAATTGAAGATTATGTGATCTCCTGTCAAGTATGCCAATGCAACAAGATAGAACATTTAAGCTCAATTAGCATCCTTCAACCACTTGCCCTTCCCACACAAGTTTTGGCTGATCTTTCCATGGACTTTATTGATGACCTCCCCAAAAATTCAGGCAAATCCGTCCTCTTTGTGGTGGTTGATAGATTTTCCAACTACTCTCACTTTATACCATTGGCTCATCTTTATACAAATTCCAGAGTAGCTCAAGCGTTCTTAGAAAACATTGTTCGTTTGCACAACATTCCGAAGTCCATCGTGAGTGATTGAGATGCAGTCTTTACCAACAACTTCTAGAGGGAGCTTTTCCGATTATGCGGTACCAAACTCAACTTTTCCTCTTCTTATCATCCTCAATCAGATGGCCAGACTGAGATTGTTAATCGCATGGTGGAAATGTATTTACGGTGCTTTGTGGGTGACCACCCTAAATGATGGGTCGAATTACTTCCAAGGGCAGAATTTTGCTACAATACATCTTTTCATACAACTTTGCAAGCTACCCCTTTTTGGGTCTTATACGGAAGGGATCCTCCACGTTTTCTCTCTTATATGGCCGGCTCCACCCGAGTTAAAGCTCTTGACCAGGCCCTCTTGGATCGTGATCAAGTGCACCAAGACGCAACCCAATGTCTCCACAAAGCTCAGGCTCATATGAAGGAATACTATGATAGGGGGCATAGAGATGTTACTTAAAACCCAAGTGATTATGTGTGGCTCCACGTACACCCCCACCGTCAACACTCCCTTGCTGGCAATTGACCCAAGCTCTCACCCAAATTTTTTGGGCCCTTCGCTATTCTCTAGTGCATTGGCCAGGTGGCCTACCAGCTCTACCTTCTACCAAACACTCAACCTCACAATGTGTTTCATGTGTCCCTCCTCAAACCCTTCAATGGTGCAACACCACCAACCACTCCTTTCTTACCTCTAGTGGTCGAAGGGTGCGTTCTCCTCTCTCCAACCACGATTTTGTAGGTTAGACAAATTCATAACCGGTGGGAGGTCCTTGTCCAATGGGATGACACAGATAACACGGAAAGGAAATACACAAGCCTTGAATTGTGTAAACAAGGGTTGGCGTTCTCCTCTAATGAGCCCTAGGATTTGCGTTCTCCTCTAATGGGCCCTAGGATTTGCATTCTCCTTCATTGAACCCAAGGTACAGGTTCCCTTAAAACGAATCTGAATCAATCTTCTCCACCATTCTAATTCCTAGGGCGATCTAGAGGATTTGACAGAGAAGAACACATTCCCTCAATACTGGATCCTTCTTCTCAACGCCGTGTTACAAGATCCTTGTCTTGGGACCATAACACACTTTCAAAAAAAGATAAGTTCTTAATCTTTTTTCAAATACTAGCCACTTTCAAATAAAGATAAATTCTTATCTACTATATTAGCCATTAAATCAGGCTCCAAACACACACAAAATCGTGCCTTAAGAGGAATAAATCAATTACCCATTCAATATCAATTCAAATCTTTTTTTTTCCTTCAAAAACTCAAGAACTGTTGTGGTCCCTAGCCATGGATCGAGTAACTCGATGTGGGATTTGTGAATCCAACACTGTAATAGAGCTACTGCTCTCGAAAAGTCTGAAAAGGAGTTTTTTTTTCTTTGGCTATTCTCGGATAGGAGGAAAGCAGCCTCCTTCGAGAACCTAGACTGATATTCTCAGCAAGGGCAGAGAGCCCTTGCTGCTGCTGGTCGGACAGGAGGGGAAAGGTCCCCTTTGGTGCTCACAGTTGAGAGGATTTAAAACCCTCTCTGTCACTGCTCGGGTTAGGGGCTGAAAGCCTCTAACTAGGACAGTCCTCAAAAAAGAGGTTAGGGGTTCCAAACCTTTGAGCTTGCTGGATTTGCGGGTGAAGCACCTCTCTAGAGGTTTCTCTCGGTTTGGGGTTGGGAAACCCTTGCCCTTGCTCAGAATGAAGGAGAGAAGCCCCCTGTTGCTGCTGTGGACGTAGGAGAGGCTACAACCTCTGATTGAAGTCGGAAATAGGAAATCAATTTTCCCCCTTGGCTTCGGTAAGATGAATGCAAACAAGAATTCAAAAGAGAAAGAATACACCAAAAATCAAGAGAGAACTGGAGGTCGTCAAGGAGACCTCCCAAACCCTAGAGCTCGTCACGGAGAAATTCAAACCCTGTTTAACCTAATTCAATGTTCGTCTTTCTTTTATTTCTCTACCCTCTCAATAGGGTTTGACGACATTAGAGTTTTAGAGCTTAAATTGAAAATTCTACCCTTGCAACCTGGATCCTTGCATACTTAATGAAAAAGTATACATAAAGCAATATAAATATATGAAATTTAAAAGTAATTAAGTCAGTGAGTCATTGCCATCTCCTTTCGGTGACTCGGTGTGCTATTGAGTCCTCACCAACAAACCCCTCCCTCAACACTGGATCCTTCTTCTCAGCGTCGTTTTACAAGATCCATGTCTCGGGACCATAACACACTTTCACATAAAGATAAGTTCTTATCTACTATATTAGCCATTAAATCAGCCACCAAACACACACACAAAATAGTGCCTTAAGTGGAATAAATCAATTACTCATTCAATATCAATTCAAATCTTTTTTTGCCTTAAAAAACTCAAGAATTGTAGTGGTCCCTAGACATGGATCGAGTAACTCGGCGTGGGATTTGTGAATCCAGAACTATAATAGAGCAACTGCTCTCGATAAGTCCAAAAAGGAGTTTCCTTTTCTTTGGCTGTTCTCGAATAGGAGGAAAGCAACCACCTTTGAGAACCTAAATGTTATGGACTCCATAGCATCAAGAGTGGCTAACCGGAGAAGAGAAGAGATGGAGTAAACTTGTATTTCAGTACCTTAGGGGTTTAATTATAATTTGAAGTTCCATAAGGGTCTAATTGTAATTATAGAACCTTTGATGTTTTCCCTGATCTATTTAGGGCGTCAAGTGATTGAATGGAAGCAAGCATTAATCAATTAGTCTAAATGAGATCAGGTACTCTCTCTAAAGAGGCCTAAGGTTGGAGCTCCTTCAAAGGCTCACGTCCCTTCTTCATTGGGTGTTCCAAGAACCCCAAATCCTTCCCTTCTTCGTCATTCAATCTGGAAGCTAGAGGAGATCGCCGGGTGACTCGATCCATGGCTAGAGAGCCTAACATCGTGGTACCAGACAGGACCACCCTTGGTGATTCCTCTTCCCCTGCAGAAATTCGAAATTTTGTGGAAGAGAACCATGCTGATCTACAATCTCAAATCAATGGCCTGGAGGGCAAATTCCAGATGTTGTTGTCCCACATGGAGGAGGGCTTTACCCAACTTTCCGACCAGATGGCATCCTCCTCACGCCCAGCAGATCATCTCAACCCTCATCCAACGCCTCCACCTCCTCCCCTGCGCCAAACACGTCCACCTCGTGGGGGCCTCAATCCAGCACCCCCTACCGTGCCAAGGTACACAAAGCTTGATTTTCCAATGTATGATGGGTCCTCCGACCCTTTAATGTGGTTACACAGGTGTGATCATTTCTTTTCCAATCAAGGAACTCTGCCCGAAGGCAAGGTTCAATTAGCTGCCTTCCACATGCTTGATGAAGCGCTTATGTGGTTTCATCAATTCAAAAACGAGTTTGTGGTATATGATTGGGAATTTTTCAAAGAAAATTGCATGCTACGGTTTGGTCCTCCGCTTCGCAGCAACCCAGTTGGGGATTTGGTCAATCTAAAATAGCTTGGAACTATAGAAAAATATCAGAAATTGTTCCAAGAAAAACTTGCTCGTGCAAGTCATTTGGTGAGGCCTGAACTTTATGTCAATTTGTTCACGGCTGGCCTGGTAGAACCCCTTCGCCTAGAAGTGGAATTGGAAGCCCCCAAATCCCTAGCCCACGCCATGAATTTGGCAAGAGCATTGGACACCAAACAGCACCTCTTTCGAGAGTCATTAACCAAATGTTCCCCTTGGCCACCTCGCCCACAGCCCCATGGTCCTTATTCCACTAACCCAAGGCCTCAACCCAACAACCCCTCTCCACCACCACCACCACCAGCCTTTACACCCCTACCAGGATTTATCAAACGTCTCACAAAAGTATAAATTGATCAGAGAAGGGCTCAGGGCCTATGTTTCAATTGTGATGAAAAATTCGTCAAGGGCCATCAATTCAAAAGACTCTTTTGGGTAGAAATAGAAGACCCTTCAGAGGATGACTTTCAGGAGGATATGGACCAAACCGAGGAGGAAACACCAAAAATCTCCCTCCATGCCATGACAGGCCTGCATAGCACAAATATCATGCAAGTCCACACCACCATGAACCATCATATTCTACTAGCACTCGTGGACTCAGGCAGCACACATAATTTTATAAGCAGCCAGGCAGCACAACAGTTGGGGTTATCACTACAACAGAAATCAGGAATATCAGTCTCAGTGGCTAATGGTGACAAGGTCACCACTGTGGGTTTCGGTTCAGCAATGCCCTTTACTATTGAGGGTCACTCCTTTGTAGCAGATGTTTTGGTCATACCGCTGGCTGGGTTTGACCTCGTATTGGGCATTAAATGGCCTTAGTGATTGGGTCCGATCTTATGGGATTTCCAATCCCTTACCATGAGTTTTAAACAGGACATCCATCCGATCACCCTCCAAGGCAATAGCGCCCAGCGGCCATGCAGCCTCCAAACACTTTCTGTGGGTCCTTCAAAAGGGGATAACTTAGCTTCATTGTTGGCAGAATATGCTGATTTATTTTAGGAACCTGCCGACCTTCCGCCTATACGAGCTTGTGATCACAGAATTCGTTTGAAGATGGGCACCGAACCAGTGGTAGTGCGCCCCTACCGCTATCCCCATGTGCAAAAAGATGAGATAGAAAGGCAATGTCAACAAATGCTCCAACAAGGTATTATTCAGCCTAGTCATTCTCCTTTTTCATCCCCGGTATTGCAGGTAAAAAAATCAGATAAATCTTGGCGCTTTTGTGTGGATTACCGTGAACTCAATGCTTGCACCATCAAAGATAAATTTCCAATTCCGGTGGTCGATGAATTATTTGATGAGCTACACGGCTCTCAATTATTTACAAAGTTGGACTTGAAATCTGGCTACCATCAGATTCGGGTTTATTCGGAGGATGTCGAAAAAACTGCCTTCCGTACCCACCATGGTCACTACGAGTTCTTGGTGATGCCATTTGGGCTATCCAATGCCCCGTCCACCTTTCAACGCTTATGAACCAGGTATTTCACCCTTTTTTACAGAAGCATGCCTTTCAGTGGTCTCAGTTGGCAGACTCCTCGTTTAACAACTTAAAACAGGCAGTAGCGTCAGCACCAGTTCTCCAATTGCCCAACTTTGCCGAAAATTTCATCATAGAATGCGATGCATCCGGGGGAGGGATAGGTGCAGTCTTGCAGCAACAGGGACACCGCATTGCCTATTTCAGCCGCCATCTTGCTCCCCACCATCACAAGTTAGCCACGTACGAAAGGGAACTCATCGGTTTGGCCAAAGCCGTGTGCAGCATTGGAGGCCGTATCTGTGGGGCAGACCTTTTGTGATCCGGACAAACCACTGTAGCCTCAAATACTTATTGGATCAGCGCCTTACTACATCCCCACAACAACATTGGCTTAGCAAATTAATGGGATTCGATTTTCAGGTGGAATACAAACCGGGTTATCTCAACCGGGCAGCAGACGCTTTGTCCCGCAGAGAACTAGGGGATTCACACTTGCACGCACTGAGCCACCCCAGGTCCCCTTTGCTGGACACAATCCGTCAGGATACTAGCCATCATCCAGATCTCCTTGCATTACAAGCTCAAATCAAAAACCATTCCAAGGACAAGAACTTGACACTACAGGATGGTCTCATTCTGTATAAAGGACGCATATATCTTCATCCTTCGTCGGTACTCCTTCCTGCCATTATTGCCTCCTTTCATGATAGTACACATGAGGGCCAACAGAAAACATACTTCTGCTCAGTCGGGAGTTTTATTGGAGAGGTATGAAGCGGGTCATTGCTGAGTATGTTGCAGTGTGCCAGGTCTATCAGAGGAATAAGTCTGAATCCTTACAACCCGCCGGCTTGCTCCAGCTACTTCAACTTCCTTCACAAGTATGGGTATATCTCTCAATGGATTTTATCGATGGTCTTCCTCCTTCTGCAGGGAAATCTGTTATTCTTGTTGTGGTAGACCGGTTCACAAATTATGTCCACTTTATGGCCCTCAGCCATCCGTATACAGAAACACAAGTCCCTCAGCTCTTCATGGATAATATTGTCTACCTCCATGGCCTTCCGGGGACCATGACCAGCGACCATGATGCTATCTTCACCAGTAAATTCTGGGGGGAACTATTTAAGCTCCATGGCTCCAAGTTATCTTTTGCTTCAGCATACCACCCTCAAACAGACGGCCAGACAGAGGTGGTTAACCGCACATTGGCGATGTATTTGCGGTGCTTTGTGGGGGACACGCCCCGAAAGTGGGTTCGTTGGTTAGCATGGGCGGAGTATTGTTATAATACCTCATACCACACCGCACTGGGTACTACCCCTTTTTGAGTTGTTTATGGACGCGAACCTCCGTGCTTACTTTCTTATGAACCGGGGTCTTCTCGGGTAGCGGCATCGGACCAAGCATTAGCCGACAGAGATGCAATACTTTCTCAAGTTCGCTTTCAGTTACAACGTTCACAAGCCACAATGAAGCATACTTATGACAAAGGACATCATCCCCTTTCCTTTGCACTTGGAGAATTTGTTTGGCTCAAACTTCAGCCATACCGCCAACTATCTCTTGCAGCCATCAAACGCCATAAGCTCTCTCCAAAATTTTATGGGCCATTCCAGATCCTACACCGTATTGGCACTGTGGCATATCGTTTGAAACTACCACCAGACGCCAAGCTCCATGACGTCTTCCACGTCTCCCTTCTCAAGCCGTTCAAGGGAGACTCACCACTGCTGCATACCCCTCTGCCTCCGCTTAAAGATGGCAGGTCCATGCCCACGCCCGCACAGATCCTTCAAGCAAGGCGAGTTAACAACGCTTGGGAAGTGCTCGTCCGGTGGACTGATGAGGAATTGATAGAAGCCTCTTGGGAGACACTCAAGTCCTTCCAGACTCTATTCCCCACTTTCGAGCTTGAGGACAAGCACTTTCTTCAGGAGGGGGGTGATGTTATGGACTCCATAGCATCAAGAGTGGCTAATCGGAGAAGAGAAGAGATGGAGTAAACTTGTATTTCAGTACCTTAGGGGTTTAATTGTAATTTGAAGTTCCATAAGGGTCTAATTGTAATTATAGAACCTTTGATGTTTTCCCTGAACTATTTAGGGCGTCAAGTGATTGAATGGAAGCAAACATTAATCAATTAGTCTAAATGAGATCAGGTACTCTCTCTAAGGAGGCCTAAGGTTGGAGCTCCTTCAAAGGCTCACATCCTTCATCATTGGGCGTTCCAAGAACCCCAAATCCTTCCCTTCTTCGTCATTCAATCTGGAAGCTAGAGGAGATCCCCGGGTGACTCAATCCATGGCTAGAGAGCCTAACACTAAACTGTTATTCTCGATAAGGGCAGAGAGCCCTTGCTGCTGCTGCTGCTCAAAAAGTAGGGGAAAGGTCCCCTTTGCTGCTCACGGTTGAGAGGATTTAAAAACCTCTCTGCCACTGCTCGGGTTAGGGGCTGAAAACCTCTAACTTTGACAGTCCTCATAACAGAGGTTAGGGGTTCCTGTTATGGTCCCTAGCCATGGATCTAGTAACTCGGTGAGGTAATTGTGAATCCAACATTGTATTAGGGTTCTTAATCATGCAATGGAGAAAAGAACTCCCTTTTTTCTTCCCTACCTCATTATGCTTGAAAAGGTGTTTCCTTTTCTTGATCTTCTATGTAAATAAAAGAGTTAACTTGTTGTTCTTGATCAAGAAGGGTGAAACCCCTTTGTGAGGTTCACGTCAATGGAGGTAGGAACCCTCTAGGATGATTGCTGCTACCCATGTAAGGAAGATTAGGACTTTTCTAATAATCCTTCACTAGGTATAAGTTAAAACTTCTCCTTGAAGGTGCTGTTCAAGTAGGGGATCAAACCCTATCTTCCCTAGCTCGAAATCAAGGATTTTTCTTCCCTCTTACTGCTGTGGATGTGAAGAGGCTAAAGCCCCCACCTTTGAACTCGGAAAAGAGAAATGAACCTCTCTTCCTTCCTTGATCTCGAATACTCTTAATGCAAACAGAATTCAAGATGAAAAGAATGAAAGATCAATCAAGAACATACCTTGGAGCTCGTCAAGGAGACCTCCCAATCCTAGAGCTCGTCAAGGAAAACTCCCAATCCTGTTTAACCTAATTCCAGCTTGGCTTTCTTCTATTTCCTTACCCTTTAAATAGGGTATTTGACGTCATAAGTGTTTAGGGCTAAAAATAACAATTCTACCCCTACATCCTTGCTCATTACATAATTAATGAAAAATTAAACTGAAAAAAATATAAATAATGAAAGTTAAACTAGTGAAATCTGTGAGTAATTTTCTTCTCCTCTGGGTGACTCAATGTGCTATTGAGTCCACAACATCTGTCTCACCTTGGAGAAAGAGCTTGTCCTCAAGCTCGTAAGTTGGGTAGACCTGTTTGAAGTTGTCTAACCGCTCCCATGTAGCTGCTTCCGGTTCCGTAGCTGTCCAATGAACTAGAATCTCCCACTGATCATTGACCAAACGTGCGCATAACACCACGACGGGTGTCAGAATGATGTGTCCATTGCCCACTGGAGGAAGGAATGGAGGGGAAGTAAGCGGCGACCCCTTATATTGTTTCAGGAGTGAGACATGAAACACATCAAAGCTTTGCCGTGGCTGGTAGTTGTAGTTGATAGGCCACCTGCCCCATGCGCCGAATAATGGCGAAAGGCCCAAAAAACTTGGGGGAGAGCTTATGGCGCGACGGCCCCGTAATGGACTGCTGTCAGTACGGTCGTAGGCGTAACCAAACATAGTCCCCTACCTCATATGAGACATCTCAGTGTCCCTTGTTGTAGGCACTCGTCATGCGATCCTGAGCCCATTGTAGACGATCAATAATAGTATGTAATACCTGATCTCGATCAATGAGTGCCTGATCAATGGCGTCCACTCACGTGGAGCCTCTAGTATAAGAGAGAAGGTGTGGGGGATACCTCCCTTAAAGAACCCTGAAAGGAGAGGATTGCGTGGAGTGGAATGAAGTATTGTAACTGTATTCAGCCCATGGTAGCCACTGAACCCATTGCTTCGGCCAATCTCCAACAAAGCACCATAGATACATTTTGATGGTGCGATTAACCACCTCTGTTTGGCCATCAGTCTAAGGATGATATGCGGATGAAAACTTCAATTTTTTTCCGCTCAGACGAAAAAAATTCCTCCTGAAAGTGCTGGTGTTATGGTCCCAGATCAACACGGAGATTCACTGGGGAAGACGAAGGTGATAACGAAGGAGAAGAGAAAGAAAGGGACAAGAATCGTAGAGACGAACGGCGAGGGATAACTCGGCTCTAAGGGAGTCCATAACCTACGGCTCTGAGGGAGTCTGCAACCTAGGTTCATTGGAGGAGAACTTTCACCCTGTTTATGTTTCAAATTCAATTTTTTTCCATTTCATTCCCTGATGTCCCTTAAATAGGACTCATGATCTATGGTTCTAGAGAGTTACAATTTTGCCCCTCTATGGCATTTAACCTAAAAATAAACTAAATTGCTACATAGCTAACTCAGTCAGAGTAATTGACTCGGCCACGGTGTCTCAGCCTGACTTGGCTCACTATTGGGTCCATAACATCACACCCCTACTGGAGAACGAGCTCGACCGTGAGCTCGAAGGTGGGTAGGCTTGCCGATTTATCTACATCAACCCAAGTAGCACCCACTTGAACTGTGTCCGTCGTAAATTTTGAGGGGTGCGAAACGGTCCTGCTGGTTCCACCTACAAAAGAAACAATTTTTTTTTGTGGTTAGTCTTGCTCCTCTGGAATCAATCTCCATGGGGTCTGTTACTTACAACAATTATTGATCTTAAAGCATACACCGTACTGTGCAACCTCTAGTTCAAAGTGGGAAAATCTTAGATACCATCAACCAACTTACTAGACCAAATGATATCTGGTAGCTGACAACATATAAGAGGATCAAATCTTTCTCAATCATGTCAGATGCATTCTCCAGCAAGTTCTCTCTCTCTGGACCAACTGTAGTCTTGGCCTTTGCAAATATTAAGCTCCAGATTGGGTACTCTGATGAATCAAGCTTGTTGTATGCAAATGTCAGAGTTCTCAAGCCATCTTCTGCATAATCTGAGAGGTGTACCACTATTTATGGCTGATATAACTTGCCAGTTTCCGCAAGCATATCAAGGATAATGCTGGCAGCACCTTTACATAGGAGAATTATCTGTCCTTCTTCATCCGCCACGATGACAAACATCCTTTTATGGAAATTACTAAATTCTAGAATATTTAGAAGCTTGTATGGCCTCTCAAGTTCATTTCCATTGGGATCAAGTTCCCTAACTGACATGCCAGACTGGGTTCTTTGAGAGAATCTGAACCCAAACTCCCGCGAAGAAACTAAGAAAGCTACTTCAGGTGACGCAGCTTCATATGTCAACTTGCCTGTGTCATCTTCTTCAACAGGTAGTCCAATATGGCATAGGGCCAAAACCATGAGAAACATTGCTATCTCAAAAATACGGCCACTTTTGACCCAGTTATTGTGCATTAGCCGATCATGCTTGAAGTTGAAACCCTTAATTGGGGTTTCATTCTGCAAATGCTTCTGAAGATGTCCACTAGAAAGGATAGGATACTCCGAAACAAGGTGACCATGGGCTTGATTTTTGGTAGTACTATCTGCTACTGAGAAATCAAAATTATCAAAACTTGGACTACTCATAAGATCTGACCTGTCACAGCTGAACACGAATTTATCCAAATCTATATTCATTCTGTGTGATGCAGCTACATCAACTTCACTTACGTCACCCCCATATGAAACTCCTGCAATGCTACACTTTCTGAACACCATTTGGTTACAAGTGAGTGTTCTAGATTTTTCAGACAAGAGCATCTCAACCTGACGTAGCTCTACATTTAAGTTTGAAGTTCTAGCTTCAACAGAGGTGCATGTTTCTTCATCAAACAGTTGTACATCCCAATTGATGAGCATAGCTTGTAATACTTTGACCACTTCAATAGAGACATAGAGAGAGATTGGAATCAAGTAACCATAAAGCATAAGTGCCCTTATGAACTGTAGCCCTCTGGCCAAAGGTGGATTCTGTGGATTATAGAAGGGATCATTTTCAGCGGGTTGAAGATACCACCAATTCACAATTTCAAACTTTGTGTATAAAGAAGACCCAATGGCAGTGACAAGGGAAACCAAAATGAGCATGATAAAGAGACCATAGATAATTTTATCCATCTTTCTCAGTATGCAGCTTCTCTTAGAAGGTGAGCTTGTGGAATTTTTGACTACTTGCGCATCTGGACTACTAAAAATAACCACACCATAGATGTAGTGGGTATTACAAAGCTCTGAATCTCCAAGAAGCAAAACTGCAGTACCAACCTCTTTCACTGCACATAAGGCTGAGACATATGTCGCAATGGAAGTCTTCATAGTCTGCCAATAAAAATCGGCTCGAATACGCTGCAAAGTTTTTTGTAGACCTTCTTGTGTACTGTCATGATAAGCCAAGAGAATGGCTGGAATCAACTAGAACGTGTGCGGAAGGTAAATCTGTCATTTTTAACAAATAAGTGAATCCTGGATGGACCACTTAGAATCCATTCCCCCCTCTGTAATCTTTCTGTGCAGCTCCTGTGGGTCTGGTAGAGTAACATGTGCATCTCGCACCAAGTCAAGGATGATGAAACGAGGTTGGCAGATGTTAGGGTCCTGGGGTTAAGTACCTATGCCTTCCGCTCCTAACAGGCCGGTCTTTGGGGTAGTATTGGCTAGGTGCTTAAAATTTGGTATCAGAACGGGCTCCCACGTCGCGAGTTCTATTCCTAGGTGGGGTGTCTACGTGTGTTAATCATGGGCGTCCTGATAGCTGCGTGTGATTAATCCCGGCTGGCAGCTGCGTGTGTTAATCCTGGCCGCGGTGGGCATCGGCTCGGGAGGGTGGGTGTACTGTTATGGTCCTGAGGTTAAGTACTCGGCTTTCCGCTACCTAACAGGCCAATCTTTTGGGTACTATTGGCTAAGTGCTTAACATTTGGTATCAGAGCGGGCTCCCACGTCGCGAGTTCGAATCCCGGAGGGGAGTTCCTCGTGCGGGTGTCACAAGCCCCGGATGTGGTGGGCATAAGGGATTATAGGATCTTGACCTGTCCCCCGTCGTTGAGAGTTAAGCCGTCGTGGACGCCGGCTCGCGAAGGTGGGGTGTACTGTTAGGGTCCTAGGGTTAAGTACCTATGCCTTCCACTCCTAACAGGCCGGTCTTTTGGGTAGTATTGGCTAGGTGGTTAACATGGCGGTCGAAGAATTTGTGTTACAACTGTGATGAATAGTATCAGGCAAGTCACTAGTGTAAATAGTTATTTTGGCTTGAAGTGGATGAATCAGATATTCTAGAGGACACGGATGAGATTGTCGAGGAGGAACCACCGAAAATATCTTTGCATGCCATCACTGGGTGGAAATCGCCCAAAACTATGCAAGTTCGAGCTCTTGTCCTCGATCGGGAACTTGTGGGGCTAGTGGATTCGGGGAGTACCCACAATTTTCTTAGCTTAACGGTGGCTCAGCATCTACAGTTATAGATCCTTCCACATCCGACAACCACAATCTCAGTGGCCAATGGGGAGAAAGTTCTGAGCTACGGGATCAACAAGGCGGTAAAATTTTCCATTGGTTCTACTTTATTTGATGCTAAATTTTTTGTCATTCCTCTGGCAGGTTTTGATATGGTATTGGGCATTAAATGGTTACAAACATTGGGACCCATTCTGTGGGACTTCTCTGCTTTAACCATGAGTTTTGTCTGTCGAGTGCTCCTATAGGGGAGTCAAGTGGACAACCCACATCACCTTCACTCTATACAAGCCCAGGACAATCCGGACAGCACTCTCGATAGTCTTATTGATGAGTTCTCCGACCTCTTCCATGAGCCATCCGGGCTGCCTCCCTTGAGGCACTGTGATCACCGGATCTATTTGAAACCAGGGTCTGATGTGGTGGTCGTTCAACCATACCGGTATCCACAACTCCAGAAAGATGAGATAGAGAGACAATGTCAGGCGATGTTACAGTAGGGCCTTATTCGCAGCAGCAGGTCCCCATTCTCTTCACCTATTTTGCTTGTGAAGAAACACAATGGCATGTGGCGATTCTGTATTGATTATCATGAATTAAACGCGCAAACAGTGAAGGATAAGTTCCCGATTCCAGTAGTGGAGGAGCTCCTAGATGAGTTACATGGGTCGTGGTCTTTACAAAATTGGACTTACGCTCGGGATATCATCAGCTTCACATGCACCCCTTCGACATTGAGAAGACATCATTCCGCATGCATCACGGCCATTTTGAGCTTGTGGTCATGCCGTTCAGTTATCAAATGCTCCTTCAACGTTTCAAGCACTGATGAATGAGGTATTTAGCTCTTATCGTCAGAAATTCGTACTCGTTTTTTTTTTTATGATATACTCATATATAGCAAGTCCAGAGAAGAGCATTTAGCGCATTTACGGATTCTGTTAAACTATTACGAGCACATCAGCTCTATTTGAAGAAATCCAAATGCTCCTTTGCGGCATCTCATGTGGCTTACCTCGGCCACATTATATCCCATGACGGGGTCACTGTGGATCCCGAGTAGATTCGGGCAATTTGGGAGTGGCCACAGCCTCAGTCGTGCTCAGCTTTGTGTGGATTTTAGGGTTTAGCAGGCTATAACCACAAATTCATTCGGAATTACGGTCCGTTGGCAGCCCCTTTGAAAAATCCCCTCAAGTAGAATTCCTTTTATTGGACCGTGGAGGCAACATAGTCCTTTGAGGCCCTCAAAGATGCTCTCGCATCTACACCTATTTTACAGCTTCCGAATTTTGAAGATTTATTTGTGGTCAAGTGCAACGCTTCTGGTGGGGGCATTGGGGCTGTCTTACAACAGCAGTCACACCCCATTGCTTATTTCAGTCGGCAGTTGGCAACTCGCTATCAAAAATTGGCTGCGTATGAACGGGAATTAATCGGGTATTCATGTAACCAGATTTCCTCCAACCATCGTGCAAAATCCAAAAGTAGATTTTCTATCATCTGGGGATCTGGCCTAGTCTGCATCCACGAATCCCTCAATGTTGAAGTGTCCATGTTTTTTATAGAGAAGCCCCCTTCAAGGAGCTCCTTTCAGATAACGTAGTATTCGCTCAAGTACTTGCCAATGACTAAGTTGTGGTTTGTGCATATACTGACTTACCATACTTACAACATATGAAATGTCTGGCCTTATTACCCGTAGGTAAATAAGTCGTCCAACAAACCTTTGATATTTGCCAATATCTACATCTTCTCCAGTCCCTCCACATAATTTTGTATTTGCATCCATAGTATACTGGTTTGCATCCCATCATACCTGTTTCTTCTAGTAGATCAATGGCATATTTTCTTCGGGATAGAACAATCCCATGTCTGGATTGTTAGACCTCAATATCCAAAAAATATTTCAGTAATCCAAGATCCTTCGTCTTGAATTCAGCACATATTCTTTCTTTTATTTTTTGAATGCCCTCATAATCACTCCTAGATAAAATAATGTCATCAACATAAACAGCTAGAATCACCTTAGCTCGTGTTGTGTTCTCAACAAATATTGAGTGATCTGCAGAGCATCTGTAAAAACCTGCCCATATGATGGCTTGACTAAATTTCTCAAACCATGCCCGTGGGGACTGCTTTAGTCCATATAGAGATTTTTAAGGCGACATACGGACTCCCCCTCAACCACATATCCAGGTGGTTGTTGTATATAGAGAATGTCTCATCATAATCAATGCCATAGCATACCTTTTACAACCAGACGTGCCTTCAGTCGTGCAATAGTCCCATCCGGATTATGTTTAACTGTATAAACCCACTTGCAACCAATGGGTTTTCTATCTATAGGTAGAGGAACCAAGGACCATGTGTGATTATCATTGAGTGCCTTCATTTCTTCTTCCATTGCTGCCTTCCACCCTGGATGTTGTAGAGCCTCCTGATATGACTGTGGAACAAATATGGAGGAAATAGAAGAAAGAAACTGACAACGTAATGGTGAGAGGCAATGATGAGACACAAAATTGGAAATAGGATGAGAAGTAGAAGGTTGAGTGCATGATCGAGGTTCTTTTCATATAGCAATAGGGTGAGTATCAAATTGAGGACCAAAAATGATTGGAGATGAAGGACTTACCTCTGGTGGATCCGACAACTCGGCAGGTGTGGTATCGGCCACTGTCTTTGGGGGCTGAACAATCTCTATATCACGAGGCACAACCGGTCGAGGAGAACTTGGTACTGATGACATACCAGGTGGAGCGCTATTAGAATAATATGAGTCTTCAAAAAATGTTACATCCCTAGACACAAATAAACGTCACAAAGGAGGACTATAACAAACATAACCCTTTTGTGTGCGAGAGTATCCCAAAAAAATACATTTGATAGATTTAGACTCAAGTTTGCTTTGCCTAGGCAATGTATTATGAACAAAACATTGGCAACCGAAGACTTTCAATGGTAATGCAAATAGATCATCATGTGGTAATAGTTTAGAGTAGGGGGATTTATTCCCTAGAATGGTAGACGGTAGATGATTTATAAGGAAACACGCTGTAAGTACAACATGGGCCAATAAAAGTATGAAACTTTCATGGCATATAATAAACCTCGAGCTACCTCAAGAATATGATGATTTTTTCGTTAGGCTACATCGTTTTGTTGAGGAGTGTAAGCACATGATGTCTGATGGATAATGTCATTCTCTTGACAAAATGAGTCAAGGTCTTTTGAAATATACTCTTTGGCATTATCAGACCGGAGGATTTTTATCTTCTAACCAAATTGTGTGAGTACCGTTGCATAAAAGGATTTAAAAATAGATAGTATCTCAGAATGCTCTTTAAAAATAAACAACCAAGTTGTGCGAGTGAAATCTTCAATAAAAGTGAAAAAATATTTGGCTTGAGAAATATTAAAGACACTCAAAGGCCCCCAAACATCAGTATGAATCAACGAAAAAGGAATGTCACTTTTGACTTCTGGATGAGGAGAGTATGTACTCCTTTTATGTTTACTTAATTGACACACCTCACAACTGAATTTTGACCTTATCTTAAGAGACGAAAACATATGATGAAGAGACTGTATGGAAGGATGTCCCAACCGATTGTGCCATAATCGTGTCTCATTCTCAGTAGTAGACACCATATTGATCTCTGGAACGTCCAAGTAGTAGAGCCCCCCTTTTTCATGGTCTCCACCAATCACATGCTTCGTTATAAGATCTTGAAAAACACATGAAGTAGGTGAGAAGGTAACCGAGCAATTAAAATATTTTGTAAGCTGACTCACAAAGAGTAAGTTTAAAGGAAAAGAAGGAACAAAAACAGTATCAGTGAGCGGAAGTGATGGGGTGATAGAAGTGGAACCTTTTTCCTTGAAATTTGGTTTGAGAACCGTCAGCTATGGTAACAAACTTGTGTGAAAGACTCGGAGATAAAGAATGTAATAAAGTTTTGTTACCTGTAAGATACTCGGAGGCTCCAGAATCAATTATCCAGGATGAAGATGAGGCAGATAGCATACCTAAAGCAGTAGTGGTAACAGTAGTAGTAGAGGGACTAGGAGAAGACCCTAGCATGGTCTTCATTTTCTGAAATAGTTCATACTCTTCATCAGAAATAATCTTCTATGCGGCTAATGTTGTGGGATGGTCTTGTTGTGCATCAGTAATAAGGGCTTGATTGGCCCTTGTCGATTATGACTTGTCATTAACTTTATAGCATATTTCTTTATAGTGGTCATATCTACCACAGTAAGTTCATGCCCTGTAACGGCACTGATCTATAGTGTGGCCAGGAAATTTGTATTGAGTACATTTAATATCATTTGTTCTGCTAGTACTAGTCCTTCCACCTCTTCCTCGGCCCCCTCTATAACCTCTTCCTCGGACTCAGCCGCGGTAAGAGGATGATCCTCTATGATCAGAATACATAGATGACACATCAGTAGTGGGGGAAGATGTGTTGTGGACTCCATAGCACAACAAGTAGTCTAGAGGCGACGCGGACAAGTCAGTGACTTAGTAGAGTAGTTCAGTAACTTAGCCAGTTTATGTCATTTAAATTGATTATTGTCGAGTAGGTAGCCCACGAGGGCAGGATTTGTAATATTTCAAAACTCTATGCTCGAGCCTTGCTTATTAGGTCATCGAGAAGGAATGGAAAACTAAGAAGAAAGTTACAAGGGATCTGCGTTCTTCCTCAACGAACTAGGGTCGGTGTTCCCCTAGAACCCAAGGTACAAGACTCCCTTTGACGAGCCTAGTTATCCATCGCCATTCAATCCATCTCCATTCCTCCTTGTTCTTCCCTACGATTCTTCTCTTCTTCGTTCTCTTCTTCATTTTTCCCTATGAATCGCATTGTGGAAATCTGGGACCATAACATCTTGGTATCAGAGCAGGTTCACAATGAGCGATTTTTCGTTCCGAGATAAAATAGCCGCAACATGCATAGAAATATTTTCAGAAATATGGGAGGAGATGCGTGCCCTGCACACAACATTATGGGAAGAGAGGCGTGCCCTGCACACAATATTAATCTTCGAAACAAAGAAGATACTTCAGGCTGTCATCGAAAATCGTCGAGATAAGGTTGCAGAGAGGAGGGTTGCCATTGCAAAAGAAGATGTTTGACCTCGAATCTCTTCAGAAAAGCCCGATTCCGAAGTCGTTCAGCCTCAAACCTCCTCGGAAAAGGCCGATGTGGGTTCACTGGTTTTCGTTCGACCTAATTCCTCCGAACATGGAACTCCCAAGCCAAAACCCACTGTTGTGAAAACCGAAGGTGGGGAGTCTGGCAATCCCCGAGCTGAGAGGCTCCATGACAAATCTTGGCCAGATGCCTCTGCTATTCGTCGTGGGGACAAGCTTCCTACGGTAGTTCTTGTAGGCGACGAAGGTGGTGGAAACAGGACAGAGCCAAATTCCCGTAAAATTGATGCCCAGTGTGCCCAGGAATCGGCTATCTTCCAGCTTGTACCATGGCCACTCAACTCATCGACATCAATGCCAGGTGAGTTTTCGAATTCCTCAACACTCTGTGTAAAAATTGGGGAAAGGCAACCTCTGTTTTGGGATACCGGTCAACAACAGCGACATTTCTGTTGTGGGGATGGGAAAAAAATTTTCCGGCGGTTTATGTTGTGTGCATTTTGCTGGTTGGTCTTCATACTGCTGGTACGCCCACCCGCCTTTACAAGCTTCAGGTCAAATTTTATGGGGAACCTGTAGAATATCAGCAAATCAGTTTCAATGTCTGGGACGTTGATCCAACCTTTGTGGAGACATTACTGCCAAAACACCCAGGAAACGATACCTCTGAATAGAGTGGAAAAAGAACCCCACTCGTCTACGGGTTTTGAAAATTATGCCAAGGACAAGAGCGACTCCAGAGAGGGGCTTGCTGTAACCTACAAGATCATCGTGGAAATGCTCAGCAGGATTCAGACAAGTGTGGGGTACTGGGTGGACCTCGTGCCAATTGATATCAAGATGAGTTCACTGTTCCAGAAGGGTCCTATTCATGTAGCCAACAAAATTCTGGTATTAGCAGCTGCTATGCAGTCTCCTGTTAGTGGGTGGGCAATACTTCAAGAGGTTCTTGAGCAGCATTCATGTTGTGCTGCCTTTGAACACCCATTGTGTTTGCAATAGGATGAGAAGTACTTTGGTTCTGGATTGGATGGGGCAGTAAAGACTCTTCGGCATAAAGGCTACTTTCAGATCCTTCACAAGCTGCTACAAACTCATGGAATTCCATTGGAAATGAAGTTTATGGAGTAACTATTTATCTGCATCAAGGAAGCACCTATAATATAAAGCTTCTTGCTCTATCAGAGAAGCCTACTGTCTGCCAGGAAGCAGACTTGAAATTTTATACAAAGTCACATAATTACATAGATATACATGTTATGGGTGGGAACCTGGCTTATCCTGTGGTGTCAGAAGCAGGCAACAAGCTCAAGACTACTGCTCAATCAAATTCATGTACCGTAACAACCACATGGTTTGGGTTCTATCGCACCTGGCAAGGTAGTAATCAAATATTTGACATAGTCAACCTTGCTCTTCCGAATTTTCATATGCATCTCAGGCAGTTTGGATTCGGATTCCCCAGCCAGTAAAACCAGCAGGAGAGCATCAATTTCAGTCATTTCGTGCTGGCCCGCATGCTGCTTTTCATGCTCTTTTGAATGTGGTACCTTTGTACATTACATGCATTACTTCGGAACAGGGGTTCAGCATGTGCAAATTCCCATACTACTCGCTTTGTTTCAGAAAGATTGTTGCAGTATGATAGCCATCCTAGAGGCATTGGTCTTTCAGCACCAGTTCAAGCAATTTTTGGGGACCTCTTGGCAGCAGCATTGGCACGTGTGACAACATGCAGCTGCTCAACCTGTTGTGTTTGCTCTAATGGAACTATGACAACAACAGCTAAATCAATTGAGTGGGTGAAGCTCTTCATCCATCATCAGGCTGCAATATTCAAATCTGGCCGGCTCTATGAACACTACAAGGGCAGGGATGATTGCTTTGCAAGCAAAATCAAGGACTAGGCGTTTGTGTCGTTGTGGGAGGACAATACTGCATATGTTATCCACTCCTTTCCCACCCAGGCACTTATCTTTACTTTTAAGGATTATTTCCTGAGACTCTTCCACTTCAAGACAGACAAAGAGGGATATTCGAAATGGGTTGCTGGTCACTTGTAGCCTCATGCAAGAATGCTGGGCCCACATGCAACCATTCAGGAAATGCATAAAACAATGGCAAGGACATTTGATGATTTTTGTTTACAGGATTATGGGGTGATCTCATTCCCTGAATTCGCTCACAAGGTTCTCACTGAGAAGGTTCAGTTCGTTGTGCTTGCATCTGATGGGGTCTGGGATGTTTTCGAGGTCAACACATTTGCCTCTCTGGTTAAAGGGCTACGGATTGGTATGGCCTTGTTAAACATTATGCAAAAAGCAGCTCTTCAGATTTCGTCATTGTCTGAAGTACTAAACCTTCCCTTGCTAACTGGTAGCAATGGGCTCGATGAAGTTCTTACTCAACTGGAAGTAGCAGTGGATAGTGAATTTGTCCCACACAAGGACTATGTTGTGCCAGAATCAGATGCTGTGACATTAGCCATTCTTGTTGAGTTGTTTGCTGGAAAAGTTCCTCAATGGTCTAAAATCATCTATACGATTAGCTGTCTTGATGTGCTACGGTCAATTGCTGTTATTGCACATTCTTCAATGGGGTCAATGTGTAGACCTGTTATTTTGCACATGATTCACATTCTAAAGTTTCTTGCCATGAGCATGGAGGATCTTTCCTTAAATTCAAAGGGTGTTGGCACCCATACGCTGTTGCTGATAATGGGAGTGGACTTGCTCCAAAAACTCTGTATCTTGGTATTAATGACAAAGGGCACAGCCTTCATGCTTTCTTGTTCCCGGGTCCCAATATGGGTGGACATATCCAACTGGGTCAGGTTCCAACATTTCTGAAGACAGCACATGCCAGATCACCAAATTGGGGCAGCATCCCTGTTGTGGTTGCTGGTAGCATGCCACAGCATGCAAATTATCAGTTTTTGGTTTCATCTCAGCTGGACGTTCTATTACATGACCGCAGAGAGATTTTTGCTCAAATTGGATACCCTTTGCGATGGGAACCTTTTCACTCCCACGGGCAGGCAATGGACAGGTCAATGCCCTCAAGGTATACGTGTCAGGCAAATGAAATCAGAATGGCAGTTGACAGTAAAAGCTGCAATTCTTTAAAGCCCCACCTAAATCTTCCCAGTGCTTATCCGGGGGTCCCAGCACAATGTGACAATACAGCTGAGTGGGGAGAACCGTTGGTCCCATCCTACCCCTCCAAGTTTATGGTGACGGTGGATGATAATTGGCATTATGAGGAGCTTGTTGCAGTTGGAATTGTTGATTTACATGCCAATTTCTGGGACCTACGTCTGAGAGGGCAGGCATGCGTCACACAATTAGGGACATACCCCATGCTCTTGATGCTACCCTACTGGTTTTATGCCATGACAAAGAGACGTGTGGGGGAGGTGTCCCGATTCTCTAGATGCTTCACTAAAGCAGAGGATTTCCCCTCCAGCATAGGCTCTCACTGCACTTTTGGCATGGCTGTTGGTGGCTTCCTTGAATGAAGAGGCTTATGAAGCCATGGTGGCTGGTCTATTGGATGGGATAAACACTACAGAAAGGGCACCCGGGCAATCGGGATTTCAGGCCAACTCCGAAAAAAAAAAAAAAAATTTGCTTCCTCCTTGTAGGTGGAACCTACGGCACGCCTACCCTACCTCCGAGCTCGCGGACAAGCTCGTTCTCCAAAAGGGGAGTGATGTTGTGGACTCCATAGCACAACGAGTAGTCCAGAGGCGATGCGGACGAGTCAGTGACTCAATGAAGTAGTTCAGTAACTTAGCCAATTTACGTCATTTAAATTGATTATTGTCAAGTAGGTAGCCCACGAGGGCAGGATTTATAATATTCCAAGGCTCTATGCTCGAGCCTTGCTTATTAGGTCATCAAGAAGGAATGGAACACTAAAAAGAAAGTTACAAGGGATCTGCGTTCTCCCTCAACGAACCAGGGTTTGCGTTCTCCTGGAACCCAAGGTGCAGGACTCCCTTTGACGAGCCTGGTTATCTATCGCCATTCAATCCATCTCCACTCCTCCTTGTTCTTCCCTACGATTCTTCTCTTCTTCGTTCTCTTGTTCATTTTTCTCTACGAATCGTATTGTGGAAATCTTGGACCATAACAAAGTGTCTGGTATACGAAATAATGTTGCACACACATTATCGAACTTTGGGACAACATAAAGCACTTGACATTTGACTCTTGGCAATCTCAAGATGAAGTTTAACATTGGCAAGACAGATAGCAATAATGAGTGCCTCCTTTTGTTTATCTTGGATAGAAATATCAGTGGTGGAGGGCTGAGCTAACTTCCACTCTTGAAGAAAGCCTCTGAATTGTGCGAAGTACTCATGAATATTTTCTCCTTGTTTAGTATTCAAAATTCGATGGAGAATATTATAGGGTTTATGCAATGTATCAGGGCATGAATATAGTTTAGTACATGTCTCTCAAATTTTTTTAGCAGTGTCAAGATGAATAACATTACTAGGGACATGTTCTTCCATGCTATTTATTAGCCAACCAAAGTATCATGCTTCGGCCATTTCATATAAAAAATATCTTTTTCATCAACAAGTAGTCCTCGGGTAGTGATGTGACCTAGTAGGTCTTTGGTTATGAGAAACCTCCTAACCGAGGTGGACCAACTCATAAAGTTTGATACCCCACTTAAGGGTATGGTGGTGATTCTTAATATATCACCTTTGATATTCATATTATCATCAGCCATGACAGGCTCTTCTTCAGAAAACTTCTAATAACACCAAGTAGCACTTCTTCAAACAACTCGGTATATGTGAATATAGCATCAATGCTAAATTATATTTTTTTCAAAATAACCACTATAAGAGGCTCAATAGAAATCTTCTATATCAAGGAACTCTTATCCCACGAAAAAAAAAATTCAATAATTAGAATATGGACTGGTCTCGGCAAACAGAATTTCCAAACCTATAAAACTATTTTGATAGCTTCTTCTAGATAGAGGAGCATGCATATTCATAACATAATAAGATGAAAGCATTCACATATTCATCATTGAATCATCATCTAAATTCAAAAACCAGTAGCATAAAAAAAAATTTGAACACTTATCTCTCGGCTAGTGTTCTTCCTTCATACAAGAGTCTTCTTTGAGTGGTGTTGATCATCACTTTTTTAGAGCATTTCTTTGTCGAGGGATCCTAAAAGTATTGCTCTGATACCATGTTGAATTTAGGATCCCTTTTCCATGATCACGAACAAGAGAAAGAAGAAAGGAAAAGGAGAAAAAGGAAGGAAAGCTCTTGGGTAGAGAGAAGAAAAAATAAAAAGAGAAGACGAGGTTGCGCCAAGCAAGGAGAGAGATGGAGAGAAACCAACTCAGGATTGAATGTATAACCTTGATTAATTTCGACTTACAATACCTCTATTTATAGTATAGGAGGAGGTAGAGTCCATATACAACTTGTCCTTAAATCCTAATTATATTCCAACTCTATCTCTTCAATATAAGTAAGTCTATTCAAACTAAACTACTAGAAGCCTAACTTGAGTAGAACTAGGAGTCCTTCATTATTAACGTGAATGTAATGGATAAGCCAGCTCGTAGTCTTATCCTTGTGGTCCCCTCATGATCTCCCAGAGCACCTTGATAAGAGTGCCAGCTCGTGAGATATTTGTGGGTCCCACTATACCCACTATATCTTCAAGTCTTCTAAATCAATTCAGCTTGTGCTTTTTGCTTTCTTAACTCGTGCTTGCTTTGGGTGAGGACTCTTCTTGGTGTCTGTTGTGTTTGTTGAAAGATGGGCTCAAGCCCACGAGCTCAAGACAAGAAGCCCACACGTCAAAGGAGTGGCATTTGTGTAAAATATGGTATTTTCCATAAAGATGGCATAGAAGTGTAAATATGTGTTCCTTTTATGTCTTTTGTTTTATCAAGTTGTAGCCTTAAGGGTATTGTAAAACTATAAATAAAGGCATTGGCTAAGAGGTAGGGTATTGAAGCACTCTCCTCTCTTTCCAAAAATTTGTCCAGCCCTCATTTTTCTTTTTGATGCAACCCTCTTCTCCCTTAATCCAAACTCTCTTTTTCCACGTTCTTCTTCTTCTTTCTTGTTGATCTAAAGTTCCTTTCATGAAATCCTAAATTCTACATGGTACCAGAACAAGGAGTTTAGGATCTCTTCATGGAGTTATTATGAAATTTGTTCAAGAAGTTGTAAAAGGAGTTCAGTCATAAAGAGATAAGTTCATCATCTTCTTATTTACGTTTTTTTTTTGTTTCATTTTCTTATTTACATACTCCTTTTTACTGTTTTTCTTTACTTCTTGAATTTTGAGTCACATCAAGTCAAGATAAATCTTTATATGTTGTAAAGATTTATTTCTATGACTAAATTGATGTTATAATCTTGACTCCTTGTAAATCAATTACAAGAGTGATCAAGATCATTTGTTGTTTGCATCTTATTAAGATTGATGGGTGAAATTCAATTACCTTTATGTAATTTGGATCTATCTCATTTGAGGTAGAATTCCAGCACATGTTGTTGTATCTTCTCCTACTTTAGGTTGCTCATGGGTTTGTGTTATGTTGTTGGATGCCCATGATATGTTTTATGAAATGCCAACAGCCATTTACCCTTTGTAGTTCCGTTTTTTTTTTAACTTCAACAATTGATTTTTTTCTTACGTTGAAGTCTCCCATGAGCTGAAGATAAATCTCTTCCAAGTGTCTTGATTTGTCATTAAATCTTCTCTAAATTTTTGTCTATTGCTCGTTTGTGTTAGAGTTTGGATTAAGGCCTAATCGGTTGCATCTACTTTCTTCTCTTTGTTCTTATGAATACAAGAGAAGTTGAGTGATGGCTGGATGTTATTATCACTTTCTAAAGGCACAAATTTGTTGATAATTTGGTGTTTGCCCTTGTGAAAGAAATTGGTTATTGTCCTCTTTTGTTGGTGATTGATTTGGTCTACGGGTTCTTCAAATTACATAGAGTAATTGTTCTTTGAAGAAGGCTTTTTCCCTTGACGTCCATGTTTTACTTGCCTCATCATGGAGATTGGATACAATAGTAATAAGAGTGATATACTCCGTATTACTACAATTCCACTTAGTGGTTTCTCCAATTACATGAGCTGGTCACAATCGGTTCGGAGGGTTCTTATTACTCGTGATCCCTTGAGCCACATTGTTAACTTTCCTCCTCCGATTGATGAAGAAGATGCGTCCTACCACAAGTGGGTTAAGGATGATAACATGGTGATAAGCTGACTCATTAATAGCATGGAAGAGTAGGTGGCCAACAATGTGGTCCACTTGGAAACCGCCAAGAACATATGGGACATTTGTACGAAGCTTTACTCAAGCACTGCTTCATTATAAAAAATATATGATGTCTTACAAAACATGCTGTATACGAAACATGGAGATAATATTCACGAATTTTTGGCACGGTTTTGCGGTCTTCTTCAAGAATGGAACTAGCCCAGCCATATTCCACTGATATTGCCATTCAAGAACGACAAAGAGAAGCTTTGGCAGCAGCCATTTGCTTATCGAATATTAAACCATACCTTGAGGTGGCCAAAACTCAACTTCTAAGTTCTTCTGCTCTTCCATCCTTCGATGATATTAGTGCTACATTACTTAGGATAACGGATCCATCCCCTCCTCCTATTGATGCTCCATCGGCGATGTTCTCTGGCAATCGGAGAACATCTCCCGCATCCCGAGGACGGGGCATAAATATGAGAGGGGCTGAAAATAGAGGTGGTAGAACGGGTCAAAATTCTTTCCGTACTGAGCCTCAACTTTGCACTTAGGGGGGTTAGTGCCCCAAAGTGGATTCTTGAAGATCAAGTCATGACCAACATGAAGATCATGTCATGTCATGTACATGAAGATCAGGTAAGAATTTGTGTTAGTGTTGACGCCTTCATGTACAGGAAAACAGTTTCCAGTGAATAGTGCCCACTAATTAGAAAAACATAAAAAACAAGAGAATCCCTAAACCTGTACAGTACACTTATAATTACAACATAATCCTCGAACCCCAAATTGGGTAAAACCATCATTATTACTACACGAGTAACTTATTTAATGTATAATTAAAATATATTAATATATTTATTAATTGAATTAGATATGTTATTGTGCATTAATACAGTAATTACGTGAAGCAATGAAATACGCACATGATTAATTATAATATAGCCTAAAAATGAATGTTTTAAGAGGAAAAATTGATTTAATCATAACTTTAATACACTATATATTTGTACGTAATATTACCACTATTAAATCACCAATATAATACAATAAATAAAAAATAAATATAATGAGTAAATAAAGAATTATTTTATTAAAAACGAAGTATGCGTAGTATTAATTGATAATATATTTCCAAAAAATTAAAATTAATCAATTGATCAAATACATATTGTAATTATATTTTATTTATCAGACTTAAATATCTAGTTTAATAGAGTAATAAAATTTAATAAATATAATATATAAATAAATATACAACTTTATTACTAATGTAATAGAGTTTTATTGTAATAAGCAGTTCGTGATTAGCATTAAAATCATCAAATTACAAGTTTAGTACTTAAGAACAACACATGTTCAAATACAATAAAAGATACACTCATCAGTTATCATTCCACATGCAAGTCGCTATGTCATCTCGAAATTGTGCGGCTCTTGTGGATTCTAATGCACGCTGCCTCCGAAAGCTTGTTACTTGGGTATCCTCTTCCACAAGACCATCACTATCATCGCTGTCTGTATCGTCCGTTACACGTAATTGAACCCATCACCTCCTCCACCAAACTCATCATCCGAATCATCATCTTCCAAATCAAATATATCATTGTAATCCTCTGTACGTATATAATTGTGTAATATGTAACAAGCAAGGACAATTTTTGTTTGCACCTTAAAAGAAAATGGAGCAGTGCCTTTCAATATTTGAAATCGAGCTTTTAAAGCACCAAAAGTTCTCTCAATAGTATTCCGCAAAGACGAGTGTCTTCGATTGAATAATTCTTTTTCATTCTTAGGAATATTATCTCCAAATTCTTGCAAATGATATCGAGTTCCTCGATATGGAGCCAAAAATCCTCGTACATTTCCATAACCAGCATCGACTAGATAATATTTACCTACAATACCAAATATTTTTTACATTAAATAATTAAAGATAAAATAGATAAAATATTACTGCATAAAATATATTATTTACCTTCAGGTACAAATAGTCTATTTCGGCGAGTCAATGCGTCCTTCAGTACACGAGAATCAGCTGCTGATCCCTCCCATCCAGCTAGTACATAAGTGAATTGCATGTTAAATGTACATGCTGCCATCACATTTTGTGAGAGATAACCCTTTCTGTTCCAGAACCTTGGTTGTTCTTCAAGCGGAATGTTTGCTTTGATATGCGTTCCATCAATAGCCCCAATACAATCCTAATTATATAAGCGAGGCCATTAGTATTGACTAAATTTGTATAGTAATCTAAATAGAGGGCAAGTGATGTTACCTTGAAGTATGGATAAAACATTGAATTGTTTAAAATCCTCGAGTGTGTGCTTTCTGAAGGCTGTTTGATATAATCAGAGTGAAGTTTGAGGATAGCATCCAACACCTTGTTGAAATATTTACTTATGGACCAATTCGATCTATCAAACATCTCTGCTATGACACTATAGGCTTGTTGTTGACCAACAGTTAGGAGGAAATAGGCAAGTTGTTCTTCCACTGAGATGGTCTTTGTCGCTAATAAAAACCCTCTGGTATTAAGTATTGTTGCCAATTTGTGAAATACAATTTGATTCATCCTGTAAACTTTTCGAAATTTAACAGGAGATTTGTCTAAGGCCTTTTGCAAATACAACAGACCATTCATCCCATAAGAACGTGGTACACCTCTGTTGCTAGGGCATAGATAGTATTTTACTATGACGACAATCATACATGCCATTCCAATCATAATTACATCCATATCTTCTTCTGTCATAATATCCATGAGAATCTGCAAATTTAAACTTCTAAATAGTCATAAACAAAAATAATAGCTAATCTTTAATCATAACCTATTCATCCAAACTCAATAATCATATTCACATCAATACTCATCCACCATATTATCCACATAATATATTAAGACAACAAACATATAAAATAGGAACTTTAACCATACTGATAAGTCTAGCAACGTTATAATTCAAACATCGTCTTTAATACATAACAATCTTCTCAAAAAAGATATTGTACTTAAAACGCATTACAATTACTTGTTTGCACAATAATTAAGCCACTTAACCCGCTCCGCCACTGTCATTTTTAAAAACATGGTCTTCTTACTTGGCGTATTTATCCATTCAGGAGCGTCATACTTCAGTGCCTCTGACAGGTCCGGAATTTCCATGAGGGCATTGACCCAAGGTTCTTCGACATCGCGTTCCTTATACTCCATAACACATTTCATAGCATCAGCGATCTGGCCAACTACATCAATTAATTGTCTATTGTCTTCAGTGGGCAATTCGCTTCTCTTTCTACGACGACGTGAAGATGGCCCTTTAGTTCCACAAGATTGATCCGCTGTCGAATCATTTCCACTATTGAATTGCGGTAGAGTTCCCATAACTATGTCAACATTGTCAAGCTCATCCATCGGGATAGGAGCCGACTCATCATGGATAATTTCATCACACAGATCTATAGGAGTTGTACTACCATTCCCTACGGCTATTGTGTTTCCGACTACAATAGCCAATTTGTCGTAAAGGGGGCAACCTTGTTGTCTATACTTCTCAGCCTCTTTATGCTCCTACGAGAATAAAACATCATTCTTAGTAATGCGAAACAATACAAACTGTTTTACAATATATCATGATTTACTGACCTTAATGTACTCTTGCCATACAGAATGACATGCAGTAACTCGTTGTGTGGTTGCATCCCAACCGAACCCACTAGTGTTGAGACAGCTCGTTACCGTTTGGTATGTTTTCTTCCATGATCTTGTTCGATTCTTAAACTGCTCAATAGTTTTTTTATTGACAGCGTCTTCATTGAACTTACTGACACATTCCGTATATACCTCGTGCTTCCAAACACCATTGGGCAACTTGTTCTCCATATATACCTGCTCGACTAAAAGATCGAGCATTTTGTTGTCTTCTTCAAAGCTCCAAAAGTCATATGGTCGACCATTTGGTTGTTTTCTTGCAGCCATTTTCAATCTAAATCCGAGATTGTCCTCATGGAAAAAACTTTATCAGACTACCATTACCCGTCACGAAACAAAAACCACAAATAAGAAAATACCATGTGGTGGATATTTATAACACCCGAATCTCCTCACCACATGGCAAAAATATTCCATAGCACTTCAAAATTTTTAAACAACATTCTAAAACATTCCAAAACTAATCAACTATTTCCATTTGAGATGCAAAACAATGCAAACACACACACACACACACACACACACACACATCAAGTCCAAATTCACCGAACACCCCTGGTAGAGCCCCATATGACTTCACAGTCACTACGAACTGTACCTCGTCAGTGATGGGGGTCGGGTTTCGTTGGTTAATGGACGCCCGTGTAGGCGACTCAACCTTGTTTGAATTGGACTAAACACCGTAAACCGTAATTGAGAACCTCCAAAACCCTCGACCCTAAACCCTAACCCTAGACCCCATAGCTCCAAAACCTCCTAAACCCTAACCCTAGACCCATAGCTCCAAAACCTCCTAAACCCTAACCCATACCTCCAAAACCTCCTAAACCCTAACCCTAGACCCCATACCTCCCAAACCTCCTAAAACCTAACCCTAGACCCCATAACTCCAAAACCTCCTAAACCCTATACCCCAAACCCTAATTCCAGAAGTTAAACAAAAAACCCTATATCTTAACAACCCTAAAAGCCCCAAACTAAACCCTATCACCCATTATACCTTAGCTGAAAAAAATTGAAAAAAAACCTAAACCCTAATTCCAGAACCTAAACCCTAACAATACCATAAATCCTTAACCCTAAAAACTTAACCCCTAAATACAAAGCACCAAACCCTAAAAACACTAAACCATAACCCTAATAAAAATTTTAGACCCTAATCCGTAACACTAAATCCCACAATTATGCACAAATAACCCCAAATTAGACACTAGAACTAAAATTAAATCAAATACAACACTCATTTAATCAGAAAAAAAATTAGGGTTTAGTCATACCTTCTGAAATTTGGGGAAAATCGAAGCCGACAACTGAAATCAAAGCCGAACCGAGAAAATCGATGCTGAATCGAATTGGAAATTTAGAAATCGAAGCCCAACGTCAAAATCGAAGAAAACCAAAACTGAATTAGGGAAAATCGCAGGAAATCAAAGGGAATTTTGGGGGAAAAGATATGAGCGAGAGGGAGAAGGGAGTGAGATGCCGCAAGGGGGAAAAGAGGGAGAAGAGACAGAGAGAAGAGAGGGAGGCCGAGAGGGATAAGAGAGAGGGAGAAATGAGCGAGAGGTTCAGAGGGAGAACGAGTTCGAGATGGAGAAGGATGCCGGAAGGACACTCGCAGCGAGAGACGGAGGTAGTAGAGAGGGAGACCGGAGAGAGACGGCGAAGACGAGAGAGCGAGCAGAGAGCTTGGGCTTCACGGAGACGACAGAGGGCTGCGGGAACGAGAGTGTCTGTGTGCGGGAATGAAACGATCGAAATGAAAAAAAAACAGAGACGGTCGAGCCAGAGAGAGCCCGCGCGAGAGAGTCAAGTGGATGATTCTCAAAATCGGGCGGAAAGCACTTTTCGCCCGTTACTCTTGACACATGAACTCTTGGTTCATGTATATTCATGTACATGACATGAATTTCGGCGCCCCCTACCGACATCAGGACATGAACTGCATAATGCGCTTGAAGATCATGTCCTGAGTCATGTGCACTAACCCCCCCTTAGTGTGGCCGTCAGAACCACCTTGTGGCATCATACTGGAAACTTCATGGCAAGCCTGATTGGGCCACAGCTAACCCAGTCTCAGTTAACGTTGAGAAAAATGAAGATAAGGCTGATTCATCATCCAAAAATGTGACTCTTACGGTTGAGGACTATGCTGCATTTCAGAAAATGAAGTCCTTCATGGAATCATCTATTCCCTCATCATCTACTACTACCACTACTATTGCCTCCGGTATGCTTTCTTCCTCTTCCTCTTGGATCATCGACTCCAGGGACTCCGAATATCTCTGAGGTAACAAACACTTGTTGCAGTCCTTATCTCCTTGTTATCCTCATAAATTCGTTACTATTGCTGATGGTACCCAAACCAAGGTCCTTGGCAAAGGTTTCTCCTCTCTTACTTCAACTATTCCCCTTCAAGATGTTTTGTTTGTTCCTCAATTTCCTTTAAATTTGCTCTCGGTTAGCCAATTGACCAAACAATTAAATTGCTCTATCACCTTCTCACCGTCTTCTTGTGTCTTTCAGGATCTCACTACGAATCGGGTCATTGGTGGCGGCCATGAAAAGGTGGGTTTGTACTACTTCACTCTTCCACCATTAGCTGCATTATCGTCCACTACATCTGAGGCCCAACTTTGGCACAACCGACTTGGTCATCCATCTACCCCTTCACTTCGTTCTTGTGAGGTTTGTCAATTAAGTAAACATGTCAGGAGTACATATTCTCCTCGTCTTACAACTACAAGTACTGCTCCGTTTGAGCTAATACATTCTGATGTATGGGGCCCTTTATGTGTCTCAAATATTTCCCAAGTTAAATATTTTATCTGTTTTGTTGATGATTTTACTCGAGTGACTTGGTTATATCTATTTAAAGAGCGTTCCGAAATTCTTCCTTTGTTTAAAACATTTCATGCTATGGTCTTGACACAATTTGGGAAGAAAATTCAAACCCTTAGATCTGATAATGCTAAGGAATACATGTCTCATGACTTCAAATCATTTTGTGAGAGTAATGGGCTTATTCATCAAACATCATGTGCCTATACTCCTCAACAAAATGGTGTTGCTGAAAGGAAGAATCGTCATCTTCTTGAATTTGCTAGAGGCCTCCTCTACTCCATGAAGGTACCCTATTTCTATTGGCCTCAAGCTATACTTACAACATGCTTTCTCATTAATAGGTTATCTTCATCAGTCCTTCATCATAAAACTCCTTAATCTGTGTATTTAATGGTGAAGATCCTTTTTCTCTTCCTTTGAAAGTGTTTGGATGTACGTGTTTTGTTCATGTTACATATACACATAAAAATAAACTTGATCCTCGGTCTATGAAGTGCATTTTTTTTGGATACTCTCGCACCCAAAAAGGTTATGTCTATTACAATCCTACCCTTCGGAGGATGTTTATCTCTAGGGATGTGACTTTCTTTGAGGATACTCCCTTCTACTCCTCCCATGATGCTCCTCCAGGATGGACTTGTCCTTCTACTACTCCTTGTCCGTTTGTGCCATTCAATCTTGAAGTGGATCCATCCCCTGATGCACCGACCGTACCTTCACCTGTGGAGTTGTCAGATCCACCTGAGGTAAGTCCTTCTCCTCCTATGTATGGGCCTGAATTTGATACTCGGCCTATTGCTTTAAGAAAAGAATGTCGCTCCTGTACTACTTCGCATCCTATCTCAAATTTTATGTCTCACCATCGCTTTTCTTCCGAGTGTTTTCAGTTTCTTGCGTCCCTTGCTTCTACTTCCATTCCGCAGTCGTATCAGGAGGCCCTGAGACATCCAAGATGGAAAGAAATGCACGCCTTATACGAAAACCAAATCTGGTACTTAACATCACTCCCGAAAGGTAAAAGACCGGTTGGTTGTCAATGGGTTTTTTCGGTGAAACATAATCCGGATGGATCGGTTGCTCGTCTTAAAGCTCGACTGGTTTCTAAGGGCTATACGCAGTGCTATGGGATAGATTATGAGGAGACCTTCTCTCCTGTTGCAAAATTGAATTCGGTACGCATCATCTTATCTATTGCTGGTAACTCCTCATGGCCCCTCTATCAGTTGGATGTTAAAAATGCTTTTTTGAATGGTGATATCAGTGAGGAAATTTATATGGTTCAACCACCTGGTTATGTGGTTGAGGGGGAGTCAGTATGCCGGTTAAAAAAGTCTTTATATGGGCTTAAGCAATCCCCTCGGGCTTGGTTTGATAAATTAAGTCAAACACTCCTATGGTTTGGTTTTCATCGGTGATCAGTTGATCATTCCATATATTATAAAGATACGGTCAAAGGGAAAATATTATTGTCCGTATACGTGGATGATATTATCTTAACCGGTGATGATGCTTTTAGCATACAAGAGGTGAAACAGATGATATGTCAGGAATTCAAGACTAAAGACCTTGGTATGCTTAAATATTTTTTGGGTATAGAAGTTCTTCAATCCAAACATGGGATAATATTGTCTCAAAGGAAATATGCCTTGAATCTCCTTGAAGAAATAGGAATGAAGGATTGTAGACCAGTTGACACACCTATGGATACAAATGTAAAGTCATGTGCCACAAATGAAGAAGATATTGATATTGGCAAATATCAAAGACTCGTGGAAAAACTGATTTATCTCACGGTAACTAGGCCAGACATATCATATGCTGTAAGTGTGGTGAGTCAATTGATGCACAAACCACAAATTACCCACTGGCAGGCTTTAGAGAGAATATTACATTATCTAAAAGGAGCTCCAGGAAGAGGATTGCTGTATAAAAAACATGGGCACTTCAACATAGAAGGTTTCTCAGATGCAGATTGGGCTGGATCTCCTGATGATAGAAAATCTACATCAGGATATTGTACTCTGGTTGGGGGAAACTTGGTTACATGAAAAAGTAAGAAGCAAAATGTGGTTGCAAGATCTAGCGCCGAAGCAGAATACAGAGCTATGGCCCATACCGTTAGTGAACTTTTATGGATTAGGACCCTTCTTACTGAACTAGGTTTTTATAAAAAGGGGTCCATGAATCTGCATTGTGATAATCAAGCAGCCATTCATATCACTTCAAATCCAGTTTTTTATGAAAGAACTAAACATATTGAGGTGGATTGTCATTTTATATGGGAGAAGTTTCAAGCAGGAATAATCTCTCTCAAACATGTGTCATTTCAAGAGCAAGTAGCTGATATTATCACTAAACCCGTTACATCTAAAATCCTATCGTTTATATGTGGCAAGCTGGGTATTTATGATGTCTTTTCTCCTCCAGCTTGAGGGGGATTGTTGGAAGATGGGCTCAAGCCCACGAGCTCAAGACAAGAAGCCCACACGTCAAAGGAGTGGCATATGTGTAAAATATGGTACTTTCCATAGAAGTGTAAATATGTATTCCTTTTATGTCTTTTGTTTTATCAAGTTGTAGCCCTAAGGGTATTGTAAAACTATAAATAAAGACATTGGCTAAGAGGTAGGGCATTGAAGCACTCTCCTCTCTTTCCACAAATTCGTTCAGCCCTCATTTTTCTTTTTGACGCAACCCTCTTCTCCCTTAATCCAAACTCTCTTCTTCCACATTCTTCTTCTTCTCTTCTCCTTCTCTCTTCTTCTTCTTCTTCTTCTTTCTTGTTGATCTAAAGTTCCTTTCATGAGATCCTAAATTCTACAGTGTCCCACATCCTCTAGGACTCTTCTTGATGACCTACGTCCTCATGGTGGATCCCCCCAGGTCGAGCACCATGCTGGGTCCCACATTGTAACACGTGTAGATGTAGATGCAAAACTGGTGCAGATGCAAGAGCTAATTTGAGATCTAAAAAGGACTGTGTGGCCTGATCATTCCAAAAAAAGGATTTTTTCTTGAAGATATTTGTCAATGGTGCTGCTATCGGTCCATAGTTCCTAATAAATTTTCTGTAATATCCTGCCAATCCCAAAAAACCCTTTCAAAGCAGAGGTATTCATTGGTTGCGACCAATAGGCAATAGCTTTAATATTTTCATAATCAACTGTGACCCCATCATGGGAGATAATATGGCTGAGATAGGGCACATGTGATGTCACAAATGAGCATTTTGATTTCTTTATATATAATTGATGGGCACATAATAGTTCAAATGCCAATCTTAAATGCTCTAAATGTTGATGTCCAGACTGGCTGTAAATGAGTAAGTCATCAAAGAAAACAAATAAAAATTTGCAAAGATAGTTGTGGAATACCTCATTCATTAACGCCTGGAATGTGGATGGGGTGTTGGATGCCCAGAGGGCATGACCACAAATTCAAAGTGGTTGTGATGAGTGCGGAAGGTAGTTTTCTCGATGACTTCTGGATGCATACGAACCTGATGATATCAGGAGTGCAAGTCCAATTTTGTGAATGTATATGATCCGTGCACAGGAATATGGAACTTATCTTTCATAGTTTGGGCATTCAAATCCCATTATCGACACAAAATCACCATGTACCATCATGTTTCTTCACTAGGAGGACTGGTGATGAAAATGGTGAACGTCTACTACGAATAATGGCATGCAGAGAGATTTCTGGTGCATCCTCCTTAGTAGGATCATCAAGTTGTTGTGCTTCTATGATTTCATCGACCTCTAACCAGAACAACCTTTTACACTGATGGCCTGCCCTGTATGTTTCCTCACAATTGTAACATAAGTTCTTTGCCCTGCGCTCAGCCATCTCCCTACTAGTTAATTTTTTAATATACTGGGCGGGCAGGTTGCTGGGCTGTGTATCTGCTGCAAGAGTAATACTGGGATGATTTCTAACCTATTGGCCTACTGGAGAAGCTATCTGAGGATTAGTGTTGAGCCTCCCTTACCAGCTAGTGGAAGTGTTCCCATCCCCTTGCCAAGCTGATCTCTTATATTGAACTTTTTTGAATTTATGGAAAAGAGAAATACTTCATTAACTTCATTAACTTATTATAATCAGAGTACATGAACCTCTATTTATAATAGAGGAAGGTAGTAGAGTCCAATTACAATAAAACTACCTTTGTCCCATTTACACCCAAACTCTAACACCTAAAGATAAGTCCTAGCATAATTAAATAACTCAATATAGATAAAAGACTAACATAACTCACACTTAAACTCTTCTAGGATGTGACCATAAGATAAAGATGCCTTTGTGAATCCTTCTTGATCTTCCAACTTATGTGATAAGGATGCCAGCTCGTGGTAATCATGGTGGATCCTACTTCTTATGGGCTTGGGCCCATTTTGTGGGCCTTCCTTGGTTGTGTGGCCCATTTTATAATACTCTTAGATATGTGGGGGAACTCCCAACTTGTTGCGAATGATGTATTGAATCTTTTTGTATAAATGGCACATCTTCTAATATGCCTTCATCATCCAACACTCCCCATCACGCTGTTGCGTCCTTCCATGAGGCCCTGTTGGCATAATATAAGTGAGCGTAAAAATCACTCCTAGCCCATAAGACATTGCTCCATACTCCAATCCTAATGTTGGATGTAGGATACACTCCGTCTTCTGTAGGTAGTGTGTCTATCGGCATTGCTTTGAAGTGTCCACCACCGTGTCCCTCCACAGGACAACAACTCTCAAGTGGTAGGAGTAATAAAAGCCATTATAGGGGTTAGTAGATTTATTTATAATGGTGTCCCAATCCGGACACCGACTCTCATGGTATCCCAACAGTGATATTTTTGAGAATTAAATTTATCATGGTGTCCCAATCCAAGCATCGAATCTCATGGTGTCCCAACCATGATATTTTTTAGAGTCAAATAAATTATGGTATGAGAAAAGGTACTGAGGGCACCTCTTCTTCAATAATAATGTCTCATTTAAAGAGACTTAATAGTAGTAGCTATAATGTAACATGACCATCTTCCAACACATATAACACGAACCAAAATAATAATCCTTGTAGAAGGACCCATGAAATAATCATAATCCGATATAAATATTTTTTCTTAGATGCATAAGCTTCATCTTTTGTGCTCCCTTTTTCTTGAATATTTTTGTCACATAAACTTATCTACAACATATGGAATGAAATACCTATTTCTTGTACTTCTTCTACTTCTCCCCTTCAAGCTGGGAGGTAATGGCAATGACCCCAGCTTGAACCAAATATCATAGATGCAACAATAAGCCCAAATAACATAGATGTAGTAATAAGCCCTTAAACCAAGGAGAAGTGAGATATTTTCCAGATATAGCAACTGTAGAAGTTAGGACTCCATGAGAATGACTCTAGGTTAACGTGGAAGAAGAAGGAGAGAAGAGAGAAAAGAGGGAGAAAGGAGAAGGATGTTAGAGAGGAGAGTTTGGATTAAGGGAAGGAGAGAATGCTTCAAGGGAGAAGAGAGGGTGGCTGGACATTTTCTCAAAGAGAGGAGAAGGCTTGAATACCTTACCTCTTAGCCAATGCTCTCATTTATAGTGTTACAAAACCCTTAGGGTTACAACTCACTAGATTAAAAGACATACTAAGACAATATATTTACATCTTCAAGCCATCCTTATGGAACATACCATAAATAACCACTTTGCCACTCCTTTGATGTGTGGGCTTCTTGCCTTGAGCTTGTGGGCTTGAGCTCATCTTCCAACACTCCCGCTCAAGCTGGAGGAGAAAATACATCATAAATACCCAGCTTGCCACCTATATAACATAAAATTTTGGATGTATCCATTTTGGTGAGGATATCAGCTAATAGCTCTTGAGATGAAACATACTTAAGAGAGATTATTCCTGCATGAAACTTTTCCCTTATAAAATGATATTCCACTTCAATATGTTTAGTTCTTTCATGGAAGACTGGATTTGATGTAATGTGAATAGCTGCTTGATTATCACAATGTAGGCCCATAGAGCCTCCTATATAAAATCCAAATTCAGTAAGAAGAGTCTATATCCTTAAAAGTTCACTTACAGTGTGGGCCATAGCTCTGTATTTTGCTTCAACACTAGATCTTGCAACCACATTTTGGTTTTTTCTTTTCCATGTGACCAAGTTCCCCCCAACAAGTACAATACCCAAATGTAGATTTTCAATCACCGGGTGATCCTGCCCAATCTGCATCTGAGAAGTCTTCTATATTGATGTAACCATGTTGTTTATATAGCAATCCTCTTCCTGGAGCACCTTTTAAGTATCGTGGTATTCTCTCCAAAGTGAGTAATTTGTGGTTTGTGCATGAATTGACTTACCACGCTGTTATGGACTCTATAGCATCACAAGTTACCAACAGGCGTAGGAATTAATGAATGTGTTTTTCAATTTCCATGTAATTTTTTTTGGTTTGGTTTTATCTTTGGTTTGGGTTGGTTTAGCATTTATTGGTTTGAACCCTTGATCCAAGGGGTCTTTAGTGCTTTGGACGTCCTCAACCCTATTTAAGGGGACGGCTAGGGTAATGAGAGATATGAATTGAGTCTACTTTAGCTAAAGTAAATTAGATAAACAGGTCAAGACCTCCTTCAAGCTCTCTCCCATTTTTCCTCAATTCCTTTCTGAAATTCTCCTTTTCGAAATTCAATTTCCATCATTCCCTCATTCCATCTCAACATCAAGAAAGGTAATGGAAGGAAGAGAAGAGAGGAGGGTGACAAGATCCATGGCTCGTGAGGATCCTAACAACGTGGTATCAGACAGGTCCACCCTCGGTGATTCCTCTTCTCCAGAGGACATACGTCAAGTACTTTCAGAACTCCAACAACGATCCACTCTTCAAGGTATTGAAATTTTTCACATCAATAATACATTACATACGCTGGAATCATCTCTCCAAACAGTCATCGGAAACATGCTGCACTTCAAGCACCAACGCCCCCACTAGCCACCAATTTTCAACAACAACCAGTACATCAACAACAATTCACGCCACCACCAAATCCACCCCAGCGCCAACCACTGGTTCCCATGGCTACTCACGCAAAAGGACCATCCACGGTTCCAAGGTACTTTAAACTTAACTTTCCTACATATGATGGCTCTAAAGATCCCTTATTGTGGTTCACGAAATGTGAACAATTCTTCTATCATCAACAAACGGTGGAAATGGACAAGTTTACTTTGGCCGCCTACCACCTGCTCGATGCAGCGCTCATGTGGTTCCATCACTACCGAAATGTCCATTCCACTCAGGATTGGCTGCACTTTTAAACATGCTTGCCAGTTGAGGTTTAGACCTCCAGCTAGCAGCAACCCAGTGGGGGAATTGATCAACTATAAACAGACAGGCACCTAAGAAGTTTACCAAAAAATGTTCCAAGAAAGTTTGGCCCAAGCTAGTGAATTTTTTCCTCCTCACCTACATGTTCAGATTTTTAATGCTGGATTGACAGAGGCGGTTAGATTGGAAGTGAAATTACTTGGTCCGACAGATTTGGACTCTGCAATGAATTATGCCAGAGCTGTGGAACACAAACAGAGAGTCCTAAAAGAGTCTTTACACCGAAAACCATTTTGGAACAACAGAACACAAGGTACTGCATTTGGTCCATGTTTTGGGTCCTTTGCCCCTAACCGAGCATATCAGTCTACCAGTGTGCCTCCATCAACTATGCCACGCAAATTTTTGACTAAACAGGAAATGGAAGCTAGAAAGGCCAAAGGCCTATGTTTTAATTGTGATGAACAATTCCTTCCAGGTCATACTTGTAAACGCTTATTCAGTATTGAACTGTTAGAAGAAGATTCAGAAGAGCTTCCTGAACATGAATTTGTTGAAGAGGTACAGCAAGAACCAGAGCTCTCCCTCCATGCCATGCATGGCCTGCGTAGTTCTAACACCATGCAGGAAAAGGCCAGGTTTCATCATCTCATGCTACTTGCTTTAGTTGATTTTGGCAGCACACATAATTTTATAAGTGAACCAGCCACGCAACAATTGGGATTGGAAATTCAACAGCAAAGGGGACTCTCGGTTTCAGTGGCCAATGGGGCTAAAATTGCAAGTGTGGGTTTATGTGCAAACACACCTTTCACCATTGAGGGACATTCATTTCAAGCAGATTTACTAGTCATTCCCTTGGCTGGATTTGATTTGGTGCTCAGGGTCAAATGACTTCAGTTATTAGGACCTATATTATGGGACTTTCAGGTTCGGACTATGACCTTTACAGCACCACAGGGTCAGATTACATTACAAGGTATTGTGGCACAGGTCCCTAACGCACTTCACACTTTACAGCTTCAGCACAATCGTGATGGTCAGTTAGCTCCTTTACTTACAGCATTTGCGGATTTATGTAATGACCCTACGGGTCTACCACCAGTGCGTCACTGCGATCACCGCATTCGTTTAAAGTTGGGAACTGATCCAGTAGTGGTGCAGACTTATCGTTATCCACATATACAGAAAGATGAAATAGAAAGACAGTGCATGCATATGCTTGCTCAAGGAGTGATCCAGCCCAATCGATCTCCTTTTTCCTCACCAGTGTTACTAGTACGTAAAAAGGATAAATCATGGAGGTTTTGTGTCAACTATAGGCAACTCAACTTGCAGACAATTAAAGACAAGTTCGCCATTCCAGTCGTGGACGGGTTGCTGGATGAGTTACATGGTGCTACAATTTTTACCAAATTAGATTTGAAATCAGGCTATCATCAAATAAGAGTTCACCCGGCAGATGTGGAGAAGACTGCATTCCGTACACATCACAGTCATTTCGAGTTCCTCGACATGCCCTTCGGTCTCTCCAATGCACCCTCCACCTTTCACGCCCTCATGAATGAGGTATTTTCATCACTTCTGCGCAACTATGTGTTAGTCTTTTTTTATGACATTCTGGTCTACAGCAAAAATTGGGAAGAACATCTCCACCACCTCCATCAGGTATTTACCATTCTACGCTCTCATCATTTGGTTTTGAATAAATCAAAATGCTCTATGGGTACATCTGAGGTGGCATATTTGGGCCACGTCATATCAGTTATGGGCGTGAAAGTTGACCAGAGCAAGATACAAGCAGTAACAGATTAGCCGATTCCCACCTCCATCACAACATTAAGAGGATTTTTGGGCCTAGCAGGATATTACAGAAAATTTATCCAATCTTATGGCCAGATAGCAGCACCACTCAACAATCTTCTAAAAAAACATGCCTTCCATTGGTCTTCATCAGTGGAACAGGCCTTTCACCTGTTAAAGGAGGCCTTAGCCTCAGCGCCAGTCCTACAATTACCAGATTTTGAGGAAGACTTTGTGGTGGAATGTGATGCATCCGGGGGAGGTATAGGGGCAGTGTTACAACAATTGGGACACCCCATTGCTTATTTCAGCCGTCAGTTGGGAAAACACCACCATAAGTTAGCTGCATATGAGTGGGAATTGATTGGGTTAGCCAAGGCTGTCCAACATTGGCAACCTTATCTTTGGGGACGACCATTTCTCATTCGTACAGATCATTGCAGCCTCAAGTATCTTTTTGAACAGTGCCTCACCACATCCCCACAGCAGCATTGGTTAACTAAACTCATGGGCTTCGATTTTACGGTTCACTATAAGCCAGGTAGTTCGAATTTGGGGGCTGATGCTTTATCACGTCAGGATCATTCAGCCACACAAGTTTATGCTATCAGTCACCCACGTTCACTGGTATTAGATTCTATTCGTGAGGAAGTACATCAATATCCGGATCTCATGTCATGATATCAGGATATTCAACAAGGGACAGCAGCTCCTCATTGGACAATTCAGGATCGTCTCATACTCTACAAAAATAGGATCTTTATGCATCATACGTCCCCACTTCTTCACACCATCCTGTCCTCTATCCATGATAGCACACATGAGGGTCGACAGAAAACATATTTCCGAATCAGTCGGAACTTTTACTGGAAGGGTATGAAGAGCACAATTGTTGATTATGTAGCTGCTTGTCAGATTTGTCAACGAAACAAGGCCGAATCTTTAAGTTCGGCAGGTCTACTGCAACCTCTGCAACTACCATCTCGAATCTGGTCCGACATTTCCATGGACTTCATTGCTGGCCTTCCCGTTTCATCAGGTAAATCTATGATATTCGTCGTCGTTGATCGGTTTTCAAAATATGGTCACTTCATTGCTTTGGCGCATCCATATACTGCTGCTCAGGTCTCTCAATTATTTATGGACAACATTGTCCGCTTACACGGAATTCCCTCATCTATTATCAGTGACAGAGATGCCATTTTTACCAGTATATTTTGGAAAGAATTATTCAAATTACAAGGCACCCAATTGGCATTTTCGTCTGCATATCACCCACAAACGGACGAACAAACAGAGGTTGTCAATCACATGATTGAAATGTATCTTCGTTGTTTTGTGGGGGACGCACCTAGACGGTGGATGAAATAGCTTTCTTGGGCAAAATTTTGCTATAACACATCTTACCACACAGCACTGGGAACTACACCTTTCAGGGTCATTTATGGCAGAGATCCACCTCGTCTGTTACCATATGAACCAGGGGCATGCAAAGTAGTCACTTTGGACCAAGTGTTAGCTGAAAAAGACGCTATGCTCATTGAGGTACGTACTCATCTACAGGAGGCCCAATACTCTATGAAACGCTATTACGATAAGAAGCACCGAGAGGTATCTTATTTCCCTAGAGACTATGTGTGGTTAAAGCTTCAACACTACCGCCAGCTGTCTATGACTGCATCCAAGCGCCATAAGCTATCTCCTAAATATTATGGTCCATTTCAGGTGTTGGACAAAATTGGGCCCGTGGCATACCGCTTGCAGCTACCACATGATTCAAAGATCCATAATGTATTTCACGTCTCCCAATTGAAGCCCTTCCAGGGTGACTCGCCCCTACTACACACTCCACTGCCGCCACTACACGAGGGCAGAGTCCTCTCTATTCCAGTTCAGGTGGTAAATGCACGCCACATTCAAGGTGATTGGGAAATTCTCGTCCAGTGGGCAGATGTTGACCCCAGCGACACCACATGGGAGCCGTTATCAGCATTTCAACTCTTATATCCTTCCTTCGAGCTTGAGGACAAGCTCTTTCTCCAGGAGGGGGCTGATGTTATGGACTCTATAGCATCAAGAGTTACCAACAGGCGTAGGAATTAATGAATGTGTTTTTCATTTTCCATGTAATTGTTTTTGGTTTGGTTTTATCTTTGGTTTGGGTTGGTTTAGCATTTATTGGTTTGAACCCTTGACCCAAGGGGTCTTTAGTGTTTTGGACGTCCTCAACCCTATTTAAGGTGACGGCTAGGGTAATTAGAGATATGAATTGAGTCTACTTTAGCAAGATTAAATTAGATAAACAGGTCAAGAGCTCCTTCAAGCTCTCTCCCATTTTTCTCCAATTCCTTTTCGAAATTCTCCTTTCCGAAATTCAATCTCCATCATTCCCTCATTCCATCTCAACGTCAAGAAAGGTAATGGAAGGAAGAGAAGAGAGGAGGGTGACAAGATCCATGGCTCGTGAGGATCCTAACACATGCTCACAACATATGATATATTTGTCCTGGTTACCATGAGATAGATCAATTTTCCCACAAGTCTTTGATATTTGCCAATGTCAACATCTACTCCAGTTGTGGCACACAATTTTTCATTCACATCCATAGGTGTATCAACTAGTCTACAACCCTTCATTCTTGTTTCTTCAAGAAGATCCAAAACGTATTTTCTTTGTGACAATACTATTCCATGATTTGACTGAAGGACTTCTATTCCCAGAAAATATTTGAGCTTACCCAAATCTTTAGTCTTGAACTCTTTACATATCATATTTTTCACTTCTTTTATACTATGAGCATCCTTCCCAGTCAAGATAATATCATCAATATACACAACCAATAATATCTTCCCTTTGATAGTATCTTTAACATATACTGAGTGATCAACTGAGCACCTATTAAAGCCAAATCGTAGAAGTGTTTGACTAAAATTTTCAAACCATGCCTGAGGGGACTGTTTAAGCCTATATAAAGATTTCTTTAATCGGCATACAAACTCCCCCTCAACCACATATCTTGGTGGTTGGACCATATAAATTTCTTCACGTATATCACCATTTAAATATGCATTTCTTACATCGAGATGATTTACTAGCTAGGATGAGTTAGCAACAATAGAGAGGATGATACGTACCGAGCTCATTTTTTCTACCGGAGAGAAAATCTCTTCATAATCTATCCCATAGCATTGATTATAACCTTTTTCAACCAGACGTGCTTTAAGGCAAGCAACTGACCCATCTAGGTTGTGTTTCACCAAAAAAACCCATCTACAACCAACAGGTCTTTTTCCTTTTGGGAGCGATGCCAATGACCATGTTTGATTTTCATATAATGCATGCATTTCTTCATCCATAACTATCTTCCATCCTGGATGCTTTAGGGCCTCCTGATAGAATTGTGGTATGGAAACAGATGAAAGAGAAGCAAGAAACTGAAACACTCATAAGATAAGTGATGAGAAGACATAAAATTGGTAATTTGATGAGACGTAGTACAAGAACAGGATTCCTTTCGTAACAAAATAGGCCAATTATCAAATTCAGACCCAAACATAGAAGGAGGAGAAAGACTTACCTCAAGTGGATCGGACAACTCCACAGGTGAGGGGAGGGCCGGTGCTTCAGGGGGTTGAGTAATATCTTCATTAAATGGCACAAGCGGGCATGGAGTGGTAGGAGGAAATGTAAACCCTGGAGGAGCCTCATGTGAGGAGTAGAAAGAAGTGTCTTCAAAGAAAGTCACATCCTGAGATACCATCAACCTCCGAAGTGTAGGATTATAACAAATATATCTTTTCTGAGTTCGAGAATACCCCCAAAAAATACACCTTAGAGACTGTGGATCAAGTTTACTTTTATGTGATGAAGTATCATGAACAAAACATGTGCAACCAAATACTTTAAGAGGAAGAGAAAATGGATCTTCACCATGAAACAAAATAGAATACGGAGTTTGATTTCTAAGTACTGGTGATGGTAACCTATTGATGAGAAAGCATGATGTAAGAATAACATGAGGCCAATAAAAGTAGGGTACCTTCATGGAGAATAGGAGGCCCCGAGCAACTTCGAGGAGGTGACGATTCTTTCTTTTAGAAACCCCATTTTGTTGAGGAGTATAGGCACATGATGTTTGATGAAGAAGCCCATTACCTCACAAAATAATTTAAACTCATTAGAAAAATATTCCTTAGCATTATCAGATCTAAGGATTTGAATTTTTTTTCCAAATTACGTTAGAAACATTGCATGAAAGTTTTTAAATATAAAAAGAATTTTTTTATCATTCTTTAAACAAAAACAACAAAGTCACTCGAGTAAAATCATCCACAAAAGTAAGAAAATATTGAACCTAAGAAATTTTAGAGACCTTTAAAGGGCCCCATACATCAGAATGTATTAATTCAAATGGAGTAGTACTAGTAGTTGTAAGATGAGGAGAATATGTGCTCCTAACATGCTTACTTAATTGATGTTCAAAGATAAGCTCAAGCCCACATGACCAAGGAAGACCCACATATCTAAGATTATTATTAGATGGGTCACACGACCAAAGGAAGGCCCACAAGATGGGCCCAAGCCCATAAATAGGACCCACAATGATTACCATGAGCTGGCATCCTTATCACATCTGTTGGAAGATCAAGAAGGACTCACAAAAGTATCTTTATGTTAGGGTCACGACCAAAAAGAGTCTTAGTTTGAGTTATGTTTGTCTTTTATCTATATTGAGTTATTTAATTATGTTAGGACTTATCTTTAAGTGTTAGAGTTTGGGTGTAATTGGGACAAGAGTAGTTTTATTGCAATTGGACTCTTGTTATGGGACATCCTGGTTATGGGCCTGGGTTAAGTATCTATGTCTTCCGCTCCTAACAGGCCGGTCTTTTGGGTAGTATTGGCTAGGTGCTTAACATTTGGTATCAGAGCCGACCCTCGGTCGCGAGTTCGATTCCCGGCAACGCTGCAGAGGCTGGATTAAAATACTGGTAGGCCGTAGGATAAAAACCCGGGTCGGGCCAGTGTCGCTGCATCGCACGCAAAGGCTAGATTAAAATACAGGTAGGTCGTAGGATAAAAACCCGGGTCGGGCCTGTGTCGTTGCGCCACCGTGGTCGTCGGCTCGCGAAGGGGGGGTGTGATGTTATGGGACATCTTGGTTATGGGCCTGGGTTAAGTATCTATGTCTTCCGCTCCTAACAGGCCGGTCTTTTGGGTAGTATTGGCTAGGTGCTTAACATTTGGTATCAGAGCCGACCCTCGGTCGCGAGTTCGATTCCCGGCAACGCTGCAGAGGCTGGATTAAAATACCCTAACCTATGTTGATGTTAATTACCCTATTTAAGGGGTAAGGATTGAGAAATAAGGCAAGTTCGGAATTAGCATAAACTAGGGTAATTTAGGTTCCTTCTAGGCCCTCTATTCTAGGGTTCTTGGTGTGAACTCTCTTGGGGGTTTGCTGCATCCATTGGGGAGTCTTTGAGGAGATCTTGGAAGGAAAAGGAGGAGGAATCAGCCTTCTCTTCCATGCTGCAATATTCATCCATCTCTTCCACGAACCAGCAGTGAGGGAAGAAGGATTTGGTTGAGTCTTAGCATCAAGAAAGGGATTTTTGAGTTGCTGAATTGAAGGAGGTCTTCAAGAGGTATTTTTGTCTATCTTTTCCGAATTTAGAAGAGCTAGAGACTGCCCTCTTTACATTCAGCATTGGTAGTTGCATGAATTCAGAAACCCTACTCATTGACGTGAGGTATAAAGTGGGGTTTCATAATTGGATCCTTAAAACAGTCTCTTGCTGGAATTGGTGCATTCATAATTAAGAAAAGGAAACTCCTTTTCAAGGGGAATGAATTCAGTAAAGGGAAAGGGGTTGTTCTTGAGTAATTACAGCAAGTAAACCCTCTTGTCTTGAATCATAAAAGAGGGGTTTCATATCTGAGTGCTTAAACAGTCCTTTAACTTGCTGGTTGCATCTATAATTGAGAAAAGGAAACTCCTTTTCAATTATAACGTGTGAGGGAAGAAAAAGAGAGTTTCTTTTCACAAAAACGTGTTAAGAAACCCTCTAACAGTGCTGGATTCATATTCAACTCGCCGAGTTACTAGATCCATGGCTAGGGACCATAACAATTTGGTATCAGAGTAGGCGCTACGTCCTGACTTCGAGTCCCAGCGGCCGCGTGCGCAGGTGGACCGTAAGCCCCTGGCGTGACCCCTGACCCGGTCGCGTTGCTGTGTTAATGCCGCCGTGGTCGTCGGCTCGGGCGGGCGGGGTGTGATGTTATGGTCCTGGGTTAAGTACCTATGTCTTCCGCTCCTAACAGGCCGGTCTTTTGGGTAGTATTGGCTAGGTGCTTAACATTTCCAGGATGTCCCATAACATTCTATCACCTTCTCACCATCTCCGTGTATATTTCAGGATCTAACTACAAAATAGGTGATTGGTGGCGGCCATTAAAAAGGGGGTTTATACTATTTTAATCTTCCACCAATAGCTTCTATTTCATCCACTACATCTGAAGTTCAACTGTGGCACAACCGGCTTGGTCATCCATCTACCTCATCACTTCGTTCTTTAATTCCATCTGTTAAATCTTTGTCTAATTTCAATTGTGAGGCATGTCAATTGTTGAATTTATGGAAAAGTGAAATACTTCATTGACATCAATAACTTGTTGTAATTGGAGTACATGAACCTCTATTTATAATAGAGGAAGGTAGTAGAGTCCAATTGCAATAAAACTACCCTTGTCCCAATTACACACAAACTCTAACACTTAAAGATAAGTCCTAACTTAATTAAATAACACAATATAGATAAAATACAAACATAACTCAAACTAAAACTCTTCTTGGTCGAGACCCTAAGATAAAGATACTTTTGTGAGTCTTTCTTGATCTTCAACTTGATGTGGTAAGGATGCCAGCTCATGGTAATCATTGTGGGTCCTACTTCTTGTGGGCTTGGGCCCATCTTGTGTGCCTTCCTTGGTCGTGTGACCCATCTTATAATAATCATAGATATGTGGGCCTTCCTTGGTCATGTGGGCTTGAGCTTATCTTCCAACACTCCCCCTCAAGCTGGGGGTGAAAGAACAACATGAACTCCCAACTTGCTGCAACTGATATGTAGAATATTTTTGTATAAAATGGCACATCTTCCAATATGCCTTCATCTTCCAACATTCCCCCTCACGCTGTTGCATCCTTCCATGAGGCCCTGCGCAATTATATAAGTGAGAGTAAAAATCACTCCTAGCCGGTAAGCCATTGCTTCATACTCCATTTCTAATGCTGGATGTAGGGCACACTCCGTCTTCTATCAGTAGTGTGTCTATCGGCATTGCTTTGAAGTGTCCCTCCACAGGACAACGACTCTCAAGTGGTAGGGATAACGGGGGGGGGGGGGGGGGGGGGGGGGGGGGGGGGGGGGGTTGGATAACATAGATGTAATAATAAGTTTCTCCGTCATGGTTTCCCAATGTGATATATAACATGAAAGAGAACCCAAGAAATAATGTCCCCAAAGAGACATAATAGCAGCAACTGTATATAACACGACCATCTTCCAACACATATAACACGAACCAAATAATAAAATTTGTAAAAGAACCCATGAAATAATTCGATATAAAAAATTCTTCTTAGAGGCACAAGCTTCATCTTTTGTGCTCCCCCTTTCTTGAATATTTTGGTCACATAAACTTAATCACAACGTATGAAATAAAATACCTCTTTCTTGTACTTCTTGTACTTCTCTCCTTCAAGCTGGGAGGTAATGGCAGTGATCCCAGCTTGAACCAATTATCATAGATGTAGCAATAAGCCAAAATTATAGAGATGTATAAATAAGCCCTCAAACCAGGGAGAAGTGAGATATTTTCCTAATATATCAACTCAAAAAGTGACACAAAAAATTGGCATAAATTCTGATTTTTCAATACAACAGAATACCAACATGACATTCTATTCTTCCAATTCAAATATATCTTTCAATATTGATCAGATTGACATGAATTTTTTTCCTTTTAAAAGTAGACTAAAATAAATTTCATCCAAGTATAACTTAACTTCATAAAATATAATTTTAATAAGATAAATAATCGGATATATTTTGGTCTCTGTCATCTGGCCGAACTAAATTCTATTTCTGTTGTTTTTTCTAGAATGACCATTGACTCTTCAAAGATCAATATATCCTTATAAAAAGATAATACCGAGGATTGGTTGAATAGGTATGAAAATAGACTTACTTATATTTTTTATATATATATTTTTCCATATAAATTTTATTTCTTGATAGCATAAAATACCTCAGAAGTTGAGGTTTTCTGCTGCTGCTCAAACCTCTTTTTCAATCTGATCTTTGCTGCTTCAAATATTGATTTATCTTTGTAGATAACTCAGATAAAAAATTGGTTGAATAGGTAAAAGAATAGACTTACATATCTTTCTTTTGATATATATTTCTCCATATAAAGTCTAGTTCTTGATAGCAAAAAATACCTCGGAATCTAAAGATTTCTGCTGCTGCTTGAACCTTTTTTCAATCTGACCTTTGCCCATTCAAATATTGATATCTCTTTATAGATAACTCCGATTGGGACAAATAGGTTTTTTTTGGAATGTAGACTCAAATATCTTTCCATAAATATAGAGGACGGGAGTAGAGTTGTTATGGTCCTGGGTTAAGTACCTATGTCTTCCGCTCCTAACAGGCCGGTCTTTTGGGTAGTATTGGCTAGGTGCTTAACATTTGGTATCAGAGCTAGCTCCCTCATTGCGTGTTCGAATCCCGGAGGGGGCGACTGCGAAGGGGGCGACCTATGCTGAGGGGGCGACCTTGACGGAGTAGGCCACCGCACGTGCGGAGGGGGCGACCTTGGCGGAGTGGGCCGTCGCTAGAGTGGGCCATCGCAAGTGGGCCGTCGTGGACGTCGGCCTGTGAAGGAGGGGTGTGATGTTATGGTCCTGGGTTAAGTACCTATGTCTTCCGCTCCTAACAGGCCGGTCTTTTGGGTAGTATTGGCTAGGTGCTTAACATAGAACAATTAAATTGTTTGGTTAATTGACTAACAAAGATTACATTTAATGGAAATTGAGGAACAAATAACACATCTTGGAGAGGAATAGACACAGTAAGATAGGAGGAACCCTTGCCAAACACCTTGGTTTGGGAACCATTAGCAATAGTGACTAATTTATGAGGAAGACATGGAGACAATGAATGAAGAATGTGTTTGTTACCTGACAAGTGTTCGGAAGCCCTGGAGTCAATAATCCAAGAGGAAGGGGTTGAAGTGGAAGAAAGCATACCTGAGGCAATGGTAGTGGTAATAGTAGGGACTGGTGGAGTAGAGGACTAATCCAATAAGGATTTCAGGGTGTGAATTGCAGCATAATCTTCCGCATAAATAGTCACATTCCTGGAATGAGAATCAGTCCTATCCTCCTTCTCAACATTAACTGAGGCTGGATTGGTTGTCACCCAATCAAGCTTGTCATGGAGTTTCCAGCATGAATCCACAAGGTGGTTCTGAGCACCACAATAAGTGCACAATCGAGGCTCAGTGCGGGAATGGGTCAGTCCTGTTCGACCACCTCTAATGTAGCCTCCTCTTGTATTTCTTTCGCATCCTCAAAATGGGGATGATGTACCCCGATTACCAGAGATTATAGCAGATGGAGCATCAATTGGAGAAGGAGGAGATGGATCAGGAATCCATAATAATGTAGCACTGATGTTGTCAAAAGAGGGAAGGCAGAGGAACTAAGAAGCCGAGTCTTAGCCACCTCTAGATACGGCTTAATATTGGTAAGGAAAATAGCCCATGCCATGGCCTCGCACTGTTTTTCTTGAACAGTAATGTCAATAGAGTATGGTTGAACATTTTTCCATTCTTAGAGCACACCATGAAACTGGGCCAGAAACTCATGCATATTATCTCCTTGTTTGGTACCCAGTATACTTTGGAAAACATCATATACTCTTTGCAAGGCGGTACTGGAATAGATCTTAGCACATGTATCCCAAATATCCTTGGAAGTTTCCAAGTGGACCACATTGTGAGCGACATGCTCTTCCATGCTGTTAATAAGCAGTTGATAACTATGTTATCATTTTTTACCCATTTACTCTAGACTTCATCTTCTTCATCAATCGGAGGAGGGATTTTAATAACATGACTGAGAAGGTCACGAGTAATGAGAACCCTCCGTACCGATTATGACCAGCTGAGGTAATTGGAAAAACCTCTTAGTGAATTGTAGTAATTTGGAGTATGTCACTCTTATTACTCATATGTTCACTCTCCATGTTGACACAAATCAACTAGTGAGGTCAATTGTCAAAGGTGCTCAAATAACAATTACGTAACGTAATTTGAAGCACCCGTAGACCAAATTATCCACCAAAAATAAGTAGAGAATATTTTCACGAGAATAAACACCAAATCATGGAAAAATTGGTGCTTTTGTCAAGTGATAACAAGAACCAGCCACTACTCAGCTTCTCTTATATTTATCAAAAAAATAGAGAGAAGTGAATAGATGCAACTCTTATCCTAAATCCCAACTCTACCACAAAACTGAGAGCAACTTTAGACAAGGCTTTTCTTGGCAAACCGAGAGCAATTTCATGGCAAAATAAATTCGAACTCATGGGAATACTTCAACAAAAAAAAAAATCAATTTCTGAAGTTCGAACGCAAAAATAATAGGGATAAGTGAGTACTGGAATTTCATCAAACATATAACTGTCATCCAATAGCATAACACACTCCCATGAGTAATCTTTAGATTATAGAATTGACAGCAACATAAACTGGAATCCTATATAAAAAATGTTTGATTCCCGTTACATAAAGGTAACTAAATCCAAATAACAAATCGAAAAAAACCTTTGATCAATCATGTAATTTTGCTACAAGATGATCAAGACTACAATATTCGTTTATTCATACAAGGTAGATCTTCACAATGTTTATGAAGATTATCTTGCCTTGACGTGAAGCAAGAATTCAAGAAGAGGGAAAAAATTGAAACCTGTTGAATTTATGGAAAAGTGAAATACTTCATTGACATCAATAACTTGTTGTAATCAGAGTACATGAACCTCTATTTATAATAGAGGAAGGTAGTAGAGTCCAATTAAAATAAAACTACCCTTGTCCCAATTACACCCAAACTCTAACACTTAAAGTTAGTCCTACCATAATTAGGTAACTCAATATTGATAAAAGACAAATATAACTTAAACTAAAACTCTTCTTGGTCGTGACCTTAAGATAAAGATAATTTTGTGAGTCCTTCTTGATCTTCCAACCGATGTGATAAGGATGCCAGCTCTTGGTAATCATTGTGGGTCCTACAGCTTATGGGTTTGGGCCCATCTTGTGGGCCTTCCTTGGTCATGTGGCCCATCTTATAATAATCTTACATATGTGGGCCTTCCTTGGTCGTTTGGGCTTGATCTTATCTTCCAACACTCCCCCTCAAGCTGGGGTGAGAGAACAACATGAACTACCAGCTTGCTACAAATGATGTATAAAATATTTTTGTATAAAATGACACATCATACAATATACCTTCATCTTCCAACATTCCCCCTCATGTTGTTGTGTCCTTCCATGAGGCCCTGCGGCATTATAAGTGAGTAAAAATCACTCCTAGCTGGTAAGCCATTGCTTCATACTCCAGTCTTAATGCTGGATGTAAGGCACACTCCACTGCTGTCGGTAGTATGTTTATCGGCATTGCTCTGAAGTGTCCACCACCGTGTCCCTCCATAGGACAACGACTCTCAAGTGGTAGGAGACTTAAAAGCCATTACAAAGGACATAGATGTAATCATAAGTTCCTCCGTCATGGACTTCCAACCACAAATAATTTTCATATTTTTGACGGGGATGAAGTGGTAGGAGACTTAAAAGCCATTACAAAGGACATAGATGTAATCATAAGTTCCTCCGTCATGGACTTCCAACCACAAATAATTTTCATATTTTTGACGGGGATGAAGTTCCTCCGTCGTGCACTCCCAACCACAAATAATTTTCATCTATTTGATGGGGACGAAGTTTTGTTGGGATCTTCCCGGGCCATGGATCTCGTCACCCTTCTTCCCTCTCTTCCCTCCAGATTTACAGTTGACACTAGAAGAGAACCCCTGTTCTTTGAACGTGTAATGGTGGAATCGGAATGGAATGGATCGAGCTTAGAAGGAAGCTCGACAGGACCTCTGAGGAAGAATCCAACCTAGACCTCTGAGGGAGAATCCGACCTGGCTAAAATTAATTTACTCAAAGCTTACCTCCTTCATTCATCTCACGTCCTGATATAGGGAATTAGGGAAAATACGCCAAAGGCCATAAGTTCAACAAATTACAAATAAACCCCTGATGAATTGAATTACAAATACTTTAATTCCTACGCCTGTTGATAAGTCGGTATGCTATGGAGTCCATAACATCACCCCCCTCTTGGAGAAAGAGCTTGTCCTCAAGCTCGAAAGAGGGGTAGAGAGCCCTGAAAGCGGCTAAGGGCTCCCATGTAGTGTCATTGGGGTCAGCATCAGCCCACTGGACTAGAACCTCCCAATCGCCCTGAATACGGCGAGCCTGCAACACCTGCGCTGGAGTAGAAAGGACCTGACTTTCATGTAGCGGTGGCAGAGGGGTGTGTAGCAATGGAGAGTCTCCCTAGAAGGCCTTCAGTTGGGAAACGTGAAACACATTGTGGATCTTGGCTTCTCGTGGAAGCTGCAAGCGGTAAGCGACTGTGCCAATGTGGTCCAGCACCTAAAAGGGACCATAATATTTCGGGGAGAGTTTGTGACATTTGGAGACGGTCAGTGAAAGCTGCCTATAATGTTAGAGACGTAGCCACACATAATCCCCGGGAGAGAAGAAAACTTCCCGGTGCTTCTTATCATAAGATAATTTCATATCATGTTGGGCCTCCTGGAGATGAGTGTGCACCTCACTGAGCATGGTGTCCCTTTCGGCTAACACCTGGGCCAAGGTGGCTACCTTCGATGTACTTAGTTCATAGGACAAAAGCCGAGGTGGATCTCTGCCATATACTACCTTGAACGGAGTAGTGCCGAGGGCGTTGTGGTATGATGTATTATAAAAAATTGTGCCCATGCCAACCACTTAACCCACTTTTTAGGTGAGTCCCTCACAAAACAATGGAGATACATCTCAATCGTCCTGTTAACGACCTCAGTCTGACCATAAGTCTACAGATGGTAGGCAGAAGAGAACGCCAATTTCGTGCCTTGCAGCTTGAATAGTTCTTTCCAGAATGTACTGGTAAAGATGGCATCCCTGTCACTGGTAATGGATGCAGGGATCCCATGTAACCGGACAATGTTATCCATGAAGACCTGAACCACGTGAGCGACTGTGTAGGGATGCACCAAAGGGAGGAAATGGCCATACTTGGAGAAGTGGTCAACCACAACAAAGATAACGGATTTAGCGGAAGAGGGGGGAAGGCCATCAATGAAGTCCATGGAAATATTGGATCATACTTGTGACGGTAGCTGAAGTGGTTGGAGCAATCCCGCTGGACTTAATGATTTGGCTTTGTTCCATTGACAAGTTTGACAAGCTGCAACATAATCTGTTACACTGCTTTTCATACCCTTCCAATAAAAATCTTGACTGAGGCGGAAATATGTTTTCTATCTGCCCTCATGTGTACTGTCATGGAAAGAGGCTAAGATACTGGTAATAAGTGGCGAGGTGTGGTGCAGAAAAATCCTATTCTTGAACAAGATAAGACGATCCTGGATCGCCCAATTGATATCCGATGTCCCCTACTGAATATCATGATATAAAGCAATGAGTTCCGGGTGTTGTTGTGTCTCCTCCCTTATAGAATCTAGCAAAAGAACTCTAGGCTGACGGATAGCATGTAAGTGTGGCTGAGGAACGTCCTGACTAGACAAGGCATCGGCCCCCAGATTCAAACTACCAGGTTTATACTCAAAGGTAAAGTCAAACCCCATTAGCTTACTCAACCAGTGTTGTTAAGGAGAGGTGGTGAGATGCTGCTCAAGAAGATACTTCAGGCTGCAATGATCGGTTCGAATAATAAATGGGCGCCCCCAGAGATAAGGCCGCCAATGCTAGATTGATTTAGCTAAACCAATTAATTCCATTTCATTAGCCGCTAGTTTGTGATGGTGTTGGCCAAGTTGTCGACTGAAATAAGCGATAGGGTGGCCTTGTTGCTGTAACACTGCACCTATACCTCCGCCCGAAGCATCACATTCCACTACAAACAACTCATGAAAATCCGAGAGCTGCAAAACAGGAGCTGAAGATAATGCTTTCTTCAACTGCTGAAAGGAATGATCTGCAGTCTCGGACTAGGTGAAATCATTTTTCTTGAGGAGGTTCTGGAGCGGCTATGCAATCTGACCATAGCTGCGGATAAATTTTCTATATTACCCAGCGAGGCCCAAAAATCCCCTTAATGCTGTGATAGAGGTGGGAGGAGGTCAGTCTGTGACTGCCTGAATCTTGCTCTAGTCAACCTTCACCCCAAATGCTGAAATAACATGGCCCAAGTATGCCACCTCAGAGGTACCCATAGAACATTTGGACTTGTTTAAAACCAAATGATGGGAGCGGAGAAGAGTAAATACCTGTTGAAGGTGCTGAAGGTGTTCGTCCCAGTGTTTGTTATACACCAATATATCATAAAAAAAAAATAAGAACATATTTCCTCGAGAGAGAGCTAAATACCTCATTCATGAGGGCCTGGAATGTGGAACAAGAACATATTTCCTAGATGTTTCAGAGCCTCGTGATAGAACTATGAGATTGAGATGGAGGAGATAGACACAAGAAATTGACAACATGAAGTGTTCATTTTCAGGACTCAATGAATTTAGCTCAAGGAGAAAAAGGGAGAGAGACGCATTGGGAGAGATTGGAGGAAGAAGAGGTTATGGACTTGATTTCCTAACCCTCCCCCTAAAGCTCTATTTATAGATTAATAAAACTACTGTATTACAATAATACCTTGAACTTAGGGTTTAGGGTTTAGGGTTTTAACCCTGGAATTTTAACCTAATTACATCAATGCCATCTATATGAGATGACTCTTTATTTACCATCATGCCATCATTGTATGTGGGCCTATGATCCTTCTCCTTGATCTGTGGGCCTTGAGCCCGTCTTCTATATCTCTTGGATGTATGGGCCTTCCTTGGTCTTATGGGATTGAGCCCATCTTCCAACATACTTGGATATGTGGGTTTTCCTTGGTCGTGTGGGCTTGGGTTCTATCTTCCAACACTCCCCCTCAAGATTTGGGTGAGAGAACAGCATGAACTTCCAGATGAAAATGATGTATAAAATCTTTTTTTGTATAAAATGACACATCTTTAAATATGCCTTCATCTTCCAACACTCTCTCTCGCGCTGCTGCTCTCGATCATGAGGCCTAGCTGGCATAACATAAGTGAGAGTAGCATCACTTTAAGTTGTATGAAATTGCTCCATAACCCATTCAACTCACTCATGCTGGATATTCGGCACACTCCTATCTTTTGTAACTAGTGTTACTCCTATTAATGTAGGTAGTGGGTCTATACGCTTAAGGGTAATAAAAAAAACTCCACCACCACCGTGTATGATGAGAATGAAAAATGTCATATTTTTCTCCCTTAATGCTTAGGCTTTTATAATTATTTGGTGTCTAAATATAATCATCATTCTTATATTTTGATTTAGGATGCAAATGGAGGTGTTAATTGCAAAACGAAGTTAATTGGGCAATTTTAGACAGTGTCAACATTGCATCGTAATTTGGGAATAACTCTCTCATCCGAGCTCTGATGGAGATCATTAAAGATGCTATGGAACACCAAGAAAAATTTATACAACTTTAGATTTATTAATTTTGACAGATACGGGATGAACCCAGGTCAAAATCTGGCTTGAAGTCGCGGCATGTGCACTGTCCAGACCTGATACACGAAAAAGTAAAAAACGAGACAAGGAGAGTTCGGGAGGACGCCCCCTCTTGGTATCTTCTCCAGATTTTCATCCTCTTTTCTCTAGTTTTTCCCTCAGATTTCTTCATGGCCCTGCATGGCTAAACTTTTAGACTTGGTAAAAGGAAATTGAAGCCATCAGAATCAATACAACTGTGAGATTTGATTTGTTTTCGCCGTTCAATTTATGTTTTGAGTATCTGATGTTCTACAATAATTTTCTTTCATGATTGTCTCATTTAATCACTAGGAGGCCTACTATTTTATTACTCAGTGCAATCTACTGTTAGGTTAGATATCAAATCCGTAATTGTTTGATCCCTCTCTAACCTGTGAAACAATCGAGATTTGATGATTTTCTACGTCAAGAATTATTAGATCTTGAGAAGAAATTTGGACTAAATTAAATGCAATCACTTGTGCTTGTGTTGTTTTGCTTCATCGATCTCTATAATTCTTATGCTGCTAAATTAAACCTTTAACGCTTGTCTTGGGATGTTTAGTAGTTAGGGTTAATTGGATCGCTTATTTTCTAATTAACTACGAAAGGAGAGATAGGAAGATAGTTCCAAACGTGAATGCTGAAGTGAGCATTGATATATGCTTGCATCGATGGTATGTTATGAAATTCCGATGGTGGATGTTGACTTAGACCAAGGTTTTTTCCTTTGATTGATTTCGATTATTTTAATTTGAATTGTTTCTAAGTTGTTTTTCTTAAAAGTTTTTTGGTTATACTCAACCCCCCCCCATCCTTGTTCAACGAGCATAAAAGTAGACTATTCGTGGGATCGATCCTTACTCGCACTACTACATATATTTTTAGGAGTATAGGTTTTATTTTTGGTTGTTTGCGACAGTACACCAAATTTTGGAGTCGTTGCCGGTTCTAGTTGATTTTTGTGCTTCTTGTGATCATTATTTCATTCTTAAAATTTTTGAAAAAAAAAATTGTTACTTTTTCATTGTTACAGTTTTGGCAGAATTCTGACTTCGAAGCCAAATTCCACTGTTTTCTGGGGTTTTTAGATTTTTTATATGTTTTCATTATTCTAGGTTTTTCCTGATTTGTTTTTCATGTTTTATTAGAGTTCCCTTGATTGTTTATGACTGTAAATTGATCTCCCAATTTTAAAACAAACAAAGACACAGCGGATTATGGTACCGAAAGCTCTAACAGCTCTGATACCAATTTTAAAACAAACAAAGACACAGCGGATTATGGTACCAAAAGATCTAACAGCTCTGATACCAATTTAAAAACACAACGAGTCTCTAGTAGACTCAACAGCATAAACAACGGTCTACAGGGTGAACCTAGGGATGAGGGCAGCGGAACTAGAATCCTAGGTATCACAACTATACACTGACTACAAGCAGTGGAAAATAACGATGATTCACACAATACTATTCCTACAGTCACACTTCATACATTCTATCATTTCACCATCATATTACTCCTACTTCCTACTACATGTCACTACTATGTACTCGTTTGTGTCTATTTTTATAGTTATCTAATAGGCCCAACATGACTTCTATTGCTACTTAGAACATCTTCGGGGTTTGACCCTATTCCTGTCGGCTTACCACCATGTGGGCAATCTGTCAATGCGGTCCTCACGGTCTCCAGAGGGCCCCAAGCCGTTCCTATTAACCATTCCGGCTCCATGGCTGGTTCAACTGGGTAGAGCACAACTCCGTTTCGTTTTCTACCTCGGAGCGTAGCCGAATAATTCCAAGTCTCTAGCTTCTATCCTATTTGGCACTATTTCGAAACTATTTCTTTTTACGGGTGAATAATAAACATGAATAGTACACATGAATAGTAACCATGAACAGTAAAAAGGAACAGTACTTTTGAATAGTAACTTTGGAATAGTAAAAACAAACACTGTGGAGATTCATATATATAGATGCGGAACATGAACAATGATAACAACAACTGTAAGAATCACAATATTACAAACATGCAGAAAATAAAAACATTGTTCAAACAAAATAAAAACAACAAATACATACCCTTAAAAAAGGGAAAGAAAAACTATTTATCTACATAACTCCCGAAGTTACCGACCGTGCTACCGGTTGGTTCCCTCTTTTCTACTTAGCCATTACGACTGTTAAGCACATACCGTGCTTTTAAGGAACTTGTCGAAGGATGCTCACCGAAAATCTCCTTCTTCATCTTCTTCGAAATAGTTTTTTTTGAATGTCTGTCGGTTTTCGAATGTCTTAACCTCTGGAGGAGCTTCAAATTTATAGCTGAAGATCTTTCACTTCTTCTGTTTTTACCCTTAATTGAAAGGTGTGTGTTTAAAGACGAAGGGTAACTTTTGTCTTTTTGGCTTTTCATTTTTTCCCTTGCACTATTACCTTTCGGCACCGAAAGCAGAGGTAGAAATGACTTTTCCTCTTGTGACGTCATGATGCTAATGTGCAGGAATCTTTTGTAGCCACCATTGTTGACTTTGTGTAGCCACCTTTGATGACTTTTGTAGCCGCCTTTGCTGACTTTGATTTTGTCTTGGGCCTTAATGGCTGCTGACTTATCTGCTGTCATGGCTATTGACTGTTCATTTGGACAGCTGCCTTTCTGTGCACAATCTACAGGTGTGCTCCTTTAGAAAATTCTTCTAGGCCATCTGGCAGAAATTTTCCATGGTTGCTTTGCTAAAGGGGATATTTCCTCTAAGGAGTTTCTTCAGTGTTGCTTTGAGACTGGTCTGGACAGGTGTCAGAGTCTCTTTATAGATTTTTGAGACGATCGTCAGTGGGACGGAGGTCTTGTAGAAAAATCTTTTCTTTTTCTGAATCAGCTGTTGTATGAGTTGTATCAGGTTCTTGAGCCCGTGAATACGCTTGGTTGGCCAGACTGCTTCTGGGCATGGCTTGGCTTTTGGATCATGTCTGGGATCATATTCCATCTTCGCGTCACCTTCTTTGGTGCCTTCAAGTGTCACGATAGAAATGCTCGAAAACATCTTTGTGTCAGTAACAATTTCAGCAATACAGGAAAAGAAAGGAAGTCGAATTCCTTTACTCTTTGTTATGGAGATGAAACTTTTGCAAGCCTCCATAATCTCTTTTGACATTTTCTCCAAAACTGATAAGTCGGTGGAGTGAAGTACCATCTGCTTTATGAATCCATATGAATAAAACATGGATGCATATTTTGAGTCTATTTCATAACTCAGCTTCACTTGATTCCAACTGTTGTTGGACTCAGTGGTGAAGAAGGGAGTGTTCATCCCTTGTCCAATTTATTCATTCCATCTCTGGAATTGAATAGTATGATCGGATTCGATCTTTGAACGAACAATGTCCACCTTTTGAGGGCATAGCGAGGGTTCCTCAGACATAATGTCTGAAAGTTTTAAAGGTTTAAATTTCTGTAAAAACTCAAACTCATTAAAACTTGTTTTATCTGGTTTATTTAGGCTTTTCAACCTTGTAAACTCAGACGGGGTAACCAATTTTGTCTTGAATGATTTCTCATTACTAGACAAGTCCGTTTCCATCAGGGATAGATTCGTTAAGACTTCCTTTTCAACTAGAAATTGACAGGTAGTAGTCCCTGATTCTGATTTTGTCGAAATCGTTAAGGTTTCCTTTCAAGTGCTAGACTGGCAGGTAGAAATCCCTGATTCCCCTATCTTCAAAGAAGATTGGGTTGTGATTTCCTTCTCATGCCTGGCATGACCAGTGGAAATCCCAGGTCGACATGTGTTTATCAAAACACTAAAGTCATCCGTCTGCTGACTAGCTGACGTTGTGGCTTCCTTTTCTCGCAATGGAGATCTGGTAGAAGTCCCGAAGGAGCTTGGCATATCATGCCGTTTAGTGAGTACTTTTAACTCTTCGGTTAATTCCTTAACCTTGAGTTGTAAGAGTTCTCCACTTAACCCGTATCGGGCACAATTCTCATGTATGTCTCCTCATTCAAAGAGAACTATAAGACTATCGAATAGTGACTTTAGCGTTGAGGGCAATACCATGAGTGTGGCAATTGCTGCTGCTAGGTCCGTCAGTGTGCTACTGAGTGGATCCATTTTACCTGTCTGTAATACAAGAAAATTCTTCGAGTAGTAAGAGTATCAGGTTATTTATAAAGTTCTCTTCTATAAATGCATGATGCAGGAGCAGAGAAATTTTTCTACGACAATAGTGGGATATAAATCACCACGCTTTTTGCTGTGTTATATATCGGGAAGGCTAAAGCATAACCGAATATAAGAAATCTATTAGGCAAAGGTTGTGCCTGAAGAGACACTCATATTTTCTAAGTTTTCTGAGGAGGAAGACTCAATTTCGAGATGAAGTTCATATACTTCATCATCTGACTGGATGTCATCATAATGGATGATGTCCAATCCATTTGCTTCGGCGAGTAGCATGTAGGTTTTGTATTGCCGTGTTTTCTCAGTGTTTGGACATTTTTTTGCAAAATGTCCTTCATTCTGACATATCCAGCATTTACATTTGCTTGGGGATTTCCCCTTTGGGCAATATGCATTTGACCCTTTACTGGATGTGGTAGGGCCAGAATTTGTTCTTTTTCTAAAGTATCTCTTACTGGGAGTATACCTAGTTTTAGAACTTTTTTGTATCCTAAATTTTTTCTGTTGAAATTTCTTAGGATATTTTCTTTGCTTATGGGAGGTGGTTTTACAACCATAAGCTCCTACATTTTTGTTCTGGTTTGAACAACATAATGTTTTTTTATTTGCCTTACTACTTTTCTTTTGTAGTTTTTTGGCTTCACAAAGATTTGCCAACATGTCTTGTACAAATCTGTCTTCTTTCTAAAGTGTCAAAGTTTAGGAAATTATCCATGGTTAAAGTACCAAGTTCTAGATTATTTTGCCAATATTTTGTAATGTAGTTTTTTTCAGCTACATGTACAAAAAGTTCTGGCAATTTTGCATAAAAGATAGACAGATAAGGTTTCTGATCTTCTTTTTGCAGTTTATAGAAGTAACTTGTAAATTCGCAATAATACTTCTCATAAAAACAAATTTTAAAAATTTTTAACTTGTTTAATTTTTGAAGAGTTTCTAAATGTTTTCATTGTTTAATACTCTCATTATAAGCTTCTAGGGTTGGATGTATTCCTAGAAATTATTTTGATATCTTAGCCACCAATCCTTTAAAGATATTGGCTACTCTTTTTAGTCTTCGGGAAGGTTGTCCCACTAATGAGCTACAGTACCCTGTAAAGCATGGGTAAAGAAATTAAATGTTGAATCTTTGTCCTAAGATTCATGCATGTTTGCAACATTGCTCATGCTTCTTTCCCATTCTTTAAGAACTTTTTCTCCATCCTTGGGACAATCCAAGTTGAGATAAAATCCAAAAGGCTTTATGCAATCTATGGATGTGTGTCCCTTAGTAGCATTTGAAGGATCGACATTTGTGTATTTTTTCGAATACCTTTGTCCTCCCAGGGATATTTTGGAGTGGGAGAAACTTTCTCGTTCTTACAGGTGGACCGCAGTACGGTTTCGGAAGTTATCTTGAAAGCTATCTTCCATGTGGGTGTCTCGTACCCTTGATGTTACTGCTTCAAAATGGTCGCTACCACGAAGCATTCTAAATCTTTTACCAAGATCATCCGCCTTTTTGTCTTTAGCAGAGTAGTCTTTTTTCTTGGTATTTTCTTCTGCAACTTCATCAGATTCCCAGGCCTCTGGTTCACTGTCGTGTTGCTCTTTTTTTTTTTTTTACTAGAGGAAGGTTTTTCCTCTTGAACATAATAAATCGGTTGGCGACCGAAAGTATTATATTTGGCGTAAACTTCATCATCGGCAGAGGATGATGCTTTTGATGCGATCCGAAATGCAAGTGGTGTGGGATCTTTCTTCCTAGGTGCAATGTAAGGTGTTGCAATGTATACTAGGTTTTTAAGCCATCCGGTGATGTCAGGAAGGCCTAATGGTAATGGAGTTTCCATATCCATTAAATAGAAAAACTCATCCATTTTTACAAAGCTAAGAGGTTTAGCTTTTGTTTAATTCGTTTGATCTTGCATCGTAGTCTATGGATACGATTCGTATATCTTTCCCAATGAAAATAGTACATTTTCATGGAATAGATTGTATCATCTTCAGGTTGAAGCATGTTTCGTATGATCCAGAAACAGAGAGAACTTTGCGCAGGTTAAGGAGAGAATCTGGGAGGAATTCTGAAGAGAACGATCTAGCTCTTGATTCCCCACTTGATAGCAAACTTGATCTAGAGGAGGAGGAAGTCATGGCTAGAAATCGAACTTTGAAAGAGCTAGTAGCCCCTGATTTGAATCAACAATCCTTATGCATAATGTTACCCACTTTAGATGCTACTACTACATTTGAATTAAAATCTGGATTAATGTATCTCTTGGCCCTTTTCATG